>NW_005871134.1:792361-969780 GCF_000147115.1 Myotis lucifugus
GGGGAAGAGAGAGGTGCTCCTGTATGTGGCATCCCCGTGTGCCCCCTTACAGGCAGCAGCTGCCCTGAAATCTCTCCTGTGGGGCACTGCACAGCTAGCCTCACACCAGGCCCCTCCCCCCAACCCAGCACACATATACTTCCAGATTTGACTTGACCACTCCCTCAGCTGCCTGCAGAGGCCAATTAATCCTTGAACTGACCCTTGACGAGAGGGCAATCATCCCCACCTGACAGGTCACAAAGCCTGGGCTGAGAAAGGTGAACTTACCTCAGGTCACACAGAAGGGGCTAGATCTAGGTGGGTCTGCCTCCATAGCGGAGGTCCCACATTGCTCCCCCCTTCTCTGCACACGGGGTCAAAGGCCCAGGGTCAAGCCCCTTCCCCTGGGAAGGCTTTCCTGACCAGCTCAGGCAGGTAAGTGCTCCCTCCCATTCGCTCCAGCTCCCGGTGCATCCATGTGTCTCCTCACTTCATGACTGTCCCTGTGCCTGACACGGGGCGCAGAGGGGTCTCGGTGCGGTCCTGGACCCAGGATCGCTTAGAGCAGTGGTTCTCAACCTTCCTAATGCCGCGACCCTTTAATACAGTTCCTCATGTTGTGGTGACCCCCAACCACAAAATTATTTTCGTTGCTACTTCATAACTGTAATTTTGCTACTGTTATGAATCATAATGTAAATATCTGATATGCAGGATGTATTTTCATTGTTACAAATTGAATATAATTAAAGCATAGTGATTAATCACAAAAACAATATGTAATTATATATGTGTTTTCCGATGGTCTTAGGCGACCCCTGTGAAAGGGTCGTTCGACCCCCAAAGGGGTCGCGACCCACAGGTTGAGAACCGCTGGCTTAGAGCCTGCAGGAGGAGCAGGACGTGGATGCCGCAGAATGTGCAAGGCAGGGACTGGGCCTCGTTCTCAGCCTTTTCCCCGGGGCCCAGAGCAGCGTTCAGCAGATCTTTGCTGAATGACAGAATGGCGTGACTGTCCCTCTGCGCAGGCTGTGTTCTGGAGACACTCAGCAGGCATGGTCGGGCAGGGTGGGGCTGGTACACGGACACCCCTTCTGGCTGCCAGAGGGAGTCTGTGGAGAAGGGGCCACCAGGTCCTGGGGTGGGGAAGTCAGAAGACAGTCTTGCTCCAGCTAAAATGAGGGGACTAGAATGGCCATGTCCTTAGGTCATCAGCGTGCCCGAGAATGACTTCTTCTTTGACTTTGTCCGACACCTGACAGACTGGATAAAGAAAGCACGGCCCGTCAAGGATGGTAACATGAGGCTGGGTCCTGGGTGCATCCGAGGCCCAGAGCAGGGCAGGGGGCTGGCTCCATGTCATACCCAGAGGGTCTCCTCCGGGGCTGGTGCTGGGCATTGGGCACATCTTGTCCTGGGACCTTTGGGTGACACCCGGCTGCCCTCTGCCGCAGGAATCGTGCCCTCGCTCACCTACCAGGTGTTCTTCATGAAGAAGCTGTGGACCACCACGGTGCCAGGGAAGGACCCCATGGCAGATTCCATCTTCCACTACTACCAGGTGAGCCGCCAGCGCCGCTCTGCGGCTGTAGCCTCCGCGTGCTGCGTGCGGCCTGTGCGCCTGTGGAAGCGGAGACCTGTGTCCTTGCCAGGACGGGGCTGTACCGGCACAGTCTTAGGGAGAGATTTGTCCTGCTCTCTCTTCTGGGATGCTCTTCTCTCGGGTCTCTTCCTCTTTACCTGCTGAGCTTTTGGACGTGAATTCCATCATCGGATGTGTCTTTTTTTCAATTACACTTTACATTCAATAGTATTTTGTATTAGCTCCAGGTGTACAGCATAGTGGTTAGTCATATACTTTACAAAGTGTCCCGTCCAGCATTTTCAGTACCCACCTGGCAGCATGCCTAGTTATTACAATGTTATTAACTATACTTCCTATGCTGTACTTTAGATCCCCATGACTATTTTGTAACTGCCAATCTGTACTTCTCAATCCCTTCACCTTTTCCACCCAGTCCTCTAATCTCCCACCCCTCTGGCAACCATCATTCTGTTCCTTATGAGTCTGTTTCTATTGGTTTATTTTGTTCTTTAGATTCCACATGTAAGTGAAATCATATGGTATTTGTCTTTCTCTGACTGCCTTATTTCACTTAGTGTAATACCCTCATTCATACTGTTGCAAATGTGTGTGGTTTTTTTGGGTGAGTAATATTCCATTGTGTATATGTACTACAGCTTTTTTATCCGATCGTCTACGGATGGGCACGTGGGTCACTTTCATAACTTGCTTATTGTAAATAACACTGCAATGAACATAGGGGTGCATATATTCTTTCAACTTAGTGTTTTGGGTTTCTTTGGATATACTAGACCTAGAAGTAAAATTGCTGGGTCAGAAGGCAGTTCTATTTTTAATTTTTTGAGGAATCTCCATGCTGTTTTCTATGAATCATCTTCAGGGAAGTCTTCCCTGTCCCTGAGACTCTATCAAGTCACTTTGTTCTGTGTTCTCATAGCACTGGGGATATTTCCTTCAAAGATTGGGATTGTACATTGGTTTGATGTGATAATGTCTGTCCTTGCTTTGCCTATAAGTTCAGTGAGAGTAAGGAGGATATATGTTGTTGCTTATAGGGCTCGGCTCATAGTTGATGCTCAATAAGTAGATGTTGGCTTGATGGGTGCGTGAATAGGTGACTCTGTGAATGGATGGGAGAAGGATGGATGGTGAATGAATTTTTGAATTGGATATCGGTGAATGGATGGGTGAATGGGTAAGTGGGTAGGAGGGTTGGTAGGTGGATGGATGAACAAATAGGGAAATGGGTGGAAACAGATGTGTGGGTAGACCCATATGGCTGGGTAGATGGATGGATGAGTGGGTATAGATGAGCAGATAGGTGGTAGCGTGGATGAGTATATGAGTGAGTACGTGAAAAGGTAGGTGGGTCACCATTGACTTGGGTTTCTGATTTGCCCTGTGTCCTCAGGCAAGCCTCCGTTTCCCTATGCTTTAAACAAGAGAGCTTCAAGGCTCCAGGAGCCTGTGGGTGGTGCTGGCCCTTTAGAGGATTCATCTGTGTTTTTGAGTTACCCGTCATCCTCAGTTACTCTGGTTCTGGGTCTGGAAGTTCAAGGTGCGGAATGGGCTGGTGCTGCTGCTGAAACCAGCCTGTCTCAAGGGATCAGTGGAAGGAGGCTGGCTGAGAGGCTTTCCCCACAGAAGGACAGGCCTGGGCAGAGAGGCTTTTCCCACAGAAGGACAGGCCTGGGCGGGCTGGTGAATCGTCTCAGGTTCACCAGCTGGTCACTGTGAGTTTCTGCGTTTTTGAAATGGGACTGCTCACCCCGCTGGACTGTTATGAGGGGAAATGACATACTGTTCCCACGCAGCTCTGTTTTGAACTGCAACGTGCTGAACCTGTGTGGCCACAATTGCTGCTGTCCTGCCCTGTACCATTTCCCCTTAAGGAGGCTGGAGAAGCAGGTGGACCCAGCCTCGGGGTGGTAGGGAGGAAGTCCCTGCCTCCCTGTGACCTGTTCTGTCTCTGGCAGGAGTTGCCCAAGTATCTCCGAGGCTACCACAAGTGCACGCGGGAAGAGGTGCTGCAGCTGGGGGCGCTGATCTACAGGGTCAAGTTCGAAGAAGACAAGTCCTACTTCCCCAGTATCCCAAAGCTGCTGCGGGAGCTGGTGCCCCAGGACCTCATCCGGCAGGTCTCACCTGACGACTGGAAGCGGGTGAGCATGGGGGAGGCGGTGGGAATAAGGTCCCCCACAATGGGTCTCCGGGCACCCCAGGGGCCAAGGAGCAGCCAACAGCCCAGGGAAGCGTCTCCTGTGGCCCTGCGTGTGATAGGGTCACCCTCCCATTCCCTCTCTACTTGCTTTAGTCTCCAGTCTTTCAGGCAAAGGAGTCAGGCAAAGGCCACTTTGCAATGATGTTCCATCCTGGTTACCGTGGTTACCATGATGGCTGTGGTGTCCTGGCTTTACTTGATTGCTACTCTTTGGCCTGCTTGCTTGCGGGAGGGAAGGGAGGGCAGCAATCCACTAACTGGGACAAGGAGGCAGCTCGTCATGGCTCCAGGACCCCATCCTATGCCTGGCCCTCCAAGGCCCATGACAGCTGCTGACAGAGCAGATGGGGGAGGGGCAGGGAGAGGACTGACCCAGCCTCCCCCTGCAGTCCATCGTCGCCTACTTCAACAAGCACGCGGGGAAGTCCAAGGAGGAGGCCAAGCTGGCCTTCCTGAAGGTCATCTTCAAGTGGCCCACCTTTGGCTCAGCCTTCTTCGAGGTGAAGGTACGCTGTGGGCGGCTTCTCAGAGAGGAGGGAGGTGGGGGGGAGGGGGCTGAAAAGACGGGGACTCCTCCCCAGGACCGTGGGGAGCAGCGGCGGCCTCTGTGCCTGCCCTGGCCTGGAGAGGAGAGCTCAGGACCTGTCTCAGCCGGGTGTCTCGGCTAAGTTCTGAGCCCTGAACTCGGTGCTGGACACAGAGGGACAAGACCTCAGCCTGGAGGGAAGCAGATGTGTAAACAGGCCAGACTCTCAGAGGATAATCTGTGGGAGCTCTTGTCAAGGTGGCATGGCAGGGCTGCCAGCACCCTGCCCCCCTGGCACCGAGTTGGCAGGAGAGGTCAACTTAATCCCAGCTGGAGCGTCTTTATTCTGCCCCAGATGCACACAGCTTTTCCTGCTCTGGGTCCCCACCTGATGATTTTTTACTTTCTTTACTAGCAAACTACGGAGCCAAACTTCCCGGAGATCCTCTTGATTGCCATCAACAAGTATGGGGTCAGCCTCATCGATCCCAGGACCAAGGTGAGCAGAGACAGGGCAGAGCAGGCAGGGGCAGGCTGCTCTGTCTGCACCCCTAATAAAGCCCCTGCCAGCCTCCACCCTCACGTCACCTGCCCTCGTGGCCACACATCTTGAGAGGCTGTGTTTGTTCCGACTACTTCCTGACCCTCATCTGCTCCATCCAAACGGCTCTGCTAGTTACTAACACCTTGTTACCAAACCCAGGGAACGCCTTAGCACTTACCTGTCAGCATCATTGGACGCTACCATCCACTCTTTCCTTCCTACATGCTCTCTGCCTGTCGTGGGCAGCATGGCAGGCTGTGCTGGGGTGACTAATGCTCATATTTATGGGCCAAGCAGTCCCACCCAGGGGACCAGGAAGCACAGACCTACCACGCGCACAGGAAGACAGCTGCACTGTGGGCGCCAGTGACCCGTCTTCCTCTTGGCTCCGTGTTTGCCTGGTTTTCCTCTCAGACCCGTCTGTGGGATTCCTCTCTATCCAGCCCATAACACTGTGTTCCCCAAGGTTCTGTCCTGTCTTTTCTTTTTAATCTTTCTTGTTGAAAGTATTACATATGTCCTCCTTTTCCCCCATTGACCCCTTCTAGCCCGCCCCCCTCCCCCCAGCTGTCTTCTTCTTGTATCTTTCCTAGACTTTCCCTGGAGTCTCACCCAGGACCACAGTTTCAGTTCCTTTAGGCCTTCAACATGTCCACTCCCAGTCCCACATCCCAGCAGTCTCCTGACTCCCTTGGGTGTCCCGCCTGCTGGTCCCAACCCAGACGTGGGGCAGGAAGGCCCCTGCCTCCCCAGCAGCACTCTGGCAGAGCTAGCCTCTACCCTCCTGCTCGTCTTCCCAGGGCCCCAGGCCCTTCCTATGGGTGGTGTCTGTGGGCTGGAGCTGAAGGGAGTGAGGCCAGAGAGTCCAGGCTGTGCAGCCTCAGACCTTCTGCTCCCCCAGGACATCTTGACCACGCACCCCTTCACCAAGATCTCCAACTGGAGCAGCGGCAACACCTATTTCCACATCACCATTGGGAACCTGGTGCGCGGGAGCAAGCTGCTCTGTGAGACGTCGCTGGTGAGAGCTCCTTTCCAGGCCTGGCGGGCGCCCCTGCCGCACTAAAGCTGCAGCCGCTCTCCGGGCCCTGGAGCAAACATGGGGAGTGCGTGGCTTGGCCTGGGGCCAGGATCAAGAGTCAGGTTGGGGCCAAGGTCAGGTCATTTTGAGGCTCAGCTTTAGGTCTGGGAGAAGAGGCTTAATCTGGGGCTGAGGAACAGACCCCTCCTGCAGTAACTATTGTTTGAGTGCCTTTAGTACCGGGGGAGTGAGCCTTCAACTCTGAGTTCAACAGTAAAACCATTACCAACGAGGCCTCCTGGACTCAATTTCCAAGGCATAGCTTCACTTGTAGCCTTTAGAGTCATTCTTGGAGGTAGGCTTCCAGGATGTGAGGGACCCGCAAGCTAGGCCTTCATGTGGGGTCATACAGCTTAGACCCGTAGACATCTACCTGGAGGAATCCAGCCCCTCCACTGTGCAGCTGGGGAGACCGAATCCAGAGTGGACGAGAGTTGCCTTGTCCAGGGTGCTGCCTACTGTGCTTCTCTGGGAGCTGGGTCTGCGTGGGCTGGGCCTGTCCTTTGCACTGTTTATCATCTTGCCACTGTCTCCAGGGCTACAAGATGGATGACCTCCTGACTTCCTATATCAGCCAGATGCTCACGGCCATGAGCAAACAGCGGGGCTCCCGGAGTGGCAAGTGAACAGTGTGGAGGCGGCACGGGCTCTGTGCCTGCGCCTCAGGTGGCAGCTGGGTGAAGACCTTTGCCATCGGGCAGGGAAGCTGGGCCGGCCAGCCACCAGTGACAGCACCAGCTTGGACTCTGGTCCTCCTTCCAGTGAGGTGGCCTTGCTGGGGTGCAGAGCACCCTTCCAACACCCCTAAGGCCCGCAGGTAGGATTTGGTCCTGGCTGTGGCCTTCCCGTTTGTAAGAGCCTGTGCTCCGTGCACGCTTCTCTCATCCCAGACCAGCCCGGCCATGCGACCTCCTTTGGCTTTCTGTGCGCACTGGGACCGGGAATCAAGAGGACACCCTAGTTCTCCATCCTGGGGGCAACCAGACCAAACCAACCCAATCAAGAGTATTCTGACACCTAAGGACTGGACTGGTTGAATTCCCGTACGTCCAGGACCCTCCGCTGGGGTGGAGGAGACGGACCCCTCTCTCTATTGCAGTGTGAGTGCTGAGCCCCTCTTTCCTGACCACCTCAGGTCATAAAGCACGTGTTTCACCTTCTGGCCTGGGAGTGTCTCTAATGGGAGGAGGAGGGAAAGAGTCTGTGGGGACAGGGCCCTGTTGGCTGTGTAACTCTCTCCTTGGTCTGTGTACAGGGCCAAGCTGGTCTGGGCCTGGGGGTAGGGGTGTCTGAGCCCAAGGTGTGCTTGAAAGAGATTTAAAAGACTGGCTGAGACAAGGGCAGATAGCAGAGAAATGCTGGGCTTTGGCCTGGGAGGTGAGGACCTAAGTGTGCATGGGCAGGAGGTCAAGGAGGGACTGGCTTCTGAGCCTTCACCAGGGCCAGTGGAGCCAGAGTGGCCCCGGAATCCTGCCAGAAACATCTCCTTGGTTCATCAAGAAATTGAGAACCCCACGAACAATGTCTCTTTGGGTTAAATCCCTACATCCAGTGGGTGCCTATAAAATGCTACTTTGACACCAGGATGGAACAACCAAGTTTGGCCATGACCTGGGCAGGTCTGGAGGTGGGGGCTTCAGAGAGGGAAGGTGTAATTTGGGGCTGTGGCCGGGATGAGTGCCTAGTGAGGTGACAGGGGAGAATCCCCTTGAAGTGGGTGTGTCTGTGATCTGCCTTGGGGTCCCCCTGATACTTCAGCAGAGCCAAGTCCTGCTTGCCCTCACACACCCAGGTGTTTAGCGTCTAGGTGCCCAACCGACCCACAGGGAGTACTATTCCTGTTCTCCGCAGCTGCCTGTGGGAGAGGGAGGCGGGGTTGAGGAAACGCAGGCCCCAAACCATAGCCCTGCCTTCTGGGATGGTCGTGTTGCTGTCCTAGACTGTCCTGCCCCTCCCTTCTCCCGCCCCCCACAACCCCGAGTGGTTACCTGCCTCCACAGTCAGTCCAGGATAAGCCTGGGCCTGGGGGAAGGTGCTACAGTGGTCTGCCCCTACACCATCATCGTATAGATGGGGACACTGAGGCCCAGATAAGTGTGAATAGGTGATGGTCACCTAGTGGAACTCAATTCACTGCTTCTACTATTGGGATCCCACACAGAAGGGGCTCCAGCTGCTTGTTCTAAATTGTAATTTCCCTTCAAGGAATGAGCCCTCTTTCCATTGGGGAATCAGCCAACAGCAAACTATTAGGAAGCATCATCCCACTTCACACTAGATCACAAAGAATGCCTGTGGATAAAATCTTTGCCCCTAACATGCCCAGGCCACCTCTCATTTTCTGACCCAGGATGGCATCCCTTTTGCACTCATCCCCTAGTCTTTTTCAGCCTGAGTCATCACAGAAGGGTCCAAAGAATGCATACTCCACTTACCTTCTGTCTTCCTGAAAGGTTGCCTTTATTTACATGCTGAAGTTCACCACCGCCGCTCCAATAGCAGGGCTACTATGAAGGGTTCGGATGAGAAAAACCCGTATCATCCAGGGAAGAATGCGCTCCAGCTCCAAGACCACAGTAGTTGTTTTCCCTCTTGCCTACACCCTGGAGCTGCATCCTTTATAGAAAGGCTAGACCAGACGTTCTCCATCGAGCTTCCAATGCTCTTCTGCACTCCCTTCTTGACCACTCCCCGCCATCACCACCCTTAGGCACAGAGAGGAAGAATTAGAAGGGGGCAAGATGTGGCTCATTCTTTGAAGAGAGCCCAAAGGAGAAGGACATGTTAGATGTGGTGGAAAACATCATAAAACAGGATTCTTGGGAGTATTCAACAGTGGGAGTCTTTTTGGGTTGTTTTAGGGTGAGGGGTGTCTATGGAGGAAACTGCTGGGTCCTTTGCCTCTGGCACTGCAGTCTGGAGGGTGGCCTCTGTTGGCCTTCTAGGTGAGCGCTGGGGTGGATTCAAAGGCCTTCTCAGTGGGCACCGGTTGTCTAAGGTCATCTGTAGCAGGCTCGGTGGCTTCCTGGACTGATTATGGTTCAATGTCTTTTATCCTGGTTAAACCTCGGGAGGGGCTGCTGGAGGCTCCGGGCTTTCCCCAGCTTGGGAAGATGGCATGGCTGCAGAGTAATCTTCTCCTTTCTCACTTTTTCTCCCTTTGTATCTTATACTTCCAGTATCTGTGGGATAGAAAAGACAAACACACGGAGTTCTCAAATGTCACCTCTCCAATCCCTGTTGGTCATGTAGTGAAATCTTCGTTATATTTAAAATGTTAGTCCCTCACTTACCATCTCAGGTTCTTTCCCCCTAGTTCTCCCTATCCCAGACTTTGTGCAAACTTTATCATGGTCATGCAATTCAGCATGCCGCTGGAATCGGAGTCTATTGTGTGAGGTTCCAACCCCCCAGGGAAGCCCTCAGAAGACAGAAATTAACATTCTCTTAAAGTTCATGCACTTCACAACCATTGCCTTAAAAAATGAACACAAGAAAGAGAGATAAATAATGAACACTCCTCTATTAGAATAGGAGCTTCTTATGGTCAGAGACTTTGTCTTGCTTGCCACTAGATACAGTGTTGTCACAGAGTAAGTACTCAAAAAATAATTTTTATCTAGCTGACTAATAGAAAAAATAAAAGGTGGAGAGGTCTTCTAGCAATGGAGCTGGGAATTTGACTCTTACCAAAGACAAATTAAAAACTGGATAATATACAAAACCAATAAAATATCTTAAATGATATAAGAATTTACAATAAGGGAGGAACTGTGTAGCCAAAATCTAGAAGAAAGTGAGAATCCAAAGTGGTAAGCCCAGAACTCGGTTATTTTTTTTACCCTGAATGTAATTTCAATCTTGAAGAAATAGCTGCACACGTGAGCTTTATCTTTTGTCAGGAGGAAGGGGATTTTTTATTGCTCTTGAGTGGAATTTGTAGGTCAACTGAATTTTAGGACAACAAATACCTAGGATATTAGGTTTTCTAATTCATGAATGTGGTGTATTGCTCCATTTATTTGGGTCTTCTTTTAGCAAACATTCGTAGTTTTCAGGTTTTATGTTGTTATAAATGGCATTTAGATTTTTAAAATTTTACCAATTATTCATTGGTAATATAAAGTTTTACAATTAATTTCTCTGTATATTGACCTTATATCCTGAGCGACTACTTAACCCACTTATTATTTTCAATAGGTTTGTTTGTTGTTTGATTCCTTAGAGTTTTTAATTTAAATAATCATATCTGCAAATCAGAGGTTTTATTTATTCCTTTATAGCTGTCATTTATCTTATTAAACTGGCTATGATCTCCAGCACAATGCTGAATAGAAGTTGTGAGAGCAGATATCCTTGTCTTATTTCTGATCTTACAGGGAAAATATTCATTGCTTCCCCATTAAAAATGATATTGGCAGTAGGTTTATTGTAAATATATTTTATCAGATTGAGGAAGTTTAATCCCTATTCCTAGTTAGCCCAGACATTTATTATAAAGGGGTGTTGACTTTTGTCAAATATGCTTTTTTATTTTAATATGGGATTATATTAGTTTTTATATGAAATATCCATCTTGCATTACTGGTATACACCTTACTTTCTCATGATGTATCATCCTGTTTACATTGATTGATTCAATTTGCTAATATTTTGTTAAGGATTTTTATGTCTAAGTTTGTAGATGATATTGATCTGTAAATTTTGTTCTGTAATGTCTTTGTGAAGTTTTATATGAGGACTTTTCTGGCCTCAAAAATCAGGTGGGAAGTGTTCTTTCCTCTTTTTTTTGAGTTGGTATAATATTAGTATCATTTATTTATTTATTTTTAGTTAATCCTCACCAGAGGATATTTTTCCCCATTGATTTTTAGAGAGTGGAAGGGAGGGGGCGGGGGAGAGACAAACATTGATGTGAATGAGAGACACTGACTGGTTGCTTTCAGCACGAGCCCTGACCAGGGCAGGGGATTGAACCTGCAACCCAGGTACATAACTCTAGACTGGGAATCAAACCTGTGACCCTTCCGTGTGCAGGCTGGCACTCTAACCACTGAACACTACCGGCCAAGGCTATTAGTATTATTTCTTAAATATTTGAATAACCAGTGAAACACTTTGGGCCCAAACTTTTCTTTCTGGTGAAGTTTTTGATATATGAATTTGATTTTGATAGTGGGTTATTACAAATTTCTATTTCTTTTTCTGTCAGGTCTGGTAAAATATATTTTCAGGAATTGTTCCCTTCATTTTGGTTGTCAAATTTAATGACATAAAAATGTTCATAATTTTCCTTTTTATGGCTAGGATCTATGGATATACTCTTTTATTCATCATTAATTATATTGGCAACCTCTTTCTCTCCCTCCCCCCACCTCACACATCTTGCTAAGAGTTTATCAATATTATTAAACTTTTCAAAGGACTAACTTTCCACTGTTTTGCATTTCCTTTGTATCTTTCTGTTTTATCGATCGCTGCTATATTTAGTATTTCCTTTCTTTTACTTAGGAAAAATGTACTCTTCTTTTTATAGATTCTTAAGGTAGAAACTTAATCAGTATTAAACCTTTCTTCCTTCTAACATTTAAATTTTCCTGTAAGTCCTGCTGTTGTATATGCATTATCCTTTACTTAAAAATATATAATATCTAAGTTCCCTTGTGATTTACTCCTAAATCAATGGAATGTTTAAAAATACATTAATTTCCAGTATTTAGAGGCTAATCTAGATATTTTATTAATATTTGTTTTTAAGTTTGTTGTGGTCACAGAATATACTGTGTAAAGATCCAAATCTTTTGAAATTTATTTATTGAGACTTGTCTTATGACTTATCATCTGGTCTATTTTGGTAAATATGCCATGTACATTTGAAAATATGGTATATTCTTCCAGTTGTTGGGAATTTTGTTTTATGTCAATGTGACTGAAATTGTTGTTCAGATTTCTATAACCCTTCTGATTTTATTTTTTTGTGTGTGATTATTTATTTCAAGTACTGAGAGACTACTTATAAAATCTCCAACTATGATTTCTCTTTCATTTTTTGTTTCATATGGTTTGAAGCTCTGATATTAAGTGCATACATCATTTTATTTATAATGGCTTCCTGATATACTGACCTTTTCATCATTATGAAATCTTTGTTTCCAGTAATGTTCCATGTTTTGAAGTCTATTTTTTCTGATATTATTTCTTACTAGAGGCCCAGTGCATGAATTTGTGCATGGATGGGGTCCCTCAGCCTGGTTGACAATCAGGGTCAATCGCCCGATCAGGGTTGGCTGGCCAGGGGGAGGGACCCTGATCAGGGAGGGACCACAGGAAGTTGGCCAGCCACGGGAGGTTGGCTGTGGGAGCGCACTGACCAGCAGGGGGCAGCTCCTGCATTGAGCGTCTACCCCCTGGTGGTCAGTGCGCATCAGAGCAACCGGTCATTTGGTCGACTGGTCGTAAAGGTTGCTTAGGCTCTTATATATATAGATGCAGATTGTTTGCATGATATATTGTTTGCCCCATCCTTTTACTTTGAATCTATTTGTGACTTTGTTTTTAAGTATTTCTTTTGTAGACCACATATGGTTGGGACTTTCTTTTTTTCTATTAGACAATCTCTACTTTTGAGTATTTGGTCCATTTATATTTAATGTAATTAATAAAATGGTTGCATTTATGACTACCATGTTTCAACTTATTGTCTATTGTTTTTTTCTGTTATTTTGCTTCCTTTGTTCTCCTTTTTCTGAATCCATCTGCTATGAGATATATTATTGTGCTAGCTTTGAAAAAGTAAGCTGCTATGTTGTGAGAGGGCCATATGACAAGGACGTGAAGGTGAACTCCAGGAGCTCAGAGAAAAACCCTGTCATCAGTGATCAAGAGAACAGGGACAGTTACAGTCCTACAATTCTAAGGAACTAAATTCTGCCAAAAACCAGTGAGAATGAAAGAGTAATCTTAAGTCTCAGCCAGGCCAATTCCTTTATTTTAGCCTGGTGAGACTCTAAACAGAGTACCCAGCTAACCCATGCCTAAATTCCTGGCCATAATAAAATTACTGAAAACCAGTAACAAAAGAAACAATCATAAAAAGCAGTCAGAAGGGGACATCTCTAATACTTTCAACAATAAAGATAATGTTTTAAAAAGCAGAGAAAAAGGACATATTAGAAGTAGAGGAACAAAGATAAGAAAATGAAAAAACTATTTTTATCTTGGAAGACTTTTCATAAGAAACTATATGAGCCCTAGCCAGTTTGGCTCAGTGGATAGAGTGTTGGCCTGTGGACTGAAGAGTCTCAGGTTCAATTCCAGTCAAGGGCATGTACCTCGGCTGCAGACTCCTCCCCAGCCAGGGCCCTAGTCGGGCTCATGCAAGAGGCAACCAATCAATGTGTTTCTCTCACATAGATGTTTCTGTCTCTCCCTCTCTCTTCCATTCTCTCTAAAATCAATGGAAAAATATACTCAGGGGAGGATTTAAAAAGAAAAAGAAAAAAGAAACTATATAAGACAGAAAACAAAGGACTGACTTCTTTAGAGTGCTGAAAAAATATATCCTTAAGCTAGAAAGGTGCTGAATATCTTCTGATGGCAACAGCCATACATGCCCATCTTGTTGGTGGCTATGGTGTAAGATGTGACACTGTGGTTAGTATTGGGGGCTCTATTCCCCTCAACCTAGACTGAGGTTTTGAGTTCTATCTAGTCTTACTTGTTCCTTCCAGGATTCTAAACTTGGTCTTGAACCTTCTAGGTTTTTCTTGGAAGTACTCAAACAGCCTTTTGATACCTTTTCTTTCTGCTTAGATCAGACAAAATTAGTTTATGCAATAGGCAACTAAAAACTCTTAAACTGAAATACTCAACTTATTTTCTATTCACCTTCTCTCCTTTTCATTTTAACATGAAGGGTGTTGGAAGTTAACTGAGTACTTTTTCTAAGGCATTATAGCCATTAAAGGTATACATATCTTCAAATTTTCTTTCAAAACCTCTCCTATCCATGATTTCCTCACCATTTCCATGTTCTTTTCATTTTTTGGCTCTGTTAGTAATGGGCTGAATTGTGTGCCCCCAAATTCACATGTTAACCCTAACCCCAGTGCTTCAAAATCTAAACTATACTTGGCGATAGAGCCTTTAAAGAGTTTATTAAAATAAGACCATTAGGGTGGGCAATCTGCCTGAAGAAGAGGAAATTTGGAGACAGAGGCACTGAAGATGTGTATGCGCATAGAGGAAAGGCTGTGTGAGGTACAGCAAGAAGGTGGCTATCTGCAAGCCAAGAACAGGGGCTCAGAAGAAACCAAACCTGCTGACACAATGATCTTGAACTAGTCTCCATAAGTGTGAGAAAATAAACTTTTGTTGCTTAAGCCACCAGCCTACGATATTTTATTATGGCAGCCTTAGTTTATTCATGCAACTACTAAAAATCATAAGGTATCTGGAATACAGCCCTCAGACTTCTTAACAGCCAGTAGAGTGATCTTAAGATTCATGTAACTAAGAGTTACTTTAGAATTCTCCTCCCCTCAAGAGATTTGGACAATCTTGGTTTGAACCTTCAGTTTCACAGTATAAATGACTTCCATTTAATTTATCCAAATTTCTAAACATTCTTTCAGAGTCCCTGTGGATCCATTCCTGACTCTAAGTATTGTGTTATTCAATCATCTACCACTGGTGCATAGCATCTCAGGATCTTCACCACCATCCACAAGAAATTAAATTAATTCATGATTTTGTGCTGCTTTACTAAAGGTTCCAGGAACTGTGAAAGAAACAGTATCATGTACTGGACAGTCCTCTGCCTTCTAGTTGGTTTTTCCTTTGACATTGAACTGGCTTCCCAAACCAATAACAATGTGATTATCGCCACAACCTTTTGAAAGTTCAATCTAGCTTACCCTTCCCTTACTGGACCTATCTCCCTTCCTCAGCACCTGAATTCTTCTGCTTAATAATAAAGTATTCTGTTATTCCATCCCCTCTACACAGAAACCGAGCATATCGCTCCCCTGTTTGAAACTCATTTGCCATCTCCTGACTGCTTATATGCAGAGCCCAGACTCTAGTCCAGCACTTCAGGATCTCTGCTGTGTCCCCCGCCCCCGACCCTCCAACACACATTGCCCACAGCTATTCTGGATGTGGGTGTCTGGATCACTGGTGTCAATAGCTATACTTTTGTCTGCTTCTTCACTGTTCTCTGTGGGCCAACCCTCTGCTCTCTAGAGCCAACCTCCATTTTTTCAATGATCTTCAGTCCCTCGCAGGGTGCTTGGCACAAAGTGAGAACTCAAGAACTGTGTGCTGAATAAAGACATGAAGAAATAAAAAGTAAATACCATGTTCAACATCTTCCTATGGGGTCTCTGCTTAGAGAATGAAGTCCAAAAAGAGCCTGATGTCAAGGGCCCTCCAGAATCTGTGCCCAGCTACACCTCTCACTTCTCTCTGGTCCCCACCCTCCATATCCGACTCCCTCAGCACTTGTCAGTGACATGAAAAGCAGACCCCATGTCCTGGGGTAATGGGTAGCAGTGGGGTAGGCCCCCAACTTTACCTGTGTAACTGCTGGTGCGTTCAAAGACTTGTTCTCTTAGGTTCTCTTTCCACCTGGAAGGAAGCAGACCATCCGTGAATCTTGGATAAGAATATAATAATCCAAAAATAACAATAATCCAAGGTAGTGGCCAAAAATAACAATAACCCAAGGTAGTAGTAAAAAAAGAACAATAATCCAAGGCAGTAGCCAGAAAAGAAACATTATCCAGTAAAATTCTCACTTAAGCAGAGGGTTTGTAGTTTTCCCTTTAAAGGATAACTCACAAGTGAAGAAATGGTGGGCATGATTAGGTCTACACAACCATGGTCTCCTTTAGCTAAAATTCTTCTAGTTGGTGTTTCCTCTCCCACCTGGAAACTTGTAACCATGTAGCATTATCCCTGCACGGATTCTGACATGTCATTTTCTTAGATAAAGATTATGGCCTAGAAAAGGACAATGATTTTCCTAGGGTCGCCCTGCAACTAAGGGGCAAATCCAGGGCTAAAACCCAGGCTTCCAGGTTTGTGAACTTGCTGTTTACACAGCGTCCTGCTATGTCCAGTTTTGTGGAAGGTGGGAAGATGGAGGCACTTGTTCTTGACAACCTTCAGCTCCCATCCTCTCCCAAGTAATCCCCACTGAATCTGTGGTCACTGAGCACCAGTGACAGTCCTTATCCTTAGAATATTGTCTTGTGCAGAGGAGGTGGAAGGGGTGTGACGAGCTGTAGGCAGCATGAAAAGAAATGAAGGGTTCAGATTACTAACCCTGTCTTCCTGAGAACTTGCCATGAGGAATGGATTATAGGGTGTTTAACTGTTTTTTTCTCAACTTCTCAAAGGAACCACTTGTACTTTTATTTTGGGAAAATTCATTTAAAATCACAAACATATGCTTACCAATGAAAATAAAATATGGCGAAAATGAAAGCTGCAGAAATACAATCTAGGAGAACCCACAGGAACACATAGGACTTTGGTGTCTGCAAAGTAGAAAACAAACTACAGTTCATGAACTTTGGAAGGGATTTTAGATCAGATGGGCCAAGTCCCTACTCTGCTGCCAGGGCTGGGGATGGAGTGGAGGGGAACAAACCAGGCAGAGGAAGCTGTCGGATGTAGTGATCTCACACACAGAGAATACCTGCTGCTCTCCTAACAATCACCCGTCCAAGGGGGGAGGGGCTCTAGAGGGATGAAACTGCACACTCTTCATTTCCCTGGATGCTCAACACAGAGGCCCGAGGGAGTCCCAGAGAAATCACATGGCAAGTCTGCTCTGGACCCAGGACCACAGCCCAAGTTCTGGAGTCCCAGCTCTCTGTGTTTCCATGGCTCGGCTTCCCAAGCCTGGCTGAGCATCCAAATCCACCTGCACAGCTTTCAATAGTACAGGTTCCTGGGTCTCTCTACAGACCTCAGGAATTAGAACTCCTGTATTTTTAACAACTTCCCAGGTGATACTGAAGCACCTCGTCTGTGAGCCAGCAGTTCTATATCATGATGCTTCAAGTAAGTAGGTTGAAATTATAATTCTCCCTTACCTAACATGTCCCCTGCTCTACACTCCTTACCTGAATCACCACATCCCAGAGCTCCAGCTCCTAGGGCCTCTTGTGTGAGTTTTCTAATTTCCTGGTTTGATCCTCCCTTTCTTCCTCCACTGCTCCCCCTCCAATTTTACTTCATGCTGCTGGGGCTGGCATTTTTTATTCTTTCTTAGGCCATTCCCCACCCTATCCCAAGGTCTTTCCTTGGATTGAATAATCCTATATAATAAAGAGGTAATATGCAAATTGACCATCACTCCAACACACAAGATGGCCACCCCCATGTAGTCAAAGATGGCCACCACAAGAAGGCCAGCAGGGGAGGACAGTTGTGGGCAATCAGGCCCACAGGGGAGGGAAGCTAGGGGTGACTGGGATAGCAGGGGAGGGCAGTTGGGAGTGACCAGGCTGGCAGGGGAGGGCAGTTAGGGGCAATAGGGCTGGCAGGGGAGCAGTTAGGCGTTGATCAGGCTGGCAGGGGAGTGGTTCGGTGGTGATCAGGCTGGCAGGCAGAAGCGGTTAGGGGCAATCAGGCAGGCAGTTGGGAGCCAGCAGTTCTGGATTGTGAGAGGGATGTCCGACTGCCTAAATGGGCAGTCAGAAATCCCTCGAGGGGTCCCAGATTGGAGAGGGTGCAGGCTGGGCTGAGAGACACACACACATACACCCCCGCCCCCATGCATGAATTTCATGCACTGGGCCTCTAGTGATATTAATAAAAACACTAATGATCATGATAATAATAAGAACTAACAATTAATGAACACTTACAGGAGCTAAGGAAGTGTTCTAAGCACTTTAAGGGTATTTTCACATCTAATGTTCACAACAGCCCTACTAGACAGGTGTAGTAGGAGCTCTTAACTAACTTCCACTAAACTAGGGCTCTTAACGCCCTCGGGGAACCAGACTGATGGATGCCCACCCCATGAGCATCACCAAGCAAAACCAAGAATAAGTTGTCTTGTGCCTCAAATGGCTTACAACCGTTGTATTTATTGTTTTAATTGTGCAGTATAATAAAATGTTACTTAAATCTGTAAAATCTGAGTGAAAATAAAAGTATACAATGTGACTTTGCTTTTCCTCCCCAACAAGAGGTGAAGTCTGTTTCTGCCCTCATCCACCTTGAATCTGGACTTGACCATGTGATTTTCTTTGGCCAATAGAACATTTCCAAGTTCACAGTAGGATCTGTGTGATAGAAGGGAGAAAGCCACACCTCCAAAATCATAGATGTCTCTGCTCTTAAGTCACTCCCCAGGCAACTACACAGTGGGCAATATACAGGTGGGGTAGGGGATGTAAAATCCTATTATACCAGCCTTGGAAGAACAATCTGGAACTCAGCTCACCATGGTGTAGTATGGGTAATTTATCTGCCTCAGGAGCACAATGTTGTCTGTGGTCACCGAGTTAATCTTGGAGCACCAGGCCAGTGAGAAGACCCAAGGCTCATTGACGATATATAAGTTGATAATGAAGTTAGCTGCTTTATAATCACTGGAACAAAAACAGAATCCATAGGAGATTTAGATTTAATCTTCCCCTCATCATCTAAAAAGGGAAAAGCTACCAGGTTTGTGAAAGGCTGCTGCTTAAATCACCAGAAGCAGCTGGTTCTCAAACAACTTATGATATGACATGCAGAATGGGTTCCTGTAGGAATGAGATTAAGGGAATAGATTTGATACCTCTACTACTGCACCAACAGTGGCATGTTAGTAAATGGATGGCCTAAGGCAGTGGTCGGCAAACCACGGCTTGCGAGCCACATGCGGCTCTTTGGTCCCTTGAATGTGGCTCTTCCACAAAATACCATGAGCGGGCACGCATGTACAGTGCGATTGAAACTTCATGGCCCATGTGCAAAAGTCGGTTTTTGGCCTGGGCAAGTCTATTTTGAAGAAGTGGCGTTAGAAGAAGTGGGGGGTGTTGGTCGGTGGGTCGGGCGACGGGATACACAGCGCGGGGGAAGCGCGCGATTCATGCAGGAGTTGAGGATGGGAGAGTTGGAAGGGGTCGACCTCAGCGAACGTACCTCAATCAGATTGAGGACATTTTTAGCAAAGGCCAGCTTAGGAGTACCCTAATTAAGTTAATAACAATGTACCTACCTATATAGTTTAAGTTTTAAAAATTTGGCTCTCAAAAGGAATTTCAATCGTTGTACTGTTGATATTTGGCTCTGTTGACTAATGAGTTTGCCGACCACTGGCCTAAGGGAAAGCAAAGAAAGAAAAAAGTCCTATTTGTAGTATTTGCTAATTTCTATGGTGTAAATACTCCAACCATAGCCAATTTCAAACTACCACTGGTAAAAACAGGTTTACATAGTTTCTGAATATTTAATAATAGGCTCCCCAAAGCTGATATGAGTCAGTTCCAGCACACTATTGGGTACCACCCTTTATTCTACTTGCTCTCTTATGGGTCTTCTTTACTTGAGTGTAAGCAAATTAAAGGCAGAGACAATATCTATTCATCTTTGTATATCCAGGACCTGGCTAGCATAAGACTTGCCTTCATAAATAGTAGTTGAAGGAATGAATAAATGAATTCCAATTTGGTTAATATTTACATTTCAAATATAAAGATTTTTTTTATAAACATTGAGTAGAGGGAATGAAACCCAATTTTCCCCAGTAGACTAAATGCCAGTAGATACTTGTGTACAGTCTCCAGAAACAGGAAGAACATAACTAGAGGAATATCTAGTGATTCTAATCAGGTAGTCATTTTCAGGGATTAAACTTCTCAGAAAATACACCGTGTATAGCATATTGAAAACAACTCCATAGAGCCTGGGTCTGAATCTCACCTCTGTCATATATATCAGCTTGGCAAGTTCTATAAAATAAAAACAATACCACCACCTTTGCAGGAATGTTGTCAATTATTACCCAATATGTGTCTAAGACAATTCTACATATCACCTAAAGATAAATAAAAAATAGAAGAAAACAGTAGTTAAAAGCTACCTTTTCGTTTCTTTTGAAACTGACACACAAAAACCAATCACATTTTCATTTGGTAATAATGAACAGATAGAAACTAAAATTAAAAACACAGTACCATTAACAATCACTCCAAAGAAAATTAAATAATTAGTTATCTTAACAAAGTAAGTACTGGATCTGTAAGCTGAAAATTACAAAATATTGATGAAAGTAATCAAAGCATATTTAAATAAATGGAGAGACATATGTATTCATGGATTGAAAGACTCAACATCATAAAGATGTCAATTCTCCTCAAATTGATCCACCAGCTTAATGCAATTACCATCAAAATCCCAACAAGGTTTTTTGTACAATTTGGCCAGCTGGTTCTGAAATTTATATGTAAAGGCACAACCTCCAAGTAGCTAAAACAATCTTGAAAAAGAAGATAATAAATTGAAAGAGAATCACTCTACCCAATATTAAAGGTTACTATACAGCTATAGTAATCAAGACAGTATGGTATTAGAGAAGGGATAAACACATAGCTGAGTGGAACATAATTTAATACCCAGAAATAGACCCACACAAATATGCCCAAATGATTTTTGATAAAGGTGAAAAAGTAATTCAATGAAATAATGAAGGTTTTTTTAAATGGTGCTAGAGCAATTGGACAAGCATAGGCAGAAAAAAAGAAGAACCTTGACCTAACCACACAATTTATATAAAAATAAACTCAAAATGGATCACAGATTTAAATATATAAAAACTAGAGGCCCGGTGCATAAAAAATTTGTGCACTCGGGGGAGTCCCTCAGCCCAGCCTGTGCCCTCTGGCAGTCTGGGACTCCTCGGGGGATGTTCACCTGCTGGCTTAGGCCTGCTCCCCGGGGGATTGGGCCTAAGCTGGCAGTCAGACATCCCTCTGGCAGCCTGGCAGCCCATGGGGGATGTCCACTTGCCAGTGGGGAGCAGGCCTAAGCTGTAGTCGGACATCCTTAGCACTGCTGAGGAGGCAGGAGAGGCTCCCACCATCACCGCTGTATTGGCAGCCATCAGCCTGGCTTGTGGCTGAGCAGAGCTCCCCCCTGTAAGAGCACACTGACCACCAGGGGGCAGCTCCTGCATTGAGAATCTGCCCCCTGGGGGTCAGTGTGTGTCATAGTGACCAGTCATTCCCAGTCGTTCTGCTGTTAGGGTCAATTTGCATATTACCCTTTTATTATATAGGATAGAGGCCTGGTGCACGGGTGGGGCCAGCTGGTTTGCCCTGAAGGGTGTCCCGGATCAGGGTGGGGGGTCCCACTGGGGTGCCTGGTCAGCCTGGGTGAGGGGCTGAGGGCCATTTTCAGGCTGGCCACACCCCCTTCAGGGTGGGGTCCCCACTGGGGTGCCTGGCCAGCCTGGGTGAGGGGCTGATGGCTATTTGCAGGCTGGCCAAGCCCCCAGTGGGGACCCTCACCCCATGGGGGTGTGGCCAGCCTGGGTGAGGAGCTGAGGGCCGTTTTCAGGCTGGCCACGACCCTCCCCCCCCCCTCGGCGACCCAAGCTCCCAGCCTCTCCTTTTTTTCTTTTTTTCAGCACCTCCTTGAGTGGAGGCCAGGGCGGGCTGGAAGCTGGTATCTGGGATTTATTTATCTTCTATAATTGAAACTTTATAGCCTTGAGTGGAGCCAAGGGCCGGCCAGGGCAGGCAGGAAGCTTGGCTTCCTCCATCGCTGGGGGCAACCCAAGCCTTCTGCTTGCTCCAGCTCCATGGCCACCACCATCTTAGTTGGGTTAATTTGCATACTTGCTCCTGATTGGCTGGTGGTTTGTGGGTGTAATGGAGTGGCAGAGTGATGGTTAATTTGCATCTTTCTCTTTTATTAGTGTAGCTATAAAACTTTCAGGAAAAATAATAGGAGAAAATCTTTGATATATAAGGGCTAGACAAACAGTTCTCAGACTTGACACTTAAAACATGATCCATAAAAGGGAAAAATGATATTGCACCTCATCAAAATTAAAAATTTTTTGCTCAGTTGAAAATCCTGTTGAGAGGATCTCAGAATAGCCATAGACTTGGGCAAAATATTTGCAAACCACATATCCAACAAAGGACTAGTATCTATAATGTATAAAAGAACTCTCAAAGGTAAAAACAAAACAAAAATCAAGCAATCAATTAAAGAAGATATGAAGAGACAGAAGAGAATATACCAGTTGCGAACAGGCACATGGTAAGATGTTTATTAACCATCAGAGAACAAAAATTAAAGCACGATGAGTACACACATCACTACACACCTCTCAGAGAGGCTACAATAAAAAGTAGTGGTGCCCTAACGGGTTTGGCTCAGCAGATAGAGCGTGGGCCTGCGGACTCAAGCGTCCCAGGTTCGATTCTGGTCAGGGGCATGTACCTTGGTTGCGGGCACACACCCAGTAGGGGGCGTGCAAGAGGCAGCTGATCGATGTTTCTAACTCTCTATCCCTCTCCCCTCCTCTCTGTAAAAAATCAATAAAATATATTTTTTTTAAAAAGTAGTGGTAATGCCAAATATTAGCAAGGATGCAGAGACTCAGGAGGATCAGATATTGCTGGTAGGAATGTAAAATGATAGCCCCTTTGAAAGAGTTTGAGTTTCTTTTAAAACTAAAGAATTACCATACCCCTGAAATTATATTCTTGGGCATTTATCCATAGAAATAAAAACTTGTGTACACAGGAAGGGATTCTGAGAAGATGGCAGAGAAGGAAGCATAAGGAATCTGTCTCCCCACCTAACAACAGCTGTGTTGGCAGAATCTGGAACATGTAGTCTATTGAAGGCTTGCATCTTCCAGAGGAAGAGTTGGATGGTAAGTTATCATTAACTTTGATTAAGTGAATCACTTAGCACATTGGCAGTTACCCATCCCCCATATCCTAGCCCAGTGGTCGGCAAACTGCGGCTCGTGAGCCACATGTGGCTCTTTGGCCCCTTGAGTGTGGCTCTTCCACAAAATACCGACTTCTGCACATGGGCCACGAAGTTTCAATCGCACTGTACATGTGTGCCTGCATGTGGTATTTTGTGGAAGAGCCACACACAAGGGGCCAAAGAGCCGCATGTGGCTCGCAAGCCGCAGTTTGCTGACCACGGCCCTAGCCTCATGGCAGACAGCTATGCACAAGTTCCCGCAGCAGCCAAGGTGGGCAGGTCTGTGATATGATCACTGATTGATGCTTCTGATGAGAGAGGTGTGACAAAGAGGAGAGAAGCCCTAGTTGTTGCACCTCCCTCCACTGTTGAAACCCTTCCCCTTCCAGCTGAGGTGATTTTCAGGGGATTTACAGGACCAGTGATCTTTCTTCCCCCCCTTTCATTTTTCTCTTTTTTTGGTTTTGGACCCCAGATATTAAATACTAGGGCATTGAAAAGCAACTGCATATATAGGGAAAATTAGAAAGTGACTGTGTGTGTCCAGAGAAAGGCATAGAAGATACCTGAGAAGACTTTAAGTTTATACCTCAGGCTGATCCTTGGCACAGACAACCGATCAACAAACAAATGTATACATAACAAAAAACAGCAAACCCTGAGGAAGGGGGAGAACCTGAGGAAGGGGGAAAATCTGGAGTTACCAGATAATTAGATTCAAATGTCCTATTTAAAAAAAATCACAAACATACAAAGAAACAAGAAAGTGTAGTCCAGCCCAGATGGTGTGGCTCAGTGGTTGAGCATCGACCTATGAACCAGAAGGTCCCTGTTCGATTCCTGGTTAGGGCACATGCCTGGGTTGTGGGCTCCATCCCCAGTGTGGGGCGTGCAGGAGACAGCCAATCAGTGATTCTCTCTCATCATTGATGTTTCTATCTCTCTCCCTCTCCCTTCCTCTCTGAAATCAATAAAAATATATTAAATAAAAAGAAAATAAAGTAGGGAGTAGGGTCTATTCAAGGGGAAAAAAATCAGAGAAACTGTCCCTAAAAAGACGTGATGGCAGATATATTAGATAATGACTTTAAAACAACCATCTTAAAGATAATTAAAGAACTAAAGAAGATGTGGATAAAGTAAAAAAAAAAAAAGATAAACAAAATGAAAATATTAATAAAAGGACAAAAAAACCTAAAAAGAAACCAAAAACAAATTCTGGAGCTGAAAATACAGTAATTGAAATAAAAACCCGACTATTAGCATTCAAAGGCAAATATGAGCAGTCAGAATAAAGAATCACTGTATTTTATGACAGGACAATAGAAGTTAATGAGACTGAAAAAAAAGATTAAAGAAAAGTTAGCAGAGTCTGCAAGATCTGTTGTACACCATTAAACGAACCAATACATGAATTGTTACAATCTCTGAAGGAGAAGAGAGAAAGGAGCAGAGAAAATATCTGAAGAAATAATGACTGAAAACTTCCTAAGTTTGATGAAAGACATGAATATAAACATTGAAGAAGTTCAATGAATTCCAACTAAGTTGAATTCAAAGAGACCCACATGGAGACACATTTTAAACAAATTTTCAAAAGACAAAGACAAAGAGAGAATTTTAAAAGCACTAATAGAGAAGTGACCTGTCACATACAAGGGGTCCACAATAAATATCCGATCATAAACTTTGAAGGCCAGAAAGCAGTATGCCCACATATTCAGTGTTTTAAAAAAACACCTGTCAACCAAGAATCCTATATCCAGTAAAACTGTTCTTCAAAAATGAGGGGAAACTTGATAAATTCCTAGATAGACTAAAGCTGAGAACACTAGATCCTAGTTCATGGACACTAGGTCTGCCCTACAAGAAAAGATCAAGGGAGTCCTACAAGGTGAAATGAAAAAGACAATAGATAGTTATTGCTTTGTATCATTTGCTAAAAAGGGTTACACAAGAGAACTATGAACAATTGTTCCCAACAAATTGGATAACCTAGATGAAATGGACAAAATCCTAGAAACACAAAATCTACCAAGACTGAATCCTGAATAACTGGAAAACGTGAAAACCTATAAGTAAAGAGACTGAATCATTAACCAAAGTCTTCCCCAAAACAGAAGTCTTAAAACTGATGACTTCACTGGTGAATTCCACCTAACATTTAAAGAGGGACTAGTAATAACCCATTAGGATTGCTACGTCAAAAAAACAAACCAACAAGAATGTGAAGGATGTGGAAAAATTGGAACCCTTGTGCATTGTTGGTACAGCAGTTGTGGGAAACAACATGTCAGTTCCTCAAACAATTAGAATTACTATATGATCCAGCAAGTCTACTTCTGGGTGTACAGGCATATCTTGGAGATACTGTAGGTTCACATCCAAACCGCCACAATTAAGTGAAGATCTCAACAAAGCAAGTTACACGAATATTTGGTTTCCAAGTGCACATAAAAGTTATGTTTACATCATACTGTAGTTTATTAAGAGTGCAACAGCATTATGCCTAAAATAATAATATACACACCTTAATTAAAAAATACTTTACTGCTTAGTCCTAGCTGGTTTGGCTCAGTGGATAGAGTGTCAGCCTGCAGACTGAAGGGTCCTGAGTTTGATTCCAGTCAAGGGTACATGCCCAGGTTGCTAGATCCTCAATAGGGGGCATGCAGGAGGCAGCCTATCAATGATTCTTTCTCATCAATGATGCTTCTCTCTCTTTCTCTCCCTCTCCTTTCCTGTCTGAAATCAATAAAAAATATATTTAAAGATAAATAAATAAATAAATAAATAAATAAATAATTTTTACTGCTTAAAAAACTCTGACCATCATTTAAGCTTTCACCAGGTTGTAATCTTTCACTGGTGGATGGTCTTGCTTTGATGTTGATGGCTGCTGATTGATCAGGGTGGTGTTTCCTGAAGGTTGGGGTGGCTGGCAATTTCTTAAAATAAGACAACAATGAAGTTAGCCCCACAATTGACTCTTTCTTTCACAAATGATTTCTCTGTAGCATGCAATACTATTTGATAGCATTTTACCCACAGTGAAAGTTCTTTTAAAATTGCAGTCAATTCTCTCAAACTCTGCTACCACTTTATTAACTAAGTTTATGTAATTTTTTTGTTTACTTGTTTATTTGAGCCAAACTGTCGACAACTGTCAGGAAACAAAATCTCAAGGCATTGAGATAATGCTCCCAAGTTTATGTAATTTTATATATCCTTGCTTGTCATTTCAACAATATTCACAGCATATTCAGCAGGAATAGATTTCATCTCTAGAAACCACTTTGGTCATCTGTAAGAAATAACTCCTCATCTGTTAAAGTTTTATGAGATTACAGCAATTTAGTCACATATTCAGGCTCCACTTCTAATTATAATTTTCTATTTCTACCACATCTGCAGTTACTTCTTCCACTGAAGTCTTGAACCCCTCCAAGTCATCTATGAGAATTAGAATCAACATTCCAGTCTCCTGTTAATGTTGATATTTTGACCTCGTCCTATGAATCACAGAAGTTCTGAATCTAGAATAGTAGCTCCTTTACAGAAGGTTTTCAATTTACTTTGCTCAAATCCATAAGAGGAATCACTAGTTATGACAGCTAGAGCCTCATGAAATTTATTTCTTACAATAAGACTTAAAGGTCAAAATTACTCCTTGATACATGGACTAAAGAATGGATGTTGTGTTAGCAGCATGAAAACAACATTAATCTCATTGTACATCTCCATCAGAGCTCTTGGGTGACCAGATGCATTGTCAATGAGCAGTATATTTTGAAAGGGATCTTTTGTGCTGAGCAGATCTTAATAGTAGGCTTAAAATATTCAGTAAACCATATTGTAAACAGATGTGCTGTTATCCAGCTTTGTTGTTCCATTTATAGGGCACAGGCAGAGTATATTTAGCACAATTCTTAAGAGCCATAGGATTTTCAGAATGGTAAATGAGTATTGGCTTCAACTTAAAGTCACCAGGGCATTAGTTCCTAACAAGAGGGTCAGCCTGTCCTCTGAAGCTTTGAGACCAGGCATTGAGTTCTCCTTCCTAGCTTTGAAAATCCTGGATGGCATTTTATTCCAATATAAAGCTGTTTCATCTACACTAAAAATCTATAAATCTTTTGTTTAGTGTAATCGCCTTTATTATCTCAGCTAGATCTTCTGGATAACTTGCTGCTTCACTTTGCACTTTTATGTTATGGAGATGGTTTCTTTCCTTAAATCTTATGAACCAACCTCTGCTAGCTTCCAACTTTTCTTCTGCTGTCTTCTTACCTTTTTCAGCCTTCAAAGAATTAAACATCGTCCTTGTTCTGGATTAGGCATGGTTTAAAGAACTGTTGTGGCTGAATTGATCTTCTCTCCAAAACACTAAAAATTTCTCCATATCAATAATAAGGGTGTTTTGCTTTCTTATCCTTTGTGTGTTCATTTTTCCTTCAAGAACTTTTCTTTTGCATTTAAACTTAGCTGTTTGGCACAAGAGGCCTATCTTGGCTTTCAACATGTCTTCCTGACTAAGCTTAATCATTTCTAGCTTTTGATTTAAAGTGAGAGACATATGATTCTTCCTTTCACTTGAACATTTAGAGGCTATGATAGGATTAATAATGGACCAAACATTCCCATTAAAAGGCAGAGATTGACTGACTAAATATAAAAGCAAGAACCAATAACATTCTTTTTACAAGAGATGAATGGACTTTAAAGATGCAAAGCAGTTGAAAGATAAATGACAGTAAAAATAAGTATAATGCAAACACTAATTATAAGAAAGCTAGTGTGGTAACGTTAATAAAAGAAAAAGTAATCTTTAAATAAGAATTATTAGCAGACATAATGGACATTTCATAATGAAAGAATCAATTCAACAAGAAGACCTAACAATTCTAAATGCATATGCACCCTAATAAAAGGGTTTTAAAACATAAGAACAACAGAGCTTAAGAGAGAGATACACAAATCAAAAATCATAGTTGGATACATTAACACTCCTTTCTCAGTAACTGACAGATGAGGCATAAGTAGTCATTCACTTCTCTGACTGGTGAGTTTGCTCCTAGAAGAAAAAAGGCAGAAGACTTGATCTAATCTTCTTGTCAACATAATAACTACATCTTTTGTAAATATAATAATGACATTTACTAGGAAGAGAAGTATATCTATATATACATATAGATATAAATTTATTTCAGAGAGGAAGGGTGAGGGAGAGAGAGATAGAAACGTCAATAATGAGAGAGAATCATCCATTGGTTGCCTCCTGCATGCCCCCTACTGGGGATCAATCCCACAACCTGGGCATGTGCCCTGACCAGGAATCGAACTGTGACCTCCTGGTTCATAGGTAGACCCTCAACCACTGAGTCCCACCACCTGGGCAGGAAGCAAAGCATTATATATAGAAAATATTAGTTAAAGGATGCTCCTTGTTAAGTATTTCTTTATTATATACTAGAGGCCCAGTGCATGAAATTCATGCACAGAGAGGGTCTCTAGGCCTCACCTGTGATCAGGGCTGATCTTTCCCGGCTGCCAGCAGCCAGGCCCGCCCCTACCGCCACTGCCACTGGTCACCCTCTGTGTATGGGGTGACCGGTGGGGTGACTGGGGCCCTGGAGCCACCAGGGTCCACCACCACCCACCCCCAGTTCCCAGTTCCTCATTGGGCGATCAGAGCCTGCCGGCCAGGGGAGAGAGACTGAGAGGTTGGCCAGCAGGCCCCAAGTGATGATCAGGGCCTTTGGGTTGGGGGCAGCTCCTGTATTGGTGGTCAGTGTGTGTTAGCTGACTGGTCATTCCGCCGTCGGGTTGATTTGCATATTACGCTTCTATATATATAGATTTTGTAAGTAAATACAGAATGTAGATTTATGAGGCATGGGTCCCTGGAGGAGGTCACATAAGCTATACCACTTGCTGGGAGTATTAAATGGAGATGTTTTGTAACTCAAATGCGCCTCTTCTATGTGAAATATTCTGTGGACCTTAGGGTATGTATGTATCCAATAAAGGAATACCAGTGGAGCTGGAGTCAATGTCTCTGACTTCTTGTCTGAGCCTCTTCACTGCCCACTTATCTTTGAGATTAATAAGAAAGATTGATAGTAGGCAAGTTCTCTGATATTTGTCAGTTTGATCTGCAACTTAAGCCCTTGTGTTAACATAATAGAAAAAAGAAACAAGGAAAAATTCACTATGAAATGTTTGAAAGTCTCAACCAACTTAAACTAATTGACATTTATAGAATACTACATCCAGCAACTGAAGAGAGCACATTATTTCAGATAGTCATGAGAAATTCAGCAAGATAAATGATAAAATGGGCCATAAAACAAGTTTAAATACGTTAAAAAGTACTGAAATCATACAGAATTATTCTCTTATCACAATGGATTTAAGTTAAAAATCAAGAGGAACACAAAAATTTTTTTTTAAAGTTAACACACTTCTAAATAATCTATGAGTAGGATGGAAATTAAGGAGAATTTAAAATATTTTAAATTGAATTATAATAAAGACAATATATCAAAATTATTTGTGGGGTGCTATTAAAGCACTGTTTACAGGGAAATTTATAGCTTTAAGTGGTTACATTTGAACAGGAGATCTAAAATCAATCACCTAATTTTTTATATAGGTAAAGAAGCTACCTAATAAAAGAAAAGCAAATTAAACCTAAAGTAAATCAAAGAGAGACAACAATAAAGGTAAGAGTAGAAATCAATAAACAGGAAAACAAACATGCAAGAAAAACTAACAAAGCCAAAATTTGGTGTTTTGAAATGATAAATAAAATTCATAAGCCCCTAGCAAGATTGTCCAAGAAAAAGAGGGAAAGTAAACATTTCCAATATCAGAATTAGAAGTGATAGTTAGTTGTACATGCTGTGAATGTGCTAATGTCACTAAACTGTTCACTTTAAAATAGTTACTTTTATGAAATGTCACCTTAATAAGTTAGCTTTTAAAATTAAAAAAAATTCAAAAAACACTTAAAAATCCCACATCAGGAAATAAAACAGAGGGCATCTCTATACATATTAATATACTTTTGGTTATAATAATGTATTTAAACCAATCTGTCAAAATGGCAAGGTCACCATGTCATGTTACAATGGTCTGAGAGACTAGAAAGTGAGCACTGATTATAGAGAATGTATTGAAAATGTGATCATAATCCTAAATATCCTGGTCATAAATATTATACAAATACCAGTAACTGAAAGTACAACTGCTTAATTTCTTAAAATTTAGTGGTCCTTGAGGGGGATGTCTTGAAATAAAGTCCAACTCATGAATTTATTATCATCAGCTTTATATTACAGCTATATAGAAAAAGCCCCTCTTTTTCCTACTAGAATATGTGCTTTCCTTAAGGAAAAAGATGATGCCTTGCTTATGTTAACTTTTCAGAATAGGAGTCAGTATATGACCCCTCTTAATTCAGATGCCAGTTGGAACTATACTCATGTAACTATGGCCAATATATAAATTTAAAGGCACAGTGGTCAAATAATTTGGACTCTGGAATCTGCCAGACCTATATTTACTCAGTTTGGTCCCCTACTGACCAACTGTATGAACTTTTCCTCTTTAGAGGCAAGTTTCCTCACTTGCAAAATGGGGATCAAGATAATTTCCAGGACACAGCATGTAAGGATGGTAAAGATAAAGGTAGAAGCTAACATTAATTGTGTTCTTACATTTGCCCAGCATTTTGCCATGTGCATAATAAGAATTCCCATTTAATAATTTAACAATTCGAACAGGTTACTGTTATTCTCAATTTATAAATGAGAAAACTGACAATTAGAAACTTGTCCAAAGTCCTATGATGAATAGGTTAGGATTTGAAAAAGAGCCTGTGGTTTACCAACCACAGAACATGAACATAATAAATGCTCAATAAATAGAATCTATTAAAATTCTTTCTCAACTACTAAATTAATCTAAATTATGATTAGAAGAAAAGCAAATAATTTTAGAGCCATTTTCTCTTTTTAAAAAGTTAAAATTAGCCCTAGCTCGTTTGGCTCAGTGAATAGAGCGTTGGCCTGTGGGCTGAAGGGTCCTGGGTTCGATTCTGGTCAAGGGCACATGCTCAGGTTGCAGGCTTGATCCCCAATGTGAGGCATGCAGGAGGCAGCCGATCAATGATTATCTCTCATCATTGATGTTTCTATCTCTCTCCCTTCCTCTCTGAAATCAATAAAAATATATTTTTAAAAAAGTTAAAATTATAGAAATACATTCAAAATAGAGGAGTAGTTGGGCAAAGAGAAATCTCCTAATTAGGAAATAAAGGTAACAAAACTTCCAATGCTTAAAAAGAGACATATTTTATGTTAAACTATCCCACGGCCAAGAGGCAGGAAAAGCAGGAGCAGGAACTTAGGTGCATCCCACAGCTTAGTTCATGGTTTGAGATGCAGAAAGTTATCTAGGGGATTTGTAAAAAAGGGGATTTTGAGTATATATGATAACATCGCCAAGGAAAACTTTGTCTCTGAAACATTTAGAATTATCTGAAAAAAGTATTTTTAAATATAAGAAAAAGGGGATATGGGTTAAATTAATCAGTGATTAATAAAAGTTAAGTTTGAAAAAGTGACCATTTTATCCCAGGTGCTTTTATTTTTTAAAAGTGTCTCTAACCATTTATCCTATCTAATAATAGAGAAACATGGTAATTAACCATAACTTCGCTACCCTTCCCATTGGCTAATCAGGGCGATATGCAAATTAACTGCCAACCAAGATGGCGGCCGGCAGCCAGGCAGCTGAAGCGAACAGGAGGCTTGCTTGCTCCAGTGATGGAGGAAGCCAAAGTTCCCCGCCTGCCGCTGCCGGCCTCTGAGCTGCACTCTAAAAAACAATGTTGCAAATATAGAAGCTAAACAAACCCCAGAAACCTGCTTTCAGCCAGCCGGCCTCAGAGCTGGAGCTGTGCTGGGCTGCATATCTGGCGCTTTGGCCAGACGGGTCATGCTGTGCACTGACATCAGGCCAGGCCTTGAGATATGGTCTCATGGCTCCTTCCCAGCATGCAGGCCTTCTTTCTCAGAAGGCCCGGAAGTCTCATTCCAAATTTGGGAGACAAAAGACTGGAGAAAGTATAAATAAAGAGAGTTTCCTCCATATTGGGGGGGCCCAGAATTTGAAAGAAACATTTTTCTCTGGGCCTCCACAAAATTTAATAATAGAATGTAACTCTTCCAGTCAACGCTGCAGTTCAGCCTCTGCCTTGGCACGGTGCTGTAACTGTAGTCGCTGGCCATGGAAGTTGGCGCTGCAGTTTGGCCTCTGCTTCGGCAGGGTGCTGTAACTGTAGTCAGCTGGCCAGCTTAATAAAGGCTCTTAAATTTAAATTCTGAGTTGGTGGTCTATCTCGCTGAGTGAACCCATAACAGAGCTGCAACAGTGTTTCAATTATATAACCCAAACAAACCAGATACCTGCTTTCAGCAGCCGAGGTCTCAGAGCTGGAGCCGAGCCTCAGAGCTAAAGCCAGCTCTCAGTTCCAGTGACAGCCATAGAAGGTAAATAAATCCCAGAATAAAAAAAAAAAGGAGAGGTTGGGAGCTTCAGTCACCCGCCAGCCTGAAAATGGCCCTCAGCCCCTCACCCAGACCGGCCAGGCACTCCAGTGGGGACCCCACCCTGAAGGGGGTGTGACCAGCTGCAAACAGCCATCATCCCCTCATCCAGGCTGGCCAGGCACCCCAGTGGGGACCCCACCCTGAAGGGGGTGTGAACAGCTGAAAACAGCCATCAGCCCCTCATCCAGGCTGGCCAGGCACCCCAGTGGGGACCCCCACCCTGAAGGGGGTGTGAACAGCTGAAAACAGCCATCAGCCCGTCATCCAGGCTGGCCAGGCACCCAAGCGGGACCCCCACCCTGATCCAGGACACCCTTCAGAGCAAACCAGCGGGCCTCCACCCGTGCACCAGGCCTCTATCCTATATAGTAAAAGGTTAATATGCAAACTGACCCTAACAGCAGAAGGACTGGGAATGACTGGTCAATATGACACACACTGACCACCAGGGTGCAGATGCTCAATGCAGGAGCTGTCCTCTGGTGGTCAGGGCGCTCTCACATGGGAGGAGCTCTGCTCAGCCACAAGCCAGGCTGATGGCTGCCAGTACAGCGGTGGTGGTAGGAGCCTCTCCTGCCTCCTCAGCAGCGCTAAGGATGTCCGACTGCAGTTTAGGCCTGCTCCCCGCTGGCAAGTGGACATCCCCCAAGGGCTGCAGGGCTGCCAGAGGGATGTCTGATTGCCAGCTTAGGCCCAATCCCCCGGGGAGTGGGCCTAAGCCAGCAGGTGGTCATCCCCTGAGGGGTCCCAGACTGCGAGAGGGTACAGGCCGGACTGAGGGCCCCCCCCTCCCCCCCGAGTGCACAAATTTTTGTGCACCGGGCCTCTAGTATATATATAAAAGCCTAAGTGACTGAACGACTGAATGACTGAACGACTGGTGGACTGGTTGCTATGACATGCACTGATCACCAGGGGGCAGACGCTCAACACAGGAACTGCCCCCTGGTGGTCAGTGAGCTCCCACAGTGGAAGCATTGCTCAGCTGACATATGGGCGGCAGACGCAGGGCTCACGGCTGGCCACCGCAGCCCAGAGACCGCAGCAGACAAGCCTATTGAGCGGCTGCAGCAGCAGGCACAGCGGGGCCAGGATGAGCAGGAGCAGCAGGCAGCATTGGACTGCCAGTTTCGGCCGGATCCCCACAGGCTATGCCAAGGGACCCCACTGGTGCATGAATCTGTGCACTGGGCCTCTGGTATATTTATAAATGTGGTGGTTAATAATTTTAGTTTCTTCTCATGCTTGGCTGCTTTAAGTTTTTTAAATAATGATGTAGTAATGTTCTTAATTATGCCTTTTAGAAATCTGGCTATCTGAATAACAAAGCTATTCATGAGATACTGCAATCCTTCTGGTAATGACTTGAGGAAATAAACACCTCTCTGAGTTCTGACTTTTCAACAGTCACCTTATATGAAAACAAAAAATGCCAAGCATACAAAAACGTGTGTTCACTGATGAGAGATTGAAGCACAAAGAAGAAGAGGCTGAAGACTATGTTCCAGGGATATAATCTATACATGATAAATATTGGTTGGTAGAGGTGAGGAGGAAGAAATGAGGGAAGAGCAAGAAGAGGAAAATATGGGATTCCAAAAAGATAGCCACACACAGAATCCTGAGATGGGAAGGGGAAGCTAAGTAGTTTGGTTAGAATGCAGATTTTGTGCAAGTAAAGCAGTGCATGCCTAGAGAGGTGTGGTCAAACACTTACCTCAACCCGTTGTGGAACAACCTCTTGTAGTCAACATTTATTATACTGATATTTTCTCTTTTAAGTTCAGCAACGGGATCTAACCGGCCCACATGCTGAAAATTAGGAGCTCTCCACCTCACATAGTCCCTATCAAAACCAGGCAACCAATAAACCTGTAAGAAGAAACAGGAAATTTTTCAGTGAACCATCAGCTGTCTAGGTACAAACAGTTCCCTGTACAATAGATGAAGCCCCATTCCAGCACTGGTGGCAGTCTATAGGGAGCAGAAGGAGATTTTAGCCTTTGGCCTGATATAGTCTGATAAATTCTTACAATGGGGCTTTCACCAGGGTTGTTCTGCAGTTGAGTTTCCTCAGGTAATATAATGGGTCAAGGGCCCATTGTGTCACACTAGCCAAAGTGGATGAGGGGCTGGCAGGTGTGGATGCAAGGTGGGAACCATAAACATCTCCTCTGGCTGATGATGCTAAACATCATCCTTGAGAGGGCTCATTATGACTCATCTGTGCAAATAGTTCCATTGGTAAAAAGACCCATTTTCCCCGACTCATAGCACTCTTCTATATTCTGAGAATTTAAGAGATTTGGAATAATTGACTACCCCAATGCAGAGAGTTCCTTCTGAGAAACATGATGAACAAATCTATGCTCAAGTAAGACCCAGCTTATTCATTCATCATTAATTGAAACCAAGTCCTCAATGCATTAGTGTACCCAGGCCCTTTCTAATAGTTCTACTTTGGTGCATGGTACAGGTCACATCAGATGGTCATTACACTGCTGATATTTCATTTGGTTTGGAATAGCAACAAACCTCAATGTTTCCCCCCAGTGAAATAAATATAAGTGAGTCATTCTTAGGTTGCTTCATGTAATGTATAAGCAATAATTTCCATTTCTAAAGGGAGCAAATTTATTTAAGGATCCCAGAGAAGATCTGTAAGATAGGGTAAGTTCAACTGCTATACTCTGGGACATGCTACCCACCTCCCAACCTCTACCATAAATACTGAGATAGACATACCAAATGTTGCTCAATTTTAGATTTAAGAATCACATCTACTACACGACGTACATATGTACTTCTGAGAGGATGTTTTGGTGGAGGGCCATTAAGATCAAATATCACATATTTATTTGTCTTCCGTGCAATATCCAAATAATCACTTAGTTTTGGAATCTTCTGACTTCCTGCTTTTTCTTCATCAGCCTCTGATAAGGGTTTCATATTGTAAAATGGCTTCTTCTAAAAATAAATACATCAGAGAATACATTGGCTCCTATCAAAAGCATTTTCCAATTTTCCTGCTATATGGCCCTACCTCCATGTTGCTCCATTATCATTCAACACCAGGCCCTCTGAAATACTGGTAATGCCAGGAGGAAATAAACAACTGAAATAAGAGTTACCAAGGAGAAAAATAAAATATAGACTCCAGCTCAGCTGGTGTGATGCAGTGGTTGAACATCAATCCATTAATGAAGAGGTCCCTGGTTCAATTCCTGGTCAGGGCACATGCCCCAGTTCCAAGCTTGATCGCCGGTCGGGGGCATGCAGGAGGCAGCTGATCGATGATGAATATTTTAAAAATAGAGACTCCATAGCTAATTATGGTATTTGGAATATTTTTATCTATATCAAAGACCCTGTTGTATTTGCACTGAAAGACCTTCATGTTCCTGTCTTAACTTTCCTTTTCAGACTTTTTTCTATAACTCAAGGTATCCCTTTTCAGTTGCCCTGGCTTCCAACATTTGCTCACACTGTTCTAGAAATAGGCTTTGGGCCCTAGCTGGTTTGGCTCAGTGGATAGAGCTTTGGCCTGCGGACTGAAGGGTCCCGGGTTCTATTCCAGTCAAGGACATGAACTTTGGTTGCTGGCTCAATCACCAGTAGGGGCTGTGCAGGAAGCAGCGGATCAAAAATGTTCCTCTCTCATAGATGTTTCTCTCTATATATCCCTCTCCCTTCCTCTCTCTCTCAAAATCAATAAAAACATTTTTAAAAAAAAGAAATAGGCTTTGGCTTCAGACTGAATTGGAGTCAATACCAGTTCTTATTACTCATTTGCCTTCTTTGTCATATTCACCTGTTAAAAATCCTACTCTCAACCTGCAAAGCCCAGTTCAAATGCTACCTCCTTCACGAAGCCTTAAATATTCCTGAACTAAAATGATTTTAATAGTGTTAAAGTTCAATGGCCCATTTTTGTGCCCCTGTATTTGGATGTCTCATTCTGCCTTCTATAGTTATCTGTGGATATCTTAGACCAAATTCAAAACCTGGCTTCATATGCTTCTTGCTGTGTAATTGGTAGAACCATTTAAATTCTCCAAGTCTTCATTGCCCAAACCAGAAAGTAGAGGAGGGGGTGGGGGGGTGGGAGGGGTAGGGGGTGGGGGTTGCGGGAGAGGGGGGAGGCCAGGTAAGCTATCTACTTCAAGATTATTCTGAAAATTAAATATGATAAAATATGTACAGGGTCTACGACAGCCGTGGGCAAACTATGGCCTGCGGGCCGGATCTGGCCCGTTTGAAATGAATAAAACTAAAAAAAAAAAGACCGTACCCTTTTATGTAATGATGTTTACTTTGAATTTATATTAGTTCACACAAACACTCCATCCATGCTTTTGTTCCGGCCCTCCGGTCCAGTTTAAGAACCCATTGTGGCCCTCGAGTCAAAAAGTTTGCCCACCCCTGGTCTAGGAGCATGTTCAGTACATAGAAAAGTGCACAATTCACTTAGTTCCCTTACTCTCTACTGCCTCAACTGGAATGTAACTCCCTCACAGCAGAAACTGTCCATTTTTCTGTGCAATACACAGCATTTCATTCTATACCTCAGTCCATACATGTATTAGCTATTTAAATATAACAGATGGCTGTTTTTATTATCCTTTACCAGTTGTAGATTATTTGTGGGTGAAGTCAGTGAAGCAAGCAGTAGCCACCTCACATTTGTGTAACTCAACCTCTTTCTCTCTGCACAACTTTATCTTCATTCTCATTCTCACCTTTTCTATTTCTTTTCCTTTCCTTGACCTCTTTAACAAGCCGCCCTTTCTCACTTTTCTCTCAGGAAATATACAACCACATTTCACAATATCCCCATGCTAGACTGTAAGGCAGATCACAGAAGCTGAATTAAACATAGTCTATATCTGAGCGGAGGTCTACAATGAGGGTTTTCTTCAGTCTCAGAAAAACAGAAATTTGCTTTAGGATTCAAGATTTTTTTTTTGTTTTTTTTTAAAATATATTTTATTGATTTTTTACAGAGAGGAAGGGAGAGAGACAGAGAGTTAGAAACATCGATGAGAGAGAAACATCGATCAGCTGCCTCCTGCACATCTCCTACTGGGGATGTGCCCGCAACCCAGGTACATGCCCTTGACCGGAATCGAACCTGGGACCTTTCAGTCCGCAAGCCGACGCTCTATCCACTGAGCCAAACCGGTTTCTGCTCAAGATTTTGTTTGACTCTACACCCGATCTAGACCAACTGACTCATTTAAATATTAAAATAACAGTAGGCATAGACCAAGGTGGGATTTACATGATTAAACTGTGCATAATTTTTTTAACTGTGTTTGAATGGGAAAAAGGAATAGGAAATGCACTCTAGAAAGACATTTATGAAGCCTTTCCTTTAAGAATAAATTGGATGAAAATTCAAAATAGCAAAAATAATAAAGATTAAGCAACAGGAGAGTTTAAAACTAGATTCCAGTAAGCTTTAAGTGTTATTATGGGGTAGAACTAACAGCTGAAGTAAATCAAGTCTCTTTTTTTATACATAAAATAGGTGACTTAGTCAGAAAAAATAAATAGGAATGGGATGATGCCTGTTTAGACTATCTCCAAATTGTGGGTAAACATTTTTAAAAGCTTAGAAAGTAACAAGATAAAAATGAAAACAAATTTCCAGTTCTCCACATAAAATACCTAGTTCCTCAATTAAAAACAATACTAAAAAGGTCTTTGGTTCTCTAGGCCTATGCTTAGAATAACTGCAAGTAGATGGTTCAGTGGACAATCCAATGTGTCATATTGATTAAAAAGTAGGACAATTATTCAAAATCTGCCAAATGACCCTACTTAAAGGAAAACATTACCATTCAATCAGCAATTTTTTAGAACTATCTGTAAATATAGATGAAGAATAATATATATATTTTCTTGTTGATACATAAGCCACCGCCTTTAAAAAAAATTTATTAACCCAGAAAATGAGATTGTTCAGAGCACTAAAACCATTGAAGTAGTGGGAATGTCTAACAATCCCAAGTCCTTTATATGTCCCAACCTATAACTGTTATTTTGAGGCCACTGTCAGAAACACTCCTTTCGCCGAGACCGGTTTGGCTCAGTGGATAGAGCGTCGGCCTGCGGACTGAAAGGCCCCAGGTTCGATTCCGGTCAAGGGCATGTACCTGGGTTGCGGGCACATCCCCAGTAGGAGATGTGCAGGAGGCAGCTGATCGATGTTTCTCTCTCATCGATGTTTCTAACTCTCTATCTCTCTCCGTTCCTCTCTAAAAAAATCAATAAAATATATTTAAAAAAAAAAGAAACACTCCTTTCTTCTCTATGGCACTTTCCTATAAATTTCATCATTAGAAATCTACTTTGTAAAAAGCACCACCAGAGAATGAAAAAACGGCAGCCGAATAGACAGATGTGTCATGCACCTCATCCTGGAGACAGACTAAAAATGCAACTAAATCGGAGAACCACCACCCGGCATTAACAAATTAGACACAGCTGAGGAGACAATTTACAACAAGGAAGGGCAGAGGATGCCTGGAGAGCGGTAGGAATGGGAACATGGGCTTAAGAGGGGAGGCTGGCCAGCTGGCCAAGAGGGCGAGGAGGAAGCTGTGTTGCACCAAAGCCACATCCCTTGGAGACAGGTGTAACATCCAACTGTGAAAAGGAAAAGCCACATGGCTGCTGTCTGCCGGGGAATCTGGACCCAAGACCACAACCTCAAAAGGCTGCACTGCAAAAGGTGGCCCGAAAGGCAGCCCGAGGTGGGGAGAGAGAAACATGCAGTTTCGTTGTTGTGTTGTCTTTGCTTTTTTTCTCTAAACACAGAACACAGGACTTTTCCATTGCAAACACTCACCCGAGGCTTCAGGCTTCGGCTCAAGGAGAGAAGCACAGACTTGAGGTGCCTGAGAAGAGGCTGGGGAGGGAAGCAGGGCAGGGAGATGTGACCAGGAGTCCTGCAGTGGGACATTCTTAAGATTCTGAACCAAAGCGGCCATTTCTCCAGAGAAGACTTAGCCCCGCCCAGTAACCCCAAGGCAGGTAATACGGCCTACCATGCCCTGCATTCTGAGCTTTACAGAGGAAACAAAGGTAGAGGCCAAGCTTATAGGTCTGAATAGTCCCAAGAGCTCTCAGTGACTGCATTAGAAGAGAGGTTATCTACCCCACTATTCTAGAACCAGACTGATAAAAACTCCAGATTGCCAGTGGTCTCCATATAAGGATCTCTGACCAACCAAGGCCAGAGTAATATTTTGGGCCACTCGCAGAATAGTAGCTCTGGGTCAGGAATAAAATATCCATCTTATTCCCTGAAAGTGAAACAGCATCAACCCCACCTAAAGCTCTGTCAGAAACAGATGCTTGAGTGATTAAGACTGACAGCTGGCAGACAGGCAAAGAGGGCAGACTGGCCCCGCATGTTTGCAGCCAAGGCCTGTAGAGACAGACATGAGCAGAGGACCTGTGGATCGCTTGGAGCTTCAAGCAGGGTGCTAAAAGCCAAAAGACAGTGACTAACTGTGGCCAGCACCTCAGTACCTAACAGGAAGCCCAGAATTAGCAGAAAGAACAGATAAGTGGAGTCCTAAACCAACTCCTATGGGGCATTAAAACTCAGCTGAAGCAGACACTTCATTTTTTTATTTTTAAAAAATTTTTAATTTAATTTTATCTTATTTTATTTTTGATTTTTTTTACTTTTTTGCGCCTTTTTCTTCCTCACTTCTACTTTTTCTCCCATTTTTTCTCCTTTCTCTATTTTAGTTTTCCTCTTTCCTTTCTTTTTTCCCCTTTTAAAAAGTGGCTCTTCTTTATCTGCTTTTGGATATTATTCAAGTCTCTGTTGGTTTATTCATATACCCAATTTCCTCTTTCCTCCTCCTACTCCATTTCCCCTTCTCTTCTCTTTTTCTTCACTACTCAATTTTTTATTTTTTCTCTTTTCTCCTCCCAATTTCTTAACCTGCTTCACAACCTAAATTTAGGCTTATCTGCTGTCTCCTCTATTCTTTTCAAAAAAATTTTTTAAATTGTTTCTTCTTGTCTTTTCATTTTTCTCCCTCCTCTATGCTAAACCATGGTCCTACCCCTATTTATCCAGTTCCTTAACCTTATTTTCTCTATTTAAGCTTTGCATCTACAGATTCCACCCCCCCTTTTTTTCTGGCTGTTTTTTGTTTGTACTTTTTGGTTTATTTGTTTTCTTGTGTTTTCTCCCCATATTCTTTCTTTTTTTTCCCCCTTGCTAACATTCTTGCTCTCTTTTCTATTTCCCAATTCTCTTTTTTCTGGTGGTCAGTTTTATTGGGGCTATGGGTGTCTTGTGTTCTGTTCCTACTGCCTCATGTCTTGTCGTGTTGTATTTTGTGCTGTTTGGTCAGCGCCTCCACAATGGTTGGCACGATGTGGTTGGGAGCGAGCCACATAATCAGACACCCTGAGAAGAGACTCCATCCATGAATGGGACAATAACATTCAAGACCCAACTACATTAGGAGAACCCAAATATCTTAAGCAGGGGACCCAGCCCAGGAGACCTGAAAGTGTGCACCATTGAGTCCCAAAAAACATCTACTACATAAGACCAATTCAAAAATCTGGGAGGCGTAGCAGTCTAATCTAATACATAGAAACAGCAAAAATGGAGAAACAAAGAAATAACCCCCAAACGAAAGAAAAGGAGGAATCACCAGGAAAGAAACTGAAGGAAATGTAGGCAAGCAATTTGTCAAAGAAAGAATTCAGAGTAATGGTTACAAAGATGCTCAAATGTCTAGATGAGAAATTCAACAACATGTGTAAGAATCAAGAGGAAAAGAAGAATCATACAGCTGCAATAAAGAACACAATGGAAAATTTCAACAGTAGACTAGAAGAAGCTAAGGACTGATTCAGCAAGTTAGAAGACAAGGTAGAAAAAAACACCCAAGCAGAGCAGCAACTGGAAAAAAAATGTAAAAGCAGGAGAGTCTAAGGGAACTATGGGACAACATGAAATGAAACAACATCTGCATAATAGGGGTACCAGAAGGAGAGGAAGCTGAGCAAGGAATAGAAAACCCATTTGAAGGAACAATGACAGAAAACTTCCATGACTTTGGGAAGAAAAAAGAAGCACAGAGAGTCCAAAACAAGATGAACCTCAAAAGACTGACACCAAGACACATTGTAATTAAACTGGCAAAAGACAAAGTAAGAATCTTAAAGGCTGCCAGAGGGAGACTGAAAGTTATCTACAAGGGATCCCCCATTAGACCATCAGCTGATTTCTCAGGCCAGAAGGAAATGGCGTGAAGTATATAAAGTGATGTGAAGCAGTGGACTGAATACAAGAATACTCTATCCAGCAAGGCTATCATTCAAAATTGAAGGTGAATTCAGAAGCCTCACAGACCAAAAAAAAAAAAAAAAAAAAAAAAAAAAGGCTAAGGGAATTTATTACCGCCAAGCCAGCAATGCAAGAAACGCCAAAGGGATTGTTGTAAAAAGAAGAAATAGAAAGGAAATAAGGAATATATACATCAAAAATAAAAATGGTAATAGGTACCTATCAATAATAACCTTAAATGTAAATGAATTAACTGCTCCAATCAAAAGACATAGGGTAGCTGAATGGATAAGAAAACATGATCTATATACATGCTTTCTATAAGAGACCCATTTCAGAACAAAGGACTCACACAGACTGAAAGTAAAGGGATGAAAAAAAAAATTCAGGCAAATGGAAATGAAAAAAAAAAAGCTGGGGTAGCAATACTTATACTGACAAAATAGACCTCAAAGTGAAAGCTATAACAAGAGATAAAAAAGGTCATTCATAATACTACAGGGATCTATACAACAAGAGGCTATAACCCTGGTAAACATATATGCACCCAATACAGGAACATCTAAATATATTTTAAAAAGCTTCTGGAGCATATCAAGGGAGAGATCAACAGAAATACAATCACAGTAGAGGACTTTAATACCCTACTGACATCACTGGATAAATCTTCTAGGCAAAAATTCAACAAGGAAACAGCAATCCTAAATGACATTCTAGAACAGATAGAACTAATTGACATCTTCAGAACATTCCACCCCAAAGCTACAGAATACACAATCTTCTCAAGTATATATGGACCATTTTCAAATATAGACTACATGTTAGGACACAAGCTAAGTCTCTACAAATTCAAGAAGATTGAAATCATATCAAGCATCTTCCTGGACCACAATGGCATGAAATTAGAAATCAGCTACAATAAAAATGCTCAAAAAATCAAACACATGGAAACTAAATAGCATGCTATTAAACAATGAATGGGTCACCAAAGAGATCAAAGAAGAAATAAAAAAACATCCTGGAAACAAAGGAAAATGCACACACAACAATCTAAAACCTATGGGACACAGTGAAAGCAGTCCTAAAAGGGAAGGCCTCCCTCAAAAAACAAGAAAAACTGGCAATGTTTTCTAACACTGAAACTTAAAGAATTAGAAAGAGAACAAGAAGAAAAACCCAGAACAAGTAGAAGGAAGGAAATAATAAAGATCAGAGCGGAAATAAATGACATAGAGACCAAAAAAAACAAAACTAAACTAAATAAAACAAACAAACAAACAAAAAAACCCCAACAACAACAACAAAAAAACACAATAATATGAATAAGACCAAGAGCTGGTTCTTTGAAAGGATAAACAAGACTGATGGACCGTTAGCCAAGCTCACCATAAAACAAAAAGAGAGGACCCAAATAAACAAAATCAGAAACAGAAGAGATGAAGTAACAACTGACCCCACAGAAACACAAAGAAATATCATAAAATACTGTGAATGACTTTATTCCAACAAATGAGACAACATGTATGAAATGGACATATTCCTAGAAAAATACAACCTTTCAAAACTCAATCAGGAAGAATCAGAAACCCTGATTAAGTTGATGACTACTGATGAAATTGAAGCAGTAATAAAAAAAGACTCCCAGCAAACCAAAGCCCTGGTCCAGATGGATTCTCAGGGGAGTTTTACCAAATATTCAAAGAAGAACTAACACTTCTACTCCTCAAACTATTCCAAAAAATTCAAGAGAAGGAACACTACCACACTCTTTCTATGAGGCTACCATCACTCTAATTCCAAAACCAGATAAAGACACAACAAAGAAAGAGAACTACAGGCCAATATCCCTGATGAACATAGACACTAAAATCCTCAACAAATTTCTAGCAAACCAGATCCAGTAATACATTAAAAAGATCATACATCATGACCAAGTGGGATTTATTCCAGGGATGCTAGGCTGGTACAATATTCGCAAATCAATAAATGTGATACAGCACATAAACAGATTGCAAGACAAAAATCACATGATCATATCAATCGATGCAGAAAAAGCTTTAGATAAAATCCAACACCCTTTTTTGGGAATAGAGGGAACATATCTCAACATAGTAAAGGCCATATATGACAAACCTACAGCCAACATCATACTCAATGGGCGAAAACTAAAACCATTTCCCCTAAGAACAAGGACAAGACAAAGATGCCCTCTTTCACCACTCTTGCTCAACATAGTTCTGGAAGTCCTGACCACAGTGATCAGACAAGAAGAAGAAATAAAAGGAATCCAAACTGGAAAGGAGAAAATAAAACTCTCATTATTAGCAGATGACATAATACTGTACATAGAAAACCCTAAAGACTCCATCAAAAAACTACTTGATTTAATAAATGAATTAAGAAACGTAGCAGGATATAAAATTAATACCCCAAAATCCACAGCATTTTTATACACCAACTAGTAGCCCGGTGCACGAAATTCATGCACATTAAAAGGGAATTAATTGCCCTAACCGGTTTGGCTCAGTGGATAGAGCATTGGCCTGCGGACTCAAGAGTCCCAGGTTCGATTCCGGTCAAGGGCATGTACCTTGGTTGTGGGCACATCCCCAGTGGGGAGTGTGCAGGAGGCAGCTGATTGATGTTTTTCTTTCATCAATGTTTCTAACTCTCTATCTCTCTCCCTTCCTCTCTGTAAAAAATCAATAAAATATATTTTTTTTAAAAAGGGAATTAATTAGCGGATTTGCCCTTTCTCTATAATAGAAGTGTGAGAGATGAAAGGAAATTAGTAAAATATATATGAAAATAATATATAAATTTGTTAATAAATAAATAGTAACAAAAGGATATAACAACAACACAGAGGCATGATATGAAAACAACAAAAACATGACATAAAAACAACAGTGATGTAAACAATGACTGATAAAGTTATTAAACTTATTCTAATATCTTCCTATACACCACATTAAGAGTGAAAACACTTTCAGAGTGCTTGACTAATTTCCCTTGTGATGAAGTATTTAGAACTTTAACTGTAACGTCACATGCTCTTCAAATTCGAGAGAAAGCAACATTTAACTGACCATGTGTGAAAACGGTATCAGGTAAGAATATGCTGGCATCAAGGGAAACTGTTGTCAAATCACTTTAAATGGGAGGTCAGTGTCAGATGGGGACAAATTAATTCTTGGAATCAGAACAGCCTCTCCCTCTGCAGCTCCTGTTAATACTTCAGCTTAGATAATGTTAGGTCATAATCTTTTGATAATAAATCTGGTACCATTACAAAGATCCCATTTACTATTGAGATTTCTCAATAGCATGATGATTGCACCCACTTTTAATTTTAATTTATGACACAGCATTCCCGAAGGAGTAATACTATTTAGAAATTCAATGAGAAAATTTTCCTTTTCAGCATCAACTGTGGAATCAATGGAATCATCACTCAAATATGTGTAAAAATCTCCATTGAGTATATCCAAATTTTCTTCATTTAATTTTTGAACATGTTCATGCTTTGGACAAAGAATTGCATGTTTAGATATATTTTAATATTTTCTATAGCAGTGGTTCTCAACCTTGGCTGCACATTAGAATCACCAGGGAATTTTTTAAAATCCTGATTCCTGGGCCTCATCCTCCGGAAATTCTTTCTTTTTTATGGGGTAGGGCCACAACATTAGTAACAAAGAAACAGAATTTCTGGAGGATGAGGCCCAGAAATCAGGATTTTAAAAAGATTCACAGGTGATTCTAATGTGCAGCCAAGGTTGAGAACCACTGATCTATAGATACAGTATTTCCAAAGGTAGCTTCAATAATAGATCCATTACAAATCATTTCACTTCCATGCTCCGCCCTAAGGGCTGGTTCCTGCCTCCAGGAAACAGCTGGAGGAGGGCGCAGCCGTTTCCAAGATGACCCTTGCAGGACTGCCTTCCTTCCAGTTGGTTGCAGTTCTGGCCATGATGTTACACCCAGGGTTTTTATATAAGTAGATAGTGAACTCTCAGAAAGAAAAACTAAAAAAAAAACCCAAAACAATCCCATTTACCATTGCAACAGAAAAAATTAAGATACTTAGGAATAAACCTAACAAGGAGGTAAAAGGCCTTGAAAACTATAGGACATTTAAAAAAAAGATAGAGGAAGATATAAACAAGTAGAAGAATATACCATGTTCATGGATTGGTAGAATCAACATCATTAAAATGCCCATACTACCCAAAGCAATCTATAGATTCAATGCAACCCCTATTAAAAATACTAATGACATATTTCACATATACATTCTAATGGAGCATCTCTAGTTTGTATGTGTCTATTTATTCATGTATGATGAAACATATAAGGAGCCTGCATACCACAGACACCTGGAATATCAAAGTGATCCCATTATTTTCACATATGAATCAGCACTTATAGGCCAGGTACTCCTATGAGAACACGTTTTCTGAGGCGATACAATAATTACAAATTTACTTGCAACTATCCATTCATTAAAAGAATGAACCTGAAGTGAGTAAGTCCTTCCTTACATAGTTCTTTACTTTTCACTATTTTTTACATGAAAAAGGATCAAATAAGTCCTCAGGATGAACACCAAATATAAATAAAATTCCATTTCATCCTCAGTGCATAATCAAAAATATCTTAAGATTTATTTTCCCAGTTACATAATCACCTGCTAAGAGGACTATTTCCACAGTGGATCCCTAGAGCATGTGCTCTGCTGCCACTGGTGCTAGCGATATACAGCCTGCTGCTGTCTGTCCTGCTCTGAGGTTTATTTTCAAAGTCAAAGTCTCAAGTTAGTGTATCTGATTGCTAAAACCTCAGTCACATGGATTCCCCTGCACATATAATAAGCTGAAAAATGCAAGTTGTTTTGTTTTCTTTAATCTATCTTGAGAAGGCAGTCTTGACTTTTATCAAATGCAAATCTGACATTTTATTTTACTTACTTTAAATTTTTCCAAAAAAATCTTTAACTTATTATTTAAGCATTGCTATAATTTCCTCTCAACATGTTTTCCCAGATTATTCTCCCAATCTATCTCCCACCTACATCCATACCTTTCTCTCTCGCCTTCCCTCCATTATTCCCTTCCTCTCTTTCTTACACACACACACACACACACACATATTTCCTCTGGCTCGAGTATACTATTAATCTCTGAAACACACCAACACACCACCATCCCTGTCCATAGTAATGATCTTCCCTCAGCTAAAATGATATTTTTCCATAAAATATCTCAGGTAGAAACATTCACTCTTACCTCAAAATTACACTACACACAACACATGCTTTATATTTTACCACACTTTTATTAGCCTATACATCTCCTCCTTCCAGAATCCCTAACCCATGCATCAGACTGAGTAAGGAATTGTTCATTGTGCTTCTGAGCAACCTGAAGTTAACTCTAGTTTAGCACTTATCACAATGTATTGTAATGGCCTGTTTCTTATACTGACATGTGAACTCCATTAAGACTATGTGTGTTTATTCACCATTGTATTCCACCTATATAGTACCCAATAGGTACTCAATAAATATTTGTTGAATAATAAGAAGATGAAATCAAGAATAAACATGTTTCCTAGTCAGCCTCATTTATGAGTATGAGCTACTCAAAATGCCTAGGAAAATGTCATGTACTGTAAAAGTTTATGAAATGCTTGGATAAAAGGAAATTAAATAACAATAGTAAGTTCACAAATTTGTCTTCAGAATTTCCAGAGACTGTAGAAAGTAGTAATTAGATTGACAGCACTACTGGAAAAGCCCAATGCTATAATCCTGCTACCAACTGTAATGAAAGTATGTGTACGCTGACTATCTTCATCTAAAGCCTTTTTGTCCAGGAGCAGCACATGACCTTGTACAGGAGAGGAAATCAATGCAGGATTGTTAAGCTGGGGAATGTCTTACCCATGGATCTATAAACCATTGGCCAGCATTCAGAGTTGACAGGAATTTCCAATAGAAGAAGGATGTTGCTGTATAGGATTCGCTTGGCTTGACCTCCCTGATATTGGTTGTTCTTCTCAGGTTATGGTCATGCATGAGAAAAGGCACCTCATCAATACTGCAGGCAGAGGGGGGAAAGAGGGGAAGGGATGGATAGGCTGAACTCAGCCACCTTGGCACATAGAGTTCTCAGAAGCCCATCAAGGTCACAAGTTTCACTAGGGTTCCTTACTCCCTCCCAGATCTCATCAAAGGCTTACGTGCTAGTCATTTACACTTTGATGTCCATATTTTTCAGCCCTAGGGTTCAATCTTTTGTGGCATATCATATCAGTGATGGTGAAGAGTAGCTTCCCTATCCAGGTGTTTTCTGGCATCAGGAAAACAGCAGGTACAGTAGTGACTGAGAGTGAATGGGGTGGTGCTAGGGCAAGGCCCTAAGGTCCCAAAATTATGCTAAGCAGGCATCCACACAATCTTCCTGTGTTTTTCTGACCCATTCCCCAGCTAGGCACTTGCCCTGAGTATTTCTGGCCTACATCCTTCACATCAGGTAGTATCATTAGAAAAACATCCTGGTTCTCTTATCTGCTATTTGCCTTGAAGAATCTCTGCCTTTATGAAAATCTCTCTTCCTTTCCCATTAAAATACCTATGAAAAGAACCCTGTAATGGCCATGAGGGTGAAACAGGGTTGAGACTTAGCTTCCTGCCCATTAACAACTACAAAATTGGATGAAATGAAGGAAATAACTTTTTCAGCCAATGGAGTACAATATGATGATTTCAGAAAAGACAAATAAATGAAATAAGCTCTACCATTATCCAAGCTTCCTTCTTGCAGGTGAATACAGGATTGTGGAATACAGGACGGGGGAACCTAAAAGGGACCCAGCTATTGTGCTGAAATGAGGAGAAAAAGATCAGATTAAGGAGAGGTCAAGACATCTAGAATTTATGAGCTAGAGTCCTATAGAGCAGGAGTCCTCAAACTACGGCCCGTGGGCCACATGCAAATACAAATATTGTATTTGTTCCCGTTTTGTTTTTTTACTTCAAAATAAGATATGTGCAGTGTGCATAGGAATTTGTTCATAGTTTTTTTTTTTTAAACTAAAGTCCGGCCCTCCAACGGTCTGAGGGACAGTGAACTGGCCCCCTGTTTAAAAAGTTTGAGGACCCCGGCTATAGAGGTTGGAGCTTGAGAAAGACAGAGAGAAGGAGATCTCTTGATTGATCTAGGGCAGTGGTTGGCAAACCGCGGCCCAAAGAGCCACATGCGGCTCTTTGGCCTCTTGAGTGTGGCTCTTCCACAAAATACCACGTGCAGGCGCGCACGTACAGTGCAATTGAAACTTCGTGGCCCATGCACAGAAGTCGGTTTTCGGCCTGAGCAAGTCTATTTTGAAGAAATGGCGTTAGAAGTGGGGGTATGTTCGCTGAGGTCGACCCCTCAAATTGAGGACGTTTTTAGCAAAGGCCAGCTTAGGAGTACCCTAATTAAGTTAATAACAATGTACCTACCTATATAGTTTAAGTTTAAAAAATTTGGCTCTCAAAAGAAATTTCAATCATTGTACTGTTGATATTTGGCTCTGCTGACTAATGAGTTTGCTGACCACTGATCTAGGGAAATATGCAATTCGCAGGAAAAAGCCTGGATATAAACTAGGGTTAATTTTATTCCATTTCAGCTCTCAGCCCTGTAGCAGCTATCCATCCCCCACTAAGAGCCATATCGAAAATAGCTTGCACAGCAGCTGGTGAGAACCGGGGTAGTAAAAAGGACCCTGTACTGCAACTATGAGGGTTTATGCTCTGGTTGCTGGCTGCTGCTCTTTGTCACTGACGGGCAGACAGAGAGGTGGGCAACCATTGTTGCAGCTCCCCCCACTGTTGCAAAGCCCTCCCACTCTGCTTGAAGTGACTTTCAGAGGATTTAAAAATCCAGCCCCCCTGCCCTGATGGGTTTGGCTCAGTGCATAGAGTGTCGGCCTGCGGACTGGGGGGGTCCCAGGTTTGATTCCAGTCAAGGGCATATACCTTAGTTGCGGGCACATCCCCGGTGGGGGGAGTGCAGGAGGCAGCTGATCGATCTTTCTCTCTCATCGATGTTTCTAACTCTCTGTCCCTCTTCCTTCCTCTCTGTAAAAAATCAATAAAATATATTTCAAAAAAATGTTTACTTAAAAAGAAAATCCAGCACCCTTTTTACTACTCTTCATTTTTCTCCTTTTGAAAGACAGACATTAAAGACAATCATTTTAAAACAAGTGAATATATGAAAAAATTTACAAAGTGACTGTATAAAACAGCTGCATATATAGGGAAATTAGAATGTGACAGTGTATGCCCAAGAAAGGGATCAGAAAAATCTGAAAATACCTGAAGTTTGCATCTCAGGCTAACCCATGGCACAGAGACATCCTAAACAAATTATAATAAAATTATTTTAAATGCAGTAAATCCTTAGGAAGGAGGAGAATCTGATTTCCAGTGTTACTACTTTATTAAATTCAAATGTCCATTTTTCAACCAAAAAAATATCATCAAAAATATCACAAGGCATACAAAGAAACAGGAAAGCAGGGCCCATTTAAAGGAAAAAAATAAATCAACAAAAACTGTCTCTGAAAAAGAGCTGATGGCAAATATACTAGACAAAGACTTTTAAAAAACTGTCTTCAAGATACTCAAATAAGTAAAGAAACATGTAGATAAAGTCAAGAAAACAATGTATGAATGAAAGAACAATATTAATAAAACAATTATAAACCTAAAAGAAACAAAAAATAATTTTGGAGCCAAAATGTACAATATCTGAAATGAAAAACTGACTAAAGAGATTCAAAGGAAGATTTAAGCAGGCAGAAGAAAGAATCAGTGACTTACAAGGTATGACAATAGAAGTTATTGAGTCGAAGGAACAGAAATATAAAAGGTCATATAAAACAGTCTAAGGAATACACCGACACCAAAGCCAAACAAACACCCTAAAAGAAAATAAAACTCAGCCCGGCAGTGTTGCTCAGTGGTTGAGTGTTGACCCATGAACCAAGAGGTCACTGGTTTGATTCCTGGTCAGGGGCACATGTCCGCGTTACAGGCTCAAACTCCAGTAGGGGGCATGCAGGAGGCAGTTGATCAGTGATTCTCTCTCATCATTGATGTTTCTATCTCTCTATCCCTCTCCCTTCCTCTCTCTCTAAAATCAACTTAAAAAAAAATAAAACTATAGAACAACATCCCTTATGAACACTGATGCAAAAATCCTTAACAAAATACTAGAAAGCAGAATTCTGCGGTGTATTAAAAAAATTATAAAATATGGCCAAAAACAATTTATTCCTAAAATGAAAGGATGGTTCAACATAACAAAATCCATCAATGCAATAAATCATATTAACAGAATGAATGGAAAAAAACACATAATAATTTCAATTGTCACAGAAAAAGCATTTAATAAAATTCAACACCCTTTTATAATACCACTTAATAATGTAGGAATAGAAGAAAACATCCCAACATAACAACAGACATAAGAAAACCTACAGTGAACATCATATTCCAACCGTGAAAAACTGAAAAATTTTCCACTAGGAACAAAGCAAGGCAAAGCAAGAAATAAGGCAAGGTCTACTTTTTCCTCTTTTCACAGCAGTACTGGAAGTTCTAGCCAGAGCAAATAAGCAACACAGAGAAATGGATGGCATAAAAATTAGGAAGAAATAAAATTACCTGTTTTCAGATGATAAAATCATATGTAGAAAACCGTAAATATTCCCATAAAAAAAAACAGAATAAATGAATTCAGCAAACTAGCAGGATACAAAGTCAAAACACAAATATCAGTTGCATTTCTATACAGTAACTAGAGGCCTGGTGCACAAAATTAGTGCAGGGGGGGTTCTCCTCAACCCAGCCTGCACCCTCTCGCAATCCAGGACCCCTCGAGGGATGTCCAACTGCCTCGGACATTCCTCTCGCAATCCGGGACTGCTGGCTCCTAACCACTGGCCTGCCTGCCTGCCTGCCCACCCCTAACCACTCTGCCTGCCTGCCTGATTGCCCCTAACCACTCTGCCTGCCTGCCTGACCACCCTTAACCACTCTTCCTGCCTGCCTCATCACCTCTAACCACTCTGCCTGCCTGCCTGATTGCCCCTCACCACTCTGCCTGCCTGCCTGATCTCCCCTAACTGCCTTTGCCTTGGCCCCCACCATTGCGGCTTCATCTGGAAGGACGTCCAGAATGACATCTGGAAGGTCATTCGGCTGTCTGGTCTAATTAGCATATTATGCTTTTATTATTATAGATGATGAACAATCTGAAAGGAAATTGCAAAGATAATTCCATTTATAAAAGCATCAAAAAGAATAATATACTTAGAAAAAAACTTAACCAAGGACGTGCAATTCAAAAAACACTGCTGAGAGAAATTTAAAAATTGGAACTCATCTTGCCCTAGCTGGTTTGGCTCAGCAAATAGAACATCAGCCTGTGGACTGAAGGGTCCCAGGTTCAATTCTAGTCAAGGGCACATGCCCGGGGTGCAGGCTCAATTGTCAGTTGGGGACATGCAGGAGGCAGCTAATCAATGATTCTCTCTCATCATTGATGTTTCCATCTCTCTCTCCCTCCCTTCCTCTCTGAAATCAATAAAAATATTATTTTAAAAAATTGGAACACATCTCATCTTCATGTATTGGAAGACTTAACATTAAGATATTGGTACTACCCAAAGCAGTCTACCAATTCAATGCAATCACTATCAAAATGCCAATGATGTTTCTTTTTAAGAAATAGAACAGTCCCTAACTGGTTTGGCTCAGCGGATAGAGCGTCGGCCTGCGGACTGAAGGGTCCCAGGTTCGATTCCGGTCAAGGGCATGTACCTTGGTTGTGGGCACATCCCCAGTGGGGAGTGTGCAGGAGGCAGCTGATCGATGTTTCTCTCTCATCGATGTTTCTAACTCTCTATCCTTCTCCCTTCCTCTCTGTAAAAAAATCAATAAAATATATTTTAAAAAATAAAAAGAAAATAAAAGAAAAGAAATAGAACAAAACCCATTCTAAAATTCATATAGATTCTCAAGGGATCCTGAATATCCAAAACAATCTTTAAAAAGAGAACAAAACTGGAGTACTCACATTTCCTAACTTCAAAACTTACCACAAAGTTACAGTAATCAAAACACTATGGAAGATGATGGCATAGGCAAACGCCTGTACTCGCTGCCTCCCACGACCACATCAATAGGACAACTAAAATACAGAACAACCATCATCCAGAACCGCCAGAAAGCTGGCTGAATGGAAGTCCTACAACTAGAGAAGTAAAGAAGAAAGCACACTGAGAGTGAGAAGAGGTGCGGAGGTGCAGAATGGGCTGGTCTGGCACCCACCAGTGCCACTTTTTTAGTCAGGAGGGAGATCATCTTTGCGGAGGGTGCCTGGAGGAGCAAGGGGTCCAGCCCCCTACCAGATGCCCAGCCCAGGGTCACAGAGCTGAGAAAAGAAGTCCCTATGGGCAGTAAGAACTATGGGCTGTAAAAACCAGTGCGGACTAGTGACACAGAGGCTGCTGGAGACCCAGCTGCTCTTAAAAGGCCAGCACACAAACTGAACTTACAAGCTCCTGCTTCCTCTGAGCTCCAGTGCTGGGCGAAGCTGGGGGAGGAGAGGGTCCAGACACATATGAGGAGAAACTTGACTGTTTGACACTGAGGCAGGAACTTGGGGGCAGCTTTCTCCCAGATGGAGGTGCTTGCAATAGTCATTGTTCCTATTTTGGGACCTTCCCAGTTGCAGGGCTGACTGGCAGCCATTTCTGTTTGCTCCACCCTGGTGATTCCCTGACACCTCACCCCATCCAATTTACAACCCCATCCAAGCTGCTTGCAGTGGCTTTTGCATATGAATGACCTGTCCTTGCTCAGGCTAAAACCTGTCAAACAAATTGCAGCTGAGTCAGGGAGCCCCAAACCTATCAACAAAAGTCCCAAGATCCAGCACCAGCACCAGCCTGCTTTGCTTCACAGCTGGGCCTCATTTGGGTGCTGCCAAACCCCATACAAAGAGGAGGAATCTTCAGATCTTTCTAGCTCCTGCTGGGTGGCCCCAGGCAGTGGCTGACTTTATACCTTCCTGGAGACCCAAGAGCCAGTGTATCCAGTGGTCAGTGTCAGACCATATAAGATTACAACTCTACACATCCATAAACGACACACTCAAGGGGCAGACTCAGTGAGTACTAAAGCCCTACTGAAGCAAGTCCTGCTCCATAAGGGTATCTCCTGCACAGCAGCTCTCCCACTGTAGTCGCAGCTGGTCCCCACAGCCAATTGGCCTGGAGGTCAATTCCTCCCAGTGACACCAGCAATCAAGCTCAACTACAATAAGACTGCACACAGCCCACAAAGGGTGCACCTAGAGTGTCCACCTCAGGTGACTGGGGAGGCTGAGCCACTGGGCCATATAGGACACCTACTACATAAGGCCACTCTCTCAACTCACGGAGACTTAGCAGCTCTACCCAATACATAGAAACAAACACAGAGAAGCAGCCAAAATGTGGAGACAAAGAAACATGTCACAAGTGAAAGAACAGAAGAAAGCAAACTACTGGATATAGAGTTCAAAACCATGGTTATAAGGTTACTCAAGAACCTTCTAGAAACCTCCAAGGGACTTAGTGAGACTTTCAAGGATCTTAGTGGGAATGCCAAAAAAAAAAAAAAAGGAAAAGGACCAGTCAGAAATTAAGCATACACTGACTGATATAAAGAATAATATACAGGGATTCAACAGTAGACTAGAGGATCCCGAGAATCAAGTCAATGATTTGAAATATGAGGAAGCAAAAAACACCCAACCAGAATAGCCAAAAGAAAAAAGAATCCAAAAATATGAAGATAGTGTAAGGAGCCTCTGGAACAATTTCAAGCATACCAACATCTGAATTTTGGGATTCCTGGAAGAAGAGAGAGCGAGCAAGATATTGAAAACCTATTTGAAGAAATAATAACAGAAAACTTCCCCTATCTGTTGAAACAAATAGACTTACAAGTTCAGGAAGCACAGAGAACCCCAAACAAGAGGAACCCAAAGAGGACCACATCAAGACACATCATAATTAAAATGCCAAAGAGCTAAAGACAAAGAGAGAATCTTAAAAGCAGAAAGAGAAAAGCAGTTAGTTACCTACAAGAGAGTACCCATAATACTGTCAGCTAATTTCTCAACTGAAACTATACAGGCCCGAAGGGAGTGGCAAAAAATATTCAAAGTGATGACCAGCAAGGACATACAGCCAAGATTACTGTACCCAGCAAAGCTATGATTTAGAATTGAAGGTCAGATAAAGAGCTTCACAGACAAGAAAAAGCTAAAGAAGTTCATCACCACCAAACCAGTATTATATGAAATGCTGAGGGTATTCTTTAAGAAGAGAAAGAAGAAGAAAAAGAAAACAATAAAAAATGTGAGTAACAAAATAGCAACAAATACATCTATCAACAATTGAATCTAAAAATCAAACAAATAAGAAATCTAATGAACAGAATAAACTGGTGAATAAAACAGAATTGGGGGCATGGAAATGGAACAGACTGACAATTCTCAGAGGGAAGGGGAGGTGAGATGAGAGGAAGAGATTAAACAAAGATCTTATAAGCATGTATGCATTACCTATGTACACAGACAATAGGGTGGTGAAGCCCTGGGGCAGGGCGGGAACTGGGTGGAGGGGAGCTATGAGGGAAAAAAAGAGGGACATCTATAATAATTTCAACAATAAAGATTTTTAAAAAGGATTGATTAACAACAACAGTATGATACAAGCATAAAGACAGAAAAATATACTAGAATAGAATAGAGCAAAACTAAACTGCTGCATGTATGGTCACAATTTTTTATTTTGTAATACTTTTATTGATTTCAGAGAGGAAGAAAGAGATAGAAACATCAATGATGAGGAAGAATCATCAATCGGCTGCCTCCTGCATGCCCCCCATTGGGGACTGAGCATTCAACTGGGGCATGTGCCCCACACGTATGGTCACAATTTCTGACAAGTGTGTGGAAGACCATTCAACAGAGAAAGGACTATCTTTTCAACATTTTTTAATTGGGTTATCTTTCTGTTGAGTTGTAGGAATTCTTTATATATTCTAGATATTAAATCCTTATCAGATATATGATTTGCAAATATTTTCTTCCATTCTGTAACTTGTCATTTAACGCTCTTAATCATGTCCTTTGACACAAAGGTTTTTAATTTTGAAGTCCAGTTTACCTATCTTTTCTTTTTTGCTACACATACTTTTAGTGTCTTATCACAAAATCCACTGCCAAATCCAAGTTCATAAAGATTTACCCTTGGGTTTTATTCTAAGAGTTTTCTGGTATTAGTTCTTATATTTATGTAATTGACTTTATTTTAGTTAATTTTAATATACTAGAGGCCCGGTGCACAAAAATTTGTGTACCCGGGAAAGTCCCTCAGCCTGGCCTGTACCCTCTCGCAGTCTAGGACCCTTCGGGGGATGTCCACCTGCTGGCTTAGGCCCACTCCCCGGGGGATCAGGCCTAAGCTGGCAGTGAGACATCCCTCTGGCAGCCCGGGAGCCCTTGGGGGATGTCCACTTGCCAGCAGGGAGCAGGCCTAAGCTGCAGTCAGACATCCTTAGCACTGCTGAGGAGGCGGGAGAGGCTCCCACCACCACCGCTGTACTGGCAGCCATCAGCCTGGCTTGTGGCTGAGCAGAGCTCCCCCTGTGGGAGCGCACTGACCACCAGGGGGAAGCTCCGGCATTGAGTATCTGCCCCCTGGTGGTCAGTGTGTATCATAGTGACCAGTCATTCCTAGTCATTCTGCTGTTAGGGTCAATTTGCACATTACCCTTTCATTATATAGAACAGAGGCCTGGTGCATGGGTGGGGGCCGGCTGGTTTGCCCTGAAGGGTGTCCTGGATCAGGGTGGGGGTCCCACTGGGGTGCCTGGCCAGCCTGGGTGAGGGGCTGAGGGCTGTTTGCAGGCTCGCCACACCCCCTTCAGGGTGGGGGTCCCCACTGGGGTGCCTGGCCAGCCTGGGTGAGGGGCTGATGGCTGTTTGCAGGCTGGCCAACCCCCCCCCCCCCCAGCAGTGACCTTCACGCCATATGGGTATAGCCAGCCTGGATGAGGGGCTAAGGGCTGTTTTCAGGCTGGCCACACCATCTTCAGGGTGGATGTCCCTCCTGGGGTGCCTGGCAAGCCTGGGTGAGGGGCTGAGGGTCATTTTCAGGCTGGCCACACCCCCTGGCGACCCAAGCTCCCAGCCTCTCCTTTTTTTCTTTTTTTTTTTCAGTGCCTCCTTAAGCGGAAGCCAGGGCAGGCTGGAAGCAGGTATCTGGGATTTATTTATCTACTATAATTGAAACTTTGTAGCCTTGAGTGGAGCCCAGGGCCGGCCAGGGCAGGCGGGAAGCTTGGCTTCCTCCATCGCCGGGGGCAACCCAAGCCTCCTGCTCACTCCAGCTCCGTGGCCCTGCCATCTTAGTTGGGTTAATTTGCATATTTGCTGCTGATTGGCTTGTAGGCGTGGCTTGAGCATAGGGGAGGGGCAGTTAATTTGCATGTTTCTCTTTTATTATATAGGATGGTGTGAGCCATGGGTCATTGAGTTTCTTTGCATCTTTGTCAAAATCATTTGGCATCAAAAAATGAAAAACAGTACACATACGGGAAAAGATTTTTGCAAATCACATATCAAATAAAGGAGACCTCTTTCTTTAACTCATGGATTATTTAGAAGTAGATTTGTTTCATTTCCAATTGTTTAGAGATTCTCTTGTTACTTTTGTCACTACTTTCTGGTGTGATTCTATTGTGGTCAGAGAATTCATTCCGTATGACCAGTATTTTTAAATTGGTTGAGTTTTGTTTTATGGTGCATGATGTCGCCTAATGTTCTGTGGACACTTGAAAAAAAATATGTCTTCTTCTGCCCTTGGATTGAGTGTTCCATAAATGTCACTTAGATTCTGTTGATTATGGTGTTGTTAGCTGTTCTGCATCTTTTTTTTTTAATCCTCACCCAAGACTATCTTTCCATTGATTTTAGGTAAAGGGAGGGAAGGAGAGAGGGAGAAAGAGAGAGATATATTGTTTGCTTGCCTCCCATGTGCACCGGGGATCGTGCCTGCAACCTAGATACAAGCCCTTGACTGGAAATTAAACCCTTGACCCTACAGTGTGCAGGCCAATGCTCTACCTACTGAATATACTGGCCAGGGCTATTTTGCATCTTTAATGGTATTGTGTTTAGTGGTTATAATAATTACTAAGAGAAGGGTGTTGTAGTCCTTAACTATAGTTATGCGTTTGTCTATTTCTCCTTTCAGTTTTTGCTTCATGTATTTTGAAGCTCTGTTTTTGGGTTGATATATATTTAGAATTATTATGTACTCTTACCGAATTTTTTTTAATTTTATCATTATGTAATATTCCTCTTTGTCTCTGGTGATTTTTTTTGCTCTGAAGTCTACTTTGTCTAGTATTAATATAGCCTAGCCCTTCTAGCTTTGATTAGAATTTATATAGCATATTTTTTCATTATTTTATTTTTAACCTACCTAAATCATTGTGTTTGAGGTAAATTTCTTTTTAAAAAATTATTATTTATGGTTGACAGTATTACAGATGTCCCCAATTTTCTCCTTCTTTGCCCCCTAAGATGAATTCCTAGTACACAGCACATATTTGTATCATATTTTTACTTTTCTATTTTTTAGGTGTTTTTATTTATTTTAGAGAGAGGGGAGAGGGAGACAGAGAGAGAGAAAAACATCAATGTGGGTGTGGCTTGAGCGTAGCGGAGGGGCAGTTAATTTGCATGTTTCTCTTTTATTATATAGGATGGTGTGAGCCATGGGTCATTGAGTTTCTTTGCATCTTTGTCAAAATCATTTGGCATCAAAAAATGAAAAACAGTACACATAAGGGGAAAAAATTTTTGCAAATCACATATCAAATAAAGGATACCTCTTTCTTTAACTCATGGATTATTTAGAAGTAGATTTGTTTCATTTCCAATTGTTTAGAGATTTTTCTGTTACTTTTGTCACCACTTTCTGATGTGATTCTATTGTGGTCAGAGAATTCACACCCCCTACTGGGGATCGAGCCTGAAAACCAGGCATGTGCCCTGACCAGGAATCGAACTGGTGATTTCTTGGTGCATGGAATGATGCCCAACCAACTGAGCCACACTGATCAGGACTGTGTATATTTTTAAATCTATGATTCTAGTCTCTCTCTTTGGCTCTATCCACTGAGCCAAACTGGCTACGGTGAGGGTTACCATGTTTAGACCCAGAATACATGTCCTGGCTCATGTTTTGTGGGCTACGATTTAAATGCTAATCTAGTTTTCAAAGTCTTTGCCATGCTTTTCTGGCCATTCTCATTATGTGCTTCCCAGAGGTCAATCTAAAACTAATGGTGCTCCAGATCAATGTTCAGTTATCAGATCTTCTGCTGTTTTGCTTCTGTTTGGTCTCATACATGAGTTATACAAAAGTCTGTCTAATATTTTATATATAAGGTTTAAAAATCAGATGCTCTACCATAGCAGTTTTTCAGAAAATTAAACATAGAATTATCATATGGTCCAGCAACTCCACTTCCTGGTGTATACCCAAAAGAACTGAAAGCAAGATGTAGAAAAGATTTTTGTATATTGATTTTCATAGCAGCTTTAATAAAAATAGTCAAGAAGTAAAAACAATCAAGATGTCCATTTGTGGATGAATGGATAAGCAAAATGTGGGATATACATACAATGGGATAGATATTATTCAGCCTAAAAAAGGAAATCTTGTCACATGTTAACACATAGATGAAACTTGAAGACATTATGCTAAGTGAAATTAGTCACAAAAACACAGTACAGTGGGGCCTTGACTTACGAGTGTCCCGATTAACGAGTTTTTCGAGATACGAGCCTTCTCTCGGCCGATTTTTTGCTTTGAGTTGCGAGCTAAAATTTGGGTTACGAGCCAGCTTCAGATACCCCACCGCTAGTTGGCGCAGCAAACGTCACAGTGAACGCCACAACATCAGCCCAGCATCATGTGTCTCACTCGTTCACAATTGATTTGACATACGAGTAATTTGAGTTACGAGCTCCGTCATGGAATGAATTAAACTCGTAAGTCAAGGCCCCACTGTACTATATGATTCCACTTATATAAGGTATCTAAAGTAGACAAATTCACAGAAACGGAAAGAATTGTGCTTGCCAGAAGCTGAGGGGAGAAGTAAAGGGGTAGTTGTTTAACAGGTAAAGAGTTTCAGATTTGCAAGATAAAAAAGTTATAGAGATCTATTTCACAACAATGTGAATATACTTAACATTACTAAGCTGAACACTGAAAATTGTTAAGATAGTAAATTTCATGTTATGTAATTTTGAACAAAATAAAAAAAAGACAGACATTTTGACATATGCTATAATAGAGATGAACCTTGACATTATGCTAGGTAAAATGAGCCACACATAAAGGACATATATTATATGTTTCCACTTGTATGAGTGTAGTCAACTTCATAGAGACAGAAAATAGAATAGCAGTTGCCAGGGCCGCAGGGGAGGAAAGACCAAGGAGTTATTATTTAATATGCACAGAGTTTCAGTTTGAGAAAATGAAAAGTTCTAGAGATGGATGGTGCTGATGGTAACAAAACAAGATCAATGTACTTAATGCCATTGAATTGTAAAACTAAAAAATGGTTAAATTGATAAATTTTTATGTTAAGTATATTTTTACCACAATAAAGAGATCACTAGATAACTTATTAATAATTCTCCTTGCTCTCTAGTTGGGGGAGTGAGGAAAGAGATACCCCTCTTATTTCAGGGCAGGAATGGAAGACAGGGATCTGCCCATCATCTCTAGGACCAGAGCCCCAGGCAGGGGGGAATGGCTTTACTGTGGTGTTCACCTAAGTAAGGCTGCTATAGTCAACATATTCATATCTTGTTGGTCCACATTCCTCCCAGTTTTTTGCTAGAGAAAAAAACTGGGAGAAGTGGAGGGGGCTATTTTTTTCCATCTGCAGCTGTAGGTGTTTTCTGGGTTTCAGGTCTCTACAGAGTTCATGTAGGAATGTATAAGGAAAAAACAAAACAACAACAAAAATAGGGAACTCACTACATACTTGGTATTTCCTTTAGCCTTATGAACACTAGCCAGTCCACCTTCATTCCTCCACCTTTCAGAGTCTTCTGTCAGTAGCTTTGTGAATTTTGCCAAGTTTTTAATTTATTTTTTGTTTGTATTATTTTTCTTGGAAAGAATATAGTGAAATTCGTTTACTACATTTATTTCATCTGGAACAAAACTTTCTGCCACTAGCTACACTTGCTACTTTTATACTGACCGGGTCCGCTTTACCAATTTTAGTAGTTAACCATATTTTACCACGTAGTAATTATTGATATTACATTTTTCCTGTTCAAGTTACTGGTGTGATATTCATGTCCTGACTGATAGGCACTTTTTGGTCATGATGAAGCCTAGGCTATGACCATCCATGTAAATGGAGTATGTGGAGATGGCCACTGGAAATGAAGATGCCATCAAGGAGAGAAACTGAGGAGCTGGAAGGATCATCTGCATCATAGTTGAAGTCACAGAAACAAGAGATGAGAGAAAGACCATGTGCCAGGAGCTCGTTGGCTCAGCTCCTTTATCACTTTATGCCATGACCACCAAGCACTTCCACAAATGAACCCAGGAACTCTGACAGGACATCCTTGTTTCAAAACCCCAATCCGAACATTCTGCATAGAACAGTTGTCATGGTTGGGTAATGTCAGGAAATGTAGTTCCAATCCTGGCTTTATCAGTACTTCCAGCCTTATGACCTTACCAAACATTTCCCTTTATTGAATCCAGGTTGAAACCACATTTCCTCACTTTGAATTAGGATGTTCATTTTTCTGTTTGCCTCACAGAAAGGCTGTGAAGGGAGTTTGCACACACCGCTACCCATCTCCGTGAGAAGTCTCCCTCACAGATTGCCAGATGAATTTTTCTAAGTCACATCTTTTAAAACAGTAAGAAATCTGCTGGAACCTATGATGGCTTTTCCATTACACATTTAAGAATCTCCATGATTCAGTCCAATGATCTTGCAGCCATACCTCCTCCTCACATGGCCCTCTCCCATCCCCTACCATATCAATTTGCCATCCATACAGGTTAGCTCACTGATCTACAAAGGTGTTGTTTTTTTTTATTTAGATGCCTTTAAATAAGTTGTTGTCTCAGCCTGGAATATACTCTATCACCATATCTTCATGTAAAACAATATTTATTCTTCAACACTCAACCCAAACACAATTCTGAGTACATAGGTCATTTTTTATATAATAGGAGGTGACCTTTTCCTCCATGTCTGACTTAATCTTCTCGGGAAGGGACACCCCACAAATGGTTTTATACTGTGGGTATTTGTAAACATGCCATGTCTCCTTCATTGGCTGGGAACATCCCTTAGGCAGGAGTACACTGTACTCATTTGCCTCTCCATAGCACTCCAGAAGAAGGCCTGGAATATAGTAGGTGTCCAGGGACTGTCAGGTAAACATATTGCTAGGTAGTGTAGTACATGGGGTTAAGTTGTACTTTTTAAGCATGGCTTGTAATGGGGCCAAATTTGAATTATGTGTGGAGTCTATACATAGTGTGTATGATTTATGACCCTATAATTAAGAATGTAGTGGTACAGATTACAGATATATGCTTGCAAGGGAGAAGTGCCGTGTGTGTGTGTGTGTGTGTGTGTCTGCGCGCGCGTGCAGTCGCGCTATGTGCTCATTGGCATAGGAACACAGGAGAAACTCCCCGAGGCTTATGCTCTTACACTTTGGCCCATGCTGGTCATCTTCCATGGCACTGACCTTATTTCTTCCCCACCCAGCCCCTGCTTTCCTACCTTAAGAATACATCAGTCTCCAGTCCAAAGGCGTCGTTTTCAACAGCTTTCTCAAAGGACATCATGGTGTTCTCAGGCGCCAGCTGTGGAAGAAAGGGACATCAGACCCTTTACCTCAGAGTTTCTCCCCCCAACATTCCTTTTATGGTAGATGGGAAGCCCAACAGTGAGCCCCTCTCTTCCACCCAATAGATCTGGGACTGTGCTCATCTGAGGCAATGTCACTGGGCACAGTAAAGAGAAATGGACTGCGAGTTAGGTGACCTGGTTGGGTTCAAGTCCAACATCTACAATTATCTTTATTCTTTTCATCAAAAGCCCATTCATTTTCCTTTACAGAGATTCCTACGGTTCTGAGGTCCCTATCTCTCACCCATAACCCCATGCACACTGGTACTCACCCACGTTCATCATGCTTAGACCTACCATGGGTGCACCTCTATGTCCAAAGATGGCCGGCTTGGGTCCCAATTTATTCTTATTCTCAACGCAGGGAGAATAAAATCCCCATGGCACCACAAACAGAAATAAAAGGATAAGAAAAAAAGGCAGTCCAATAGCCACTTGTGCAGCTGAAAAAGTTGGAAGGGGGGGTGGAGTGAGAAAAAGAGATAAAAAGGAATGGAGACCCAACCCAAGAAACTAACTATCCCAAAGCAGCAGCCAGTAAACACCCAGTGCATGGGTTTCAGTGCCTCATGGACTGCCTGATTTACTCTCTATTTCCGCCATATCCCCATTTATTTTCAGTCATTAGAAAGTACAGCACTATCCAAATGTAAGCATTATTATTAAGGCAATGGTATTTGACTGAAAATATCCAGGAAATAAATTGTGCAGGAGGTGGAAGGAAGTGAAGGAGAGGGCATGTTAAGAAATACCTCCTCAGGAGTAGGAGTAGAATGGTTGGTGCTGAGAAAGCCCTGAAGCCAAAATGGCCCTACCTAGTATATAAGGCAGTGCAGGATAGTGGAAGGGGCACTGGCTAACAGAAGTCTGAGTTCAAAGCCAGACATCGCAGGGGTGGGGAACATGTGACCCAAGGGCCATAAAAGACCCGTGAAATCATTTGGTCTGGCCCTGCCAAGGTTAAATGTTTGACCAAATATAGCGGGCTAATATTTAAGTTGATAATTTTGTATGGCCTGCAAATGATGATATAAATATCCAAAAGGCCTTTGGCAGATAAAAGATTCCCAACCCTGGTCTAATGTGTAGTTAAGGACACACTGCTTAACCTGCGTCTCCATTTTCTTCATTCTGAAAAATGGGGCTATCTTGCTGCTAACCACTCCTTCATAGAGTTGATATGACAGTATTTACCAATAATAGGTACTCAATGAATATTATGCATTTGCTTCTTTCTCTCTCTCTCTCTCTCTCTCTCTCTCACTCACACACACACACACACACACACACACACACACACACACACACAGCTCATCCACAATACTTATTATTACTGGCCAATCCCCATCACTTATAATTGTAGATCTCTGAGGATTTTACCTATTTGTACATATTTAAGCTACTATGTATACTTCAGTCACTTTCAAATCTGTATCTCCAGCTCTAACCTCTCAGCTTTGTGAGTCTAGCACATGTCTTGATTCTTTTTATCCTATGATGTTCACTCTGGTCTCTTCTGAATCTAGCTAAAATTTCAGAAATGAAAAAGAAAAAGAGTTCATTATTGTCGCCTTTAAACTTTTGCCCCAAAACATTTCCTACAATTCACCCTCCACATACAGATACAAACAGGTACAAACACTCGCAATGCCAACACTACCAATCCAGTCATTCTCTTGTCTCTATCCTTGTACAATCAGGGAGCGAACACTCCCTATGTAACCAATAGTAAACAGAGATACATATAAAGAAGATGTTACTGGTTTCTCAGGAAGGGTGCTGAGAGATAACTCCATTCTCAACACGATTTAATGTATAGCTCTGATTCTTTTTTGTTTCTATGATATTAGGGCAAAGGATGGAGAGCAAATCAGAGGCAGAGAGAGATGTTTCTGCTTCTGCTCTAAGCTCCCAGGTATGACAGGGACTCACAGGTGCCTGCTTTGCGTTACTAGAGCATAACCAGGCATATCTGGACCTCGTATAAGTTCATTAGTTGAAACTAGTAACATCTGAATACAATCTAAAGGAACTGTGACTAGTACTATCACTCTGTCAAATATAACTAAAATGGCCTCTACCCTGCCCCAAACCTCTTTCCATTTCCAGACAGTCACTGTGTAACATCATGGAGATCATTCTTACTTTCCCAGGAGAATCCCTCTTTAGAAGAAGGCCTGTTTGATCAGGAAAATGTTCTGACAGGCCACATGGGGTTATGAGTTTGACCACAAGGAGCATGCCTGAGTAATAAGCTAAGTGAATTTCAAAGTCACATAGTGGTGGCTATCTACCACGCTTGTGTTCGGCTGAGTAGAGTATGTAAGCTAAAGCCAGGACATACCTTCTTGTTCCAAATGGACCAAGTAGTAGGCCACAGGCCAGGAAAGGAGAACCATCAGAGTTATCATGGTCAGATGCACATGGGGAGCAAACACCTGGGAGAAAGCCAAAAGTCAGGCTGACCACATTGGACAAACAGTATTTGACCTACAGGATGATGCTTACCTTCAGTGAGAGTCCAAACGTCAGCCACCTGTCTTTCCAGTAAATGCATAAAATCGACAGAAAAAAAGTGCATATCAGAATCACTAGCATAACCAGGATCTGCAGAAACAAAACAAAACAAAACAATCTCCTCACTTCCAGGCACTAGGCTTGGGTCAGATCTGTCCTTGGGAGTTGTCTGTGTGTCCCCACAATGGCAGGGGCGTTCTTTCCTCATTATTTTAACCTGACCGTCCTGCAGCTCCCTGGTATGGAACTAATCGTTTACCTTCTTTGCTCCCAAGTCTTTGTTGTGTAGCACGGCTGGAAACAAAGCACACAGCTACGTGGTCTGATGCCTTTACTAATTATCACCTCCAACTCAGCTGAGCACACAGCATTGCCTGGCATCTCGCACTCAATCTCAACAATGGCCATTACAGATATTCACTACTTTGTTTTTATTTAACTCTATATAGTCACAAGTAAATAATATTTTGTGATTACCTTTTCTATGTATGTTTTCCCCAACAGTCTGTAAGCTTCATGAGATCAAGTAAAATATTTATGATTATATCCTCGCTGCCTTGCAGAATGTCAACCACATAGTAAGCTTTCAATAAGTACTTCTTGAGCAGATGAAAAAAATCTGCCTGCAAGAACACCATATACCTCATAGAAAATATTAAGACCAAGCTGATATAACTTTAACTTCTTCCCCTTGAAATGTAGTATTTCTACATTTGTCCTACTTTCTAGAGAGCACTTAGTTCCTTCATTTCTACAATATGTGTATCTATTAAAGTAATTGAGACCATAAGTAAACCTCTCACAAAATAACTCCAAACCTTGCCAGCATAAATGTTTAATTTCACCAAATATAGGTTTGGGCAAAAGTAGGTTAACAGTTGTGGTATGGGAAACACAGAATGAAGCTACTGTAATAATCATAACCTGCATGTCTTTTTCCCTCGGAACAACTGTAAACTCACTTTTGCCCACCTCTGTACTTAAGGAAGAAACATTTCCAATCTTTAACAAGCTCTTCCAGAAAATAGAAAGAGAGCAACACTTTCTAACTTCTCTTTGAAGCCAACAAAGCATTAATACCTAAACTCAACAAGGACATTACAAGAAAATAAAAAGTAGTCATGTGCCACAATAACGCTTTGGTCAATAACAAACCTCATATACAATGGTGGTCCCATCTATAATAATAAAAGCATAATATGCTAATTAGACCAGACATCCTTCTGGACGAAGCCGGGGCTGCAAGGGAAGCCCGGGTCCCAGGTGCCAGAGGGAAGCCAGGTGCTGGCAGCCGGGGGAAGGAAGGCCTACTCTTGCATGAATTTCATGCATCGGGCCTCTAGTAAGATTATAATAGAGCTGAAAGTTTTCTATTGCCTAATGACATCATAGCCATAGTAATGTTATTGTGCAATGCATTAGTCAAGTATTTGTGTTGATGCCAGTGTAAACAAACCTACTGCACTCCAATGGTAGAAAAGCACAGTATCTTTCCTATGTTTAGTTTTGTTTAGATACACTAATATTGCCTACAGTATTCAGTACAGCAACATTCTATACAGGTTTGTAGCCTAGGAGCAATAGGCTATAATATTTAGGACTGACTAGGTACACCCTATCATGTTGCAACGTTCACAAAATCGCCAAAGAATGAATTTCTCAGAACGCGTTCCCGTTGTTAAGTGACATATGAATATATAGGCCTATCTCTCCTGTATATATAGATGAAAAAAATCTTAAATAACCTATTAGCAAACCAAATGCATCACAACACAAATATTTAACTGTCAAATCAGACATACACGAGTCTCATGGGATTCTGTGACCTTACTCAATACCAGCCTTAACTAGTGATTTTAAATACAGACAATTATAAAGTATAGATAAAACAGTTTCCCTTCGAGAAATCTGATCCTGCCAAATGCAGATATTCATAAAAAGTTCTTTTCTCTCCTGGACTAGGATACATGCTGGTTTTGAAGTTAACATGTGTGGTGTGTTTTGGGCAAAGTATGTGGAAACACTGCCTCACAGGAGCCTTGGTGGTTATGGAACATCCATATCTTATACAACTCCAGCCAGCCATGTCTCCAACCCTACAAACCTAGAAATTCCAGGTTTCTTTACAATAGGGAACCCAGATAGACCAGGTTATATCCTGCTAGATATGTTCATAGATAATGATTCTCATTATCTTTGGCTAATAAACATCTTTATATGTGTTTCCCAGGAGGTTGTGTTATTAGCATGTTTACAAGGAGTTTGGATTGAGGTCATTCATTCTTTTTTGAGCATGAGGTAAAAGGGGAATGGGTTACAGGCCTGATGCTAACCATGTCCTTCCAGATTTATTCTGAGTACACTAAAACTAAAACTTCAACCCCAACAAAATCTCCCTTGCCAAGAGAAGCAGTCTCTCCTCCCATGTCTAGTAAGTCTAGTCCTTCGTTGGTGTGAAAAACTATTGAAATGAGTACACCTATTAGAGCAGTGGTTCTCAACCTTCTGGCCCTTTAAATACAGTTCCTCATGTTGTGACCCAACCATAAAATTATTTTCATTGCTACTTCATAACTGTAATGTTGCTACTGTTATGAATCGTAATGTAAATATCTGATATGCAGGATGGTCTTAGGCGACCCCTGTGAAAGGGTCGTTCGACCGCCAAAAGGGTCGAGACCCACAGGTTGAGAACTGCTGTACTAGAGCTTCTGAATTCAGTTTATCAGAATCCAGGTATTATGCATCTCAAATTGGTTCTATATCTGAAACCTTGGTTCAACAGTAGCCTATGCTTAATGAAATTGGTGTTATATAAAAGGCAGTATCCAAAAATTTATTGAGAAAAGTTTTCTGTATTTTTTTATTTTCTTTATTAAGGTATTACATATGTGTCCTTATCCCCCCATTGTCCCGCCCCCACCCCTCCACTCGTGCCCTCACCCCGCTGTTGTCTGTGTCCATTGGTTAGGCTTATATGCATGCATACAAGTCCTTTGGTGGATCTCCCCCCCTCCCCCCTACCCTCCCCTGCCTTCTAAGGTTTGACAGTCTGATTGATGCTTCTCTGTCTCTGGATCTGTTTTTGTTCATCAGTTTATGTTGCTCATTATATTCCACAAGTGAGTGAGATCATATGATATTTATATTTCTCCAACTGACTTATTTTGCTTAGCATAATGCTCTCCGGGTCCATCCACTGTTGCAAATGGTAAAAGTTCCTTCTTTTTTATAGTAGCGTAGTATTCCATTGTGTAGATGTACCACTGTTTTTTAATCCATTCATCTGCTGATGGACAATTAGGCTGTTTCCAAATCTTAGCAATGGTAAATTGTGCTGCTATGAACATAGGGGTGCATATATCCTTTCTGATTGGTGTTTCTGATTTCTTGGGATATATTCCTAGAAGTGGGATCACTGGGTCAAATGGGAGTTCCATTTTTAGTTTTTTGAGGAAACTCCATACTGTTCTCCACAGTGGCTGCACCAGTCTGCATTCCCACCAGCAGTGCACAAGGGTTCCTTTTCTCCACATCCTTGCCAGCACTTGTCATTTGTTGATGATAGCTATTCTGATAGGTGTGAGATGGTACCTCATTGTCATTTTGATTTGCATCTCTCGGATTAGTGACTTTGAGCATGTTTTCATGTGTCTCTTGGCTTTCTGAGTGTCCTCTTTTGAAAAGATTCTATTTAGGTCCTTTGCCCATTTTTTTATTGGATTGTTTACTTTCCTTTTGTTGAGTTGTATGAGTTTCCTGTAAATGTTGGAGATTAAACCCTTATCGGAGATAACATTGGCAAATATGTTCTCCCATGCAGTGGGCTTTCTTGTTGTTTTGTTGATGGTTTCTTTTGCTGTGCAGAAGCTTTTTATTTTGATGTAGCCCCATTTATTTTCTCTTTAGTTTCCATTGCCCTAGGAGCTGTATCGGTGAAGATATTCTTTGGCATATGTCTGAAAATACAGCCCAGTGAATGAACAAACACGACCTATAATAACAATTTCTCTTCCATTATGGAATGGGCAACTATGATCATGGTTAAGTTTATTCCTAAGTATCTTAATTTTTTTGTTGCAATGGTAAATATAATTATTTGTTTAGTTTCTCTTTCTGAAAATTCATTATTGGTGTATAAAAATGCCATAGATTTCTGGGTGTTAATTTTGTATCCTGCTACACTGCCAAATTCATTAAATCTAGTAAGTTTTCTAATGGAGTCTTTAAGGTTTTCTATGTACAATATTATGTCATCTGAAAATAATGACAGTTTTACTTCCTCCTTTCCAATTTGAATGCCTTTTATTTCTTCTTCTTGTCTGATCACTGCGGCTAGGACTTCTAGTACTATGTTGAGTAAGGGTGGTGAAAGTAGACATCTCTGTCTGTTTCTTGTTCTTAGGGGAAAAGGTTTTAGTTTTTGCCCATTGAGTATGTTGGCTGTAGGTTTGTCATATATGGCCTTAATTATGTTGAGATATGATCCCTCTAATTCCCACTTTGCTGAGAGTTTTTATCAAAAATGGGTGTTGGCCCTAGCAGGTTTGGCTCAGTGGATAGAGCATCAGCCTTCAGACTGAAGTGTCCCAGGTTTGATTCCAGTCAAGGGCACATGCCCCGGTGGCAGGCTTGATCCCCAGTAGGGAATGTGCCAGAGGCAGCCGATCAATGATTTTCTCTCATCATTGATGTTTCTATCTCTCTCTACCTCTCCCTTCCTCTCTGATCAATAAAAATATATTTTTTAAAAAATGGGTGTTGGATTTTGTGAAATGTTTATTCTGCATCTATTTTATATGATCATGTGATTTTTGTCTTTCAATTTGTTTGTATAATGTATCATGTTTATTGACTTGTGAATATTGTACCAGCCTTGCATCCCTGAATAAATCCCACTTGTTCGTGGGATTTATTGCTGGGTCAGATTTGCTAATAGTTTGTTGAGGATTTTAGCATCTATGTTCATCAGGGATATTAGCCTGTAATACTTTCTTTGTAGTGTCTTTATCTGGTTTTGGAATTAGGATAATGCTGGCCTCATAAAAAGAGCTTGGAAGTATTCCTTCCTCTTGGATTTTTTGAAATAGTTTAAGAAGTATAGGTATTAGTTCTTCTTTGAATGTTTGGTAAAACTCCCCTGTGAAGCCGCCTGGACTAGGGCTTTTGTTTGCTGGGAGTTTTTGTGTGTGCATGTTTTTGTTTTTTTGTGAGGGGTTTTTTACTGCTTCTATTTTATCAGTTGTTGTTTGCCAACTTTAGATGTTTCAATGCATGACTCTCTCAGATGTATTTGTGCATTGAGCAGGGAACCCTTTGTTGAGATATGGCTGTACAGATTGTTGTAACTTCTAGGGGAGACACCAAGGGAATCTCTCATGCCACCATTCCTCGGATGTTATTCTCCATTCTAATCACTCTTAAATTTACATTTCCAGTTAATATGTCTCATTAGAGTAATAGTCAATTTAAGAAGACCACTCAGAGATTTTGACATGTTCCTGATTTCAGGAAATGTATCGAACCCATGCCTGAAACAGTTTAGAAAAAGTAAAGGATGTAGATGGAGCTTCTCAAACACATGGCAGAACAAAATAAGGGAGGTTATGTTGGAAATGGAGGGTGGGGAGGAGCAAAGATGCCTGCTTTCTAGGGATCCTTTGAGAGAAGCCATGCTGGTGCCATTTTAAAAACTCCAAATGAAGGGACCTCACCAGACAAATTTCAAGGGATATAGGAAGACAAGCAATGACTCCACCAAAAGAGTTGTAGTCAAGGTTCTCAGCAGAAGGGTCTCTGAAAATACACACAGAAAAAGTCCATGGGGTAAAGAGCCAACAACTGTGCATTTACCTGGTTCTGATGGACCAATCCCAGATGATCTTCTTGCCCTTCCTTGTGAGACCGTGTTCTTTTATCCTGTCTCCTGTACCCCTGACCCTCCTTTGGTGAAGGAGAGGTAATAGTACCATCATGCTCTCTCCACCAGTGGAGGCTTCCACCACTGGGGAGGGGGTAAGTCTATAAAGTTGGAGTCTGGGACATTACAATAAACTGAATTTTTAATGACTGGCATGAGAATGTTCTTGTCACTATATAGAACTAGGAAAGTAATAGAGCTTGCCTAAGATTTTATTGGGATAGAAGAACAGTCACAGGGTGAATTTAATAAGGAGTAATGAGAAAAAATAAAGTTTGGGTTCAGATCCTTCAGTAAAATCAGTCACATCTGTTAGAATTTCATGAGTTCAATGAAAACAGAGTAAGTAAATCTCTTCTTTCTAAGGGGAACAATGAAGAAAGCACAACTCTGTACTTAACACTGAGTGCCAAAGAAGCACATTCAGTCCTGGTCTAACGTTTCTATGAAGATTCTGATGGCCTACCTTATGACACCAGTACAGGTATAGTTCATACCCTTCCCGAATCAACAAAAATCCAAGTATCTGAAAAAGAAAAGTACAAAAAAGGAGGTTATTTTGAAATCACCAAGTTGGGGCCCACAGCACTGTTCTGTATTCAAATGCCTTTTCACTACATTCACTTCTTGCTATACTTGCACTGTTCAAACCCTGGGAGCTTGCCATGCTGCCCCTCTGCCTGAAAATCTCTCCCTCCCAGGCCACTGACCTTTCAAACCAGTTCACATGCCACCTCCTATTCATAACTCTTACCAGCACCCTCAGGAAGGATTTTTTTCTGGAATTCATAATAAACCACCACACTGATATCCTTCCGAGTTCCCACCAATTTCTTACCCCTAGGATAGACCTTATTCCTGGTATTACTCAGACCCACTTAGGAGAGAACAGAGGTCAGAGGCCAGCCCTTCCCAGCATCATTTAAAAGCTTTCTTGAGCCCTAACCGGGTTGGCTCAGTGGATAGAGCATCAACCTGCAGACTCAAGGGTCCCAGGTTCGATTCCGGTCAAGAGCATGTACCTTGGTTGCGGGCACATCCCCAGTAGGGAGTGTGCAGGAGGCAGCTGATCGATGTTTCTCTCTCATTGATGTTTCTTTCTTTTTCTTTTTTTTTTTTTTACATTTTTATTGATTTTAGAGAGGAAGGGAGAGGGATAGAGAGATAGAAACATCAATGATGAGAGAGAATCATTGATTGGCTGCTTCCTGCACACCCCCTACTGGGGATTGAGCCCACAACCCATGCATGTGCCCTTGGCCAGAATCGAACCTGGGACCCTTCAGTCCGCAGGCTGATGCTCTATCCACTGAGGCAAACTGGCTAGGGCATCATTGATGTTTCTAACTCTCTATCCCTCTCTCTTCCTCTCTGTAAAAAATCAATAAAATATATTTGAAAAAAAAAGCTTTCTTGAGGAACCAATGTCACCGTAACAACTTTTAACCACTGTTGTTAACACTGGCATTTAGTCAATAAATCTTAGATTTCAATGTAAATCTAGTCCGTCACAAAGTCAGCATAGGGATAGAAACTGAAAACGGGAGACTTCAGATACTTAGGACGTTACAAGAGTTGGAATATATATGACACTTACCTTTTTATCAAAATAATTTTATGTATATGATTTCATTTCTTCTTTACCCAGCCCTATAAAATACCATTATATTAAATATTATCATTCTCATTTCAAACAGAAGAAACTGAGTCTCAGAAGTTATATGACTTGACCAAAGTTTCAAAGTAACTCAAACACAGAATTGAAAATAGAACCTAGGGCTCCCTCTTTGTTCACTGTTGTATGCATTGCATGTATCTATAAAAGGTAGGGTGTAGGATTTGTTAAAAAATATTCATTATTCCATAGTAGAACTCATTCCCACCTTAGAAACTAACTACAGCATTTCACATTTATTGTCTATGAAAGCAGTATAATTCAATGGCCAGAGGCTGGCCCAGACCACATCATTCATCTACATTTTCCCATTATAAAGAAAGTATCTAGCCCTGGCTTGTGTGGTAAAATGGTTAGAGCATGACCTTGCATACCAAAGAACCGTGGCTGCAATTCCTGGTCAAAGGCATACACCTGTGTTGCAGGCTCGACTCAGGCCTCCCCCCCACCCCCCCGCCCCCATCTCCAGTTTGGGCACGTGTGGGAAGCAACCAATCAATGTGTCTCTCTTACATCGGTGTTATAATGCTCTGCCTTTGTTAGTTACTTTTTTCTATGATTAAGATGCCCTACTAGATTCCAAACTCATTCAATTAAGGGACCATATATAGTAAGGTTACATTTCATACCTATCTCTTTGAAGTGCTCTGTATGAAAACAGAAAATGCTTATGTTTTGTTGGCCTCTGTATACTTAGTACTTATCACTCACATCATGATTAATAAATTTTCTTGAGAGAAAAAAAAATGCAAATGGCACTTTATTTGGGGGTTGAGTTCTTTTATATCAGATAGTAAATCAGTAGTGACAAGAAATCATGAAATCAGAGAAAGACGTAGATGCCCTATGTACAAATGGGCACTGAAAAACTCCAATTTCCTAAACGTGTGAAACAACACACCAATCATATGAATCAGCTTAAAACTAGGTCTGTTCCCTTAATTAAGATTAGTGATTAATGTAATCTTTGAGTTATTTTACAGAGACAGCACTACACCTGTGTCACCCCATCCCTCAAGACTGAGGAATATTTAAAGAAAAGCGAGGACTGAAACAGACATTAACAAAGTACTTTGTGTCTTACATGGAGACCAAATTAGATTGGACTGAAACCAGACACCGAGAAATTGGACACTAACCGAAGTTTTTAAGTATATTACAGAGAGAAAAAAAAAAGAAACACACACACACACACACACACACACACACACACACACACAGGAAGCTCTTCTCCAGTCCCTCTGCCGAGACCAGCAAAAACTGGTGGACACTGGCTGAGACGAGTTGAGCTAACTGGAGTTTGTGCAGGGAACTCTTGAAACGTACCCTTTTCCACCAAACTCCGCCAGATTGGAAATCCTCTGTGCTTTCCTTTGCCGCTCTCATATCCCTTACTATCTATGCCTAAATCTCAAAATTATCCAATTGAACCCTTCCAAGTATAAATGTATGAATATGTATAACCTCCTCTTTCCCTCTTCCCTTAAAACTTGTCTCAGGCCTTTCTTCCAGGAGACTGGTTTGAGCCTTGCCTCTGATCTCCCTTGTGTAGCTGCCTCACAATAAATCCTCTCTCTCTGCAAAAGACCACTGTCTCTGGGTAGGGTTTCTCAGTTGCCTGGCGGGAAACAAACCCACTTACTCTAAGCCAGTGGTTCTCAACCTTGGCTGCACATTAGAATCACCTGGGAATCTTTTTTAAATCCTGATTTCTGGGCCTCATCCTCTGGAAATTCTGTTTCTTTGTTATGGGGTGAGGCCACAACATTAGTAAAAGAAACAGAATTTCTGGAGGATGAGGCCCAGAAATCAGGATTTTAAAAAGATTCCCAGGTGATTCTAATATGCAGCCAAGGTTGAGAACCACTGCTCTAAGCACTTACAGTTGTCCTCCATAAGCTTCCACTTCCACACCTTTCTCTTGCCTGGCCTGAATTTCTCTCCCTACATGACACTAACTATGTAACAACAGAGGCAGGGTCACTATTGCCAAAAGACTTTTGCTAACATGTAATTTGCATCTGAACTAGCAGACTAGCATTTGCATATTATAACAGGTTTAAAAAACTAGTTAATTTATAAAGCCCCAAAACACTAATTCTCAGGAGATGGGAAATGAAATGAGTTAGTTCAATACATAAAGGTTAATGTGAAGCTCTGGGTGCCTAAAATAATATTGACTGAACCATAAAATGGGCTTATGAAACAGGGGAATAGAAAAAGGATGTTCTGCCACCCTTTCAAAGGGTCAAAGTGATAAGATGCATCCTCTAATAGCCATTTTTCTCCATCAGTCCCTTGTTCCTAAATTTCAAGCAGTTGATGTAAACCTCAACGCTACTTAGACAAGTGATCTTAGGTTCTGAGGACTCCCAGCACCACTGTGCACCATACCATAGACAGGAGCACCTCATGAGGCTACTCAGAAAGGGAGTGGGAGAAATGGGGAAGGTTACTCACCAACAGCAATGAAGTGTAGACAACCAAGATTCCAAATAAACTCAGCAAAAGAATGGACCAGAAGTACCAGTATCCTGTAAGTAGATAAACAACCCTGCAAAAATGTGTTTCAATCCTTAAAATATAGCAGAAAGTAGTAGCATCTAAGACTAAACTAAATGAGGCAATAAGAAAACTGAGGGAGATAAGAAGAGAAGCATTTTGGGAACATATATGTGAAGAGCTTTGGGGATATTCAGTTAGGAGTTTTAACTCTGACCTATAGTACTTTTGGGTACTTTAATGGGGGTCTGTATAAGTGGTATGATGTTTTAATGTTATTTAGAATATATACTTAAAAATTATGTCCTCTTTAGAGAGCAAAAAATAATACAGAAATTCTGAAATGCCAAAAGAGAAAAAAATCATCCATAAACTCACCACCCTAATACTTTCCATTTTGGCAGGTTCCTTGTCCATGCGACTACATATTTTTTTTACCTAACTACAATCATAGCCACCACATTAATTGCTCTATTCTGTGTAAGAGATTTGAGCTGTTAAAACAATCCTGATGTGTTATTTTCCAAAAGTAGTTTATGAGAAAAACTACTAATGATTTGCTAAGAGAAATAGTGTTATACTTGGTCTAGATATCAAATGTCAAAAAATTTAGAGACTTCATTTCAAAATAACAGAAATTACTTCCTCTCCATGTAACTTGGAGAAGTATATTTTAACAATATAACATATAAACTAGTGAACATATAACCACTTCAAAACAAAGAAGGAAATTCTCTTTGGTCAGGGGTGTAAGACACACCAAGAAGCAAGAAACAGATGAGGAACCATTCTAGCAAAAGCCATTCTAGATCAAGACACTGGTGAGAGTAGTCCATAGATGAGTCTACAACCAGGAATAATAAGATGTATAAGGAATGTGAACAAATGAACTGATTAGAGAACTTGCACCCAACTAGATATTACTAATTGAACCATCAGAAAAGAAGCACAGAATAAAAATATCTCAGCTATTCAAAGAAATAAAGGAAGGACTCACATCCACGTAACAGAAATAGGGTGTTTTAACAAATCATGGTGATTATTAAAACCATAAAACAGGGACCTTGAAAAAGACCATGAAAGATGAACTAATAGCAGTGTATATGCAGCCAAAAAAATAATCAAATGGCTTAAGCAAGTAGTGATATTGACTTTGTTTTCCAAGTGATAAGGAAAGTAAGGGCTGTCATTTAATAGTGCCTCTACCTTTATAAGCATTTCTCTGGCCACATTAGATTTTTTTCACTTTTTTCAATCTAAAAGATCTTTTGTATATTCAATCACATGGAAATAGTATTATTAGTTTAGTTCAGCTCAAAACTCACTCACCAAACTCAGGTGAAGTGCTCACCCACCTGCTATGAACTACAGGCAAAGGAAGAACTGTTTTTGTTTTTTTCTCTCTTTTTATCTCCCCTTTTACTACTTCATCTGTACTCATTCTTGGTGGCAGTGGTGGGGTAACAAAAGGGAGTGAGAAGAATGAAAAGGCATTTAAGTGAATGCATATACATCAGTAGGATTGGAAAAGGGTCTTTCTTAGCTATTCCTTCTTTAAACTGTGAATACACAGCTGCTGATGACCGTATAATAGGCTCACTCTACATATATTCAAGCAGTTTTATCCCTGCTCTGGGCCACTATGTTACCGTCCTCTAGCAGCATGATCACAACCCCTGTTGGATGAAAGCTTTCTCATTCAACCGAGACAGCCTTCTTAGGGCAATCTCTTCAACTAAATCTACACTCTCTGCACTTATGTTTAAAGAAATAGAATAGGACCTTCTCCCTCCTTCCCACAGCTAAAACATGCAGCTGTCCGGCATCTTCTCCCAATTCATACCCCACATACCACAATGCTCTATATCAGCATCAATTGTTAGCTGACAGTAACGCTGAGAGAGAAAAGATATGTTGTTGTGAGGCACTGGGAACCTTCACATAGCAAAGAATGGGGAGACAAGTCTACTCCACTCACACTTGGGGGGACTAAACAGTCCCCCATGCTGGCACATGGACTTACTTGGACTCAATCCCTCTGAGCTCCAGCACTTGGCAGCAGCACTGGGGGAACCAAAGACACACAGGGAGGAACTGGACTGTCTGGCATTGGGGCAGGAACTCAGGGGCAGCTTTCTCCCAGATGGAGGTGCTCACAGGGGTCATTGTTCCTGTGCTGGGACCTTCCTGATCCCATAGCTGACTGGCAGCCATATCTGAGTTTCCATCATCCTGGCTCACACTGTTTTCTCCACTCTGGTGATTCCCTGAGACCTGGGCTCATCCAACTTGCAGCCCCACCCAAGCTGTTTGCAGCAGCTTTTCCATATGAATGGCCTGTTCTGGCTCAGGCTTCAGATTGTCCTAAAATCTCTTAAACAAGCAGCAGCTGGTGTCAGCATGCCCCATCCTATCTAATAATAGACAAACATGGTAATTGACCATACATCTGATACGCTTCCCATTGGCTAATCAGCAGGATATGCAAATTAACTGCCAACAAAAATGGCGGCCGGCAGCCACACAGCTGAAGCGAACATGAGGCTTGCTTGCTCCAATGATGGAGGAAACCAAGGTTCCCTGCCTGCCGCAGCCCAACTCTGAGCTCCAGAAGCAACAATGTTTCAATTATAGAAGCTAAACAAACCCCAGATACCTGCTTTCAGCCAGCCGGGGCCTCAGAGCTTAGAGCGCCAGTGATGGCAACAGAGTTTCAATTATAGAAGCTAAACAAACCCAGATGCCTGCTTTCAGCCAGCCACGGCCTCAGAGCTGGAGCCGGGCCTCAGCTGGAGCCGGCTCTCAGCTCCAGTGACAGCTATAGAAGGTAAATAAATCCCAGAATAAAAAAAAAAGGAAAAAAAAGAGGCTGGGAGCTTCAGTCTCCTGCCAGCCTGAAAACAGCCCTCAGCCCTTCACCCAGACTGGCCAGGCACCCCAGTGGGGACCCCCACCCTGAAGGGGGTGTGACCAGCTGCAAACAGCCATTAGCCCGTCATCCAGGCTGGCCAGGCACCCAAGCGGGACCCCCACCCTGACCCGGGACACCCTTCCGGGCAAACCAGCCGGCCCTCACCCATGCACCAGGCCTCTATCCTATATAGTAAAAGGGTAATATGCAAACTGACCCTAACAGCAGAAAGACTGGGAATGACTGGTCACTATGACACACACTGACCACCAGGGGGCAGACGCTCAATGCAGGAGCTGCCCTCTGGTGGTCAGTGTGCTCTTACAGGGGGGAGCTCTGCTCAGCCACAAGCCAGGCTGATGGCTGCCAGTACAGCAGTGGTGGTGGGAGCCTCTCCTGCCTCCTCAGCAGCGCTAAGGATGTCTGACTGCAGCTTAGGTCTGCTCCCCGCTGACAAATGGACATCCCCCAAGGGCTGCGGGGCTGCCAGAGGGATGTCTGATTGGCATCTTAGGCCCAATCCCCCGGGGAGCAGGCCTAAGCCAGCAAGTGGTCACCCCGAGGGGTCCCAGACTGCGAGAGGGCACAGGCTGGGCTGAGGGACCCCCTACCCCCGAGTGCACAAATTTTTGTGCACCAGGCCTCTAGTCTATAATAATAAAAATGTAATATGCAATGGCCGAACAGCAGAACGACCGTCCCGATGACCTCTGGACAACCTTCCAGATGAAGCCACAGCTGAGAGGGCCAAGGCAGTTGCTGGGGCTGTGAAGGCCTACTCTTGCATGAATTTCGTGCATCGGGCCTCTAGTATGTACATAAAGGAAAGGAAATCACTATCCTGAAGAGATATCTGTACCTCCAGGATTGTTGCAGCTTTATTTACAACAGTCAAAAACATAAAAACAACCTAAGTGTTCACTGATGGATGAATGGATTAAAAAATGTAATACATACACACAGAGAAAGAAATATTAGTCAGTCATGGAAAGAAGGAAATCTTGCTATTGGCAATAACATAGGATGGACCTTGTGGGCAATATGCTAAGTGAAATAGGTCAGATGAGAAAGATAAATACTGTATGATATCACTTATGTCTATATCTATATCACTTATATGACTTTAAATCTAAAGAAACTGAACTCATAGAAACAGGAAAAATATTAGTAGTTGCCAGAGCCAGGGGTGAGGGGTCAAAGAATTGAGCAAAGGCGGTCAAAAGGTACAACTTCCAGTAATAAGATAAATAAGTTCTAGGGATATAATATACAGCATAATGACTGTAGTTAACAATACGATATTGTATATTTGAATGTTGCTAAAAAAGTAGATCTGAAAAGTTATCATTTACAAGAAAAAACATTTGGAGCTATGTGAGGTGATGTTAACTAAACTCATTGTGGTAATCATTTTGTAATTTATACATATATCAAATCATTATTTTGTATACCTTAAATTTATAATGTTATATGCCAATTACATCGCAATGAAACTAAAAGCAAACCCTCAGCTAACAGCATACTCAATGGTGAAAAGGTAAAAGCTTTACCTATAAGATCATGAACAAGTCAAGTATGCCCACTCTTGTCACTTTTATTCAACATAGTATTAGAAGTCCTAGCCAGAGCAATTAGGCAAAAAAGCAAAATAAAAAGCATCCAAATTAGAAAGGAAGAGGTAAAACTGTCACTACTTGCAAATGACACAATATAGAAAATCTTAATAATTCTACCAAAAATTATTAGAACTAAGAAATGAATTCTGCAACATGTTAGAAATCCCAATTCTTGGGTGCCACCCCAGACTTGCTAAATCATGGATCCTGTGTGTGAGGCCAGCAGATTGCGCTGTAACAAGCTGTCCAAGGAACTCCAATGCTTGTTCATATTTGAGAACTACTGGCCTGTATCGAACTCCTGTCACTATCTCTGGGACCTTCCTGTGCCTCAGTCCCACGTCTGTAGAATGGGGAAAATAATGGTACACCTATTTCAAAGGGTGGTTGTATGTTTTCAAAAGTTGAAAACTGGTACATAGCCACTATTATTATTAACTAGAGGCCCAGTGCACGAATTCATGCATGGGTGGGGTCCGACCGGCCTGCCCCCACACCGGGGCCAATGGGGGAAGAGGGGGGGAGAAGGGACGTGGGTGGTTGGCTGGCCTGCCCCGCCCCCAGTTGGGATGGGAGGAGCTGATAGGGGGCAGGGCTGGCCAGATTTGGTCCCACTGAACATAGGTGGACCGGGAAGTATAATAGGAGAGAGTGCTCAGCATCCTTACCCCACCCCAGGGCAGGCTTCCATTCACCAAGTGTGGAAAGCACAATTTTGCCCACCTTCTCTCTTATGACATTGGATCTTTTCAACCTCAGATACTATCCAGGTGGCTATTAGACCAAAAAGCCCTTTCACAAATGAAAACACAAAAAGTGAAACTCACCAGTCAAAGCCATGATATTCATTTGAGGTTTCTATCCACACGAACAGCAAAACCACAGACACGCAAAATGCAATTACCAGAAATGGGTAAAATAACTGCTCTACCTGGGAAGAAAAAATGAAAGTCAAATTTAACTCCATTTATCCATGCTACCTCAGCAATATCTGTATACACTTGCCAAAGCTCTGTATAGGTATAGGGCCATGCATTACTCTCCCAGTCTGCAGTGAACACTGTATTACTTTGACCCCTATGGAATTTTGTACAAGCCTATTATAACATTACACTGAAATGAAATTATGTTTGTATTTATTGTGACAGCTTCTACTCTGAGGAACAGGAACTTCTAACATCGTTGTATTGCTAATATCTAGCATAGTTCCTTAAATGCAGCTGGCTCTCAACAATTATCTGATGAATTTATACAATTCTCTATCTACCTAATTTTTTGATGACTCATTCATTAATTCATTAATTCATTGTTCATCAGTTAATTTAGTCATTTACCTATTCACATTTGAAGAGGGCATATACAGCTTAGGAAATAAAGCTTTTTTTGAGTAGCTATTTTGTGTTAGTACAATGCTAGGGACGTCACAAGCTACTTTCATTGATTTATCTATCAATATAGCCATTTATATTAGGTATTATTGCCCTCATTTTTCAGAAGAAAGAACTAAAGCTCAGCGAGATAAAGTAACTGACTCAAGATCAAACAGACAAGTAGCAAGGATACTGACCAGATCTGTGAGACCAAAGCCAGGATGGAGGACAGTCAAACTGAGGCTTGAAGGCAATCCCCTACACTGAAAATCATGTTACAAACCAGCCATGTCAGAGGTTGCAAAACCCTCGTTGAGAACATTAGGTTTTGATTGCAGAGCTATAATCCTAACACCTGTATTGCAAAAATAAGAAATCCGTCTCTTAGGGACACTGCTTTTACTGTGTTAAAAATAGGTAGACTAATCCCTACCCTGATTAAATCATGGGGTGATTGTGAATAAGAAAAAAAATAAAATGGAAAACATAGAAACGATATTCCAAAAAGATGGAAACATAACAAGTTTCATAGCATTAAACTGCCACTTCTGAGTATCAGAGGATGGAAAGCACACCACTGTGCTTCACTATCTCTTGACTTCTGACTACCTTATTCCTCCTAGTCAGGAATGCCTGCACAATCATTTATATATGTGGAAGATCACTTCCAAAGGCAAGGACTCCAACATATTAATAAAAATAGCTAATAGTTATTGAGTGCTAATTGTGTGCCAAGCCCAATTCTAAGTGTTTTCCACATATTATCTCTTCTATCCTCATGACAAATCCTATTGGTGGGGACTATTGCTATCATTTCCCTTATTCTATTGAGGAATCCAAAGCACCAGAATGTTAATTAATCTGCCCAAGTTCCTGTAGTGGTAAAGCTCCAATTTGGTGGTAGTCAGTGATGAAGCCATAAATTGAATCCAGGCCATCTTTCCCAGACCCAAGATCTTAGCTCTTATGCTCTATGCTCGACTCCTTCCCCTGAGTAGAAATGGGGCCGTGAGAATTACCTACTTCAATTCATATAACCAGCCCAAGGGCAAAGCTGGAATTAGGACTCAAACATACCCCAGGCTCTGGTCCAGGGATTTTTCAACTATGCCACATTGCCTTAAATGTCATCATTCCCACAGAGCCTCCCTTTAGCTTTCTCTCTATGCCAGCGGTTCTCAACCTGTGGGTCGCGACCCCTTTGGCGGTCGAACAACCCTTTCACGGGGGTCGCCTAAGACCATCCTGCATATCAGATATTTACATTACGATTCATAACAGTAGCAACATTACAGTTATGAAGTAGCAACGAAAATAATTTTATGGTTGGGTCACAACATGAGGAACTGTATTTAAAGGGCCATAAGGTTGAGAACCACTGCTCTATGCCCTTCTTTATAGCTCTCGTGTGACAACTTCATCTCCACATAATAAATATCTTTTTAATCAATTCACTCTTTTCCATCTTTACTATCACTTCTCGAGTCCAGGCCACCAACATCTTACCTTGAATACTGCCATGGGGTGAGGGTAGGCCACATGCCACCACTCAGGCTTATCAGAGTTCTTCTTTAGGGAAAATCAGGCATTAGCCTGACCAATAATAAAAGAATACCTTGCCCTGGCCAGTGTGGCTTAACTGGCTGAACGTCATCCCATGCACTGAAAGGTCACCAGTACGATTCCCGATCAGGGTACATGCTCATGTTGTAGGCTCAATCCCCCATCTGGGTGCATGCTGGAGGCAGCCAATTGATGTTTCTCTCTCATATCAATATTTCTCTCTCTCCCTTCCTCTCTCTCTTTCTCTTAAAAAAATACATGAAAAAAACATTTAAAAAGAATAAAAATAAATAAAAGAGCACTTTGTTTCCCACTTGCTTTTTTTCTTTCTTTCTCATAAGCAGAGCTCGTTTGGAAAACTCACAATGAAGAGAAAATTAAATATTCAGACATTCCTGTAATCCCCTAGACAAAAACATCTAAATGAACTTAAACTTCACTTTTTCTTCAAGGTTCAACTGAGTGAATAAAAGCAAAAGTGAGTGAATGAATAAATGAATGATAAAAGAGGTAGCAAGGAAAAGGAGAAGTGAAGACTAACAGTGAAAGAACACAAGCACATGTTTCAGTAAGGTTAACTTTGGTTCCAGGATTGCGGCAGACCTTTCATGGGAGAACTAGAGCCCAAGCATGCCCGGTTCGGGAGATAATGAGCCCTCATGGTGGTAGGGACCAGCCCACGTTCCCCACATCTCAGGAAGTGTGGTCTATATTTCCACATCTCTCTATACCAAAGAGCAGCAGCAGAATCGACGTCCAGATTGCTTCTCTAGTTTGCCTTCCCACTGACAGCTGTATAAGCCAGTAATGTAGGTGACATAGCACTCGTGATTGCAATTGTCTTCTATGCATGAAGAACACCTTTTCGATCTTGTCTCCTGCTTTTTCTCCTCTTCCATGGTTCACCCTTTTGCTGCAATGACAAATAAAACAATCAGGATCTAGTACTCCCTTAAATGTTACCATTCTACAGAAAATTCCATAAAAAATGATTTCTTTTTACATACATAATCTAGGATACTGTACTTAATTCAGCACAGAAGACTAGAGCTTCATGCCACCTTCCCACTAACTTGAGTGTTTATCTCGGTCATTGCACCACTCACTATTGTTTTCTCAGCTGTAAAACAGGACCATATTCTCTGCACTAGCCAACTAATAGATGCTGAAAGCATCACATTAGATAATATATACAGACGATGTATCTTTTAAAGTAGAATATGCTATTGAAATAACTTGAGAACTTAGAGGTATGGACGAGATATATGAAAAATACAATCCTTGACTAACAGGTGACTCACACACACAGTACCTGCCCCTTTCCTTTCTATCCTCTCCCATATGGAATCGGTTAGGGGTAGCCTCAATTAAGAATAATGGAATATTCAAAAGAGCAATGCCTGGAATAAAACAAATTTATTGTTTCTTTTGCCAACAAAAAATTTCAAAGGTAGAAAGAACAAATGATATGGTATGTGGCTTCACAATGTCACTAAGAACCCAGACATTATCCACCTTGCTGTTCCTCTGCAGCATAGGGCTGCTTTCTCAGGGTCCAATGTGGCAGCTCAAGCTACATTCATTACTTCAGATTCCAGCTAACAGGAAGGAGGAAGGAATAAAGAAGGATGCTTCCCTTTTTTTTAAGGACATTTACAGAAACTGAACATGGTATTTCAGTGACAGGGTTTTCTTACTCGTTAAAAAAAGGAAAAACAGATATTGGGGGACATATAACTGTCACTACGGCATTTTCTCACCCCACTGTGATAGGAGAATGTTGTTCTCATACTCAGGAACTTTCAGAGAATGTGTGGAATTTTGGGGAAAAAGAACAATGTATTTAAAAACAAACAAGAACAGTCTTAAAGGACTTGATCCCAGGCAATAGTCTCTACCCCTGAAAACTTTGTTATGCCCCAATTTGTTCTTTTGTGAAAAGGACTCCAGTGTTGTAGTTAATAGTACAGAGTCTGAGTGGCCACTTTTGGCCAAAATGGAGTAACAGGGACTACAGTAAATCTCCCACTTTAAGTGACTAAAAATCTGGGGAAAAATATGAAGCCACAGTTTTCAGACAGTAGACAAGAGGCCGTGAAGGACAGCAATCCATCAAAGAAAGGAAGTAAAGGAAGTGAGTACAGGCATATCTTGGAGACATTGCAGGTTTGGTACCAGACCATCACAACACAGTGAATATTGCAATAAAGCAAGTCAGGTGAATTTTTTGGATTCCTGTGCAAATAAAAGTTATGTTTATACTCTACTGTAGTGTATTAAATATGCAAAAGCATTATGCCTAATAAACAATGTACACACCTTAATTAAAAATATTTTATTGCTAAAATAATGCTAACCACCAATGAGCCATCAGCAAGTCATAATCTTTTTTCTGGTGGAGGGTCTTGCCTTGATGTTGAAGGATATTCTTTAAGAAGAGGAAGAGGAAGGAGAAGGATCAAAAATATGGATAAAATCGCAGTAAATAAGTATCTATCAACAATTGAATCTAAAAATCAAAATAAACGAACAAGGAATCTGATGAACAAAATAAACTGATGAATAAAATAGAACCAGAGTCATGGAAACATGGAACAGACTGATGAATCTCAGAGGGAAGGGGAGATGGGGGGTAGAAATAGATTAACCAAAGAACTTATATGCATATATGTATTCCCTGTGGACACAGACTATAGGGTGGTGAAGGCCTGGGGTGGGGTAGGAACAAGGTGGAGGGGAGCAATGGGGGGAGGGGAGAGGAGAGAAAGGGAGACATCTGTAATATTCTCAACAATGAAGATTTAATTTAAACAATGTCTGATTTAAACCTAAATACAGAGTGGGGCAAAAGTAAGTTTACAGTTGTTTGTATGGAAAAAGACATGCAGATTATGATTATTACAATAGCTTTACTAACTCTGCTTTTTGAGTACTCACAACTGCAAACCTACTTCTGGCCCACCCTTTATATATCTACTAGAGGCCCAATGCACAAAGATTCATGCAAGAATGGGCCTTCCTTCCCCTGGTTCCATATTTCCACCTTTGCTCAGCCCAGAGTCATCTTTCCGCCTTCCCACGCTGGCTGCCCAGAGGCCTGGAGTGGCTGGGGTGGTGCGGAAAGCCTGCGATGACACAAGCGTCCTGCCCCACCCCTGGCCACTCAGCACCTGTGTATGCAAATTAGCCTGCTATCTTTGTTGGGTTAATTTGCATACCCACTCCAGATTGGCTGGTGGGCATCATGATGGTACAGTCAATTTGCATCTTTCTCTTTTTTAGTGTAGACAATTCCTTTTAATGTAAGTGGACTTCATGCTCCAATTTAAAAAACACAAAAATTGTCTAGATTAAAGTATCAAAACCCACCATATGCTCCTTATAAGAAGTTGATTTGTTGAGGTAGAAGGAAAAAGATATAGTACCTGTGTGTGTATGTGTGTGTGTGTGTGTGTGTGTGTATATATATATACACTATTTCATACCAGGATATGGCATGTACCAACCAAAGACAAAACCTCTGTAACAAAAACATAAGCATTTACTACACACACATCTGAGCTGACTGACTACCTGTTCTGCAGCTCTAGACTGTCCTCAGCTAGGATGACTGGGGTGACCTAACTCTGCTCCATGTGTCACTCAACCAGGTTAGCCGAGGATGGTCTCATGGTGATGGAAAATGTCCAAGAAAGAGAGTTCCACTGGGCAAGCCCATTTCAAGCCTCTGCTTCAAAGGATGTCTTGAGGTCAAAGTCAAAAGCAGAGCAGGTCAACTCATGGTAGGCAGGCATTATCAAGTTACATAGCAAACAGTGTGAACGTAAAAGGTGTAACTAATGTAAGGGTGAGAATTAGGGCCAAACAATACAATCTACTTACTAGCAGATCAAAAAACCCTGAAGCAACTAGAGTTAATAAAAACAAAAAGGGACATTCCATAATGATAAAAATGATTTTTTAAAAAGAACTTTCAATTTATAGGCACCCAACCACATATCCTCTATAGGAGCAAAAGACAAGCCCACAAATAGGGCGAAAGATTTACCACATCTCTCTCAATAATGGACACAATAAACAGATTTTTTAAAGTCTGTAAGGATATAGAAGATTTTAACAATTGATTAACAAACTAGTCTAACATTTATAAAACACTGTTCTCAATGACGATAGAATGTACATTCTTTTCTAATGGAAATGGAACATTTATGAAAAGTGATCATGTATTGAGTACACAACTGGTTGTAATAAACTTGTAAGAATTGACATCTTAAGAGCACATTTTCTGACCACATTGCAATTAAGCCAGAAATCAGTAAGAAAAAGTTAACTATCTCCAACTGCATGCAAGAGCAACCTGGAGAGACTTTGACAGCTCAGGTCAGCATAATACCTGCAGCTGCCACTCGCCTTTCCTATATCTCAGGACCTGGGCTTGGGAGCCTTCCACCTGGGTTCATGCAGGTGGATGTACTGAATCAACTTTTTGGTTTAGAGCTTTCACCCTTTTTTTTCCTGTAGGTCGCCTCCATGCTTCCTGGCAGTGTCTGATAATGACATAGCTGCAGATACCAGCCTGTTGCTGCCCGTTTTAGAATAAGGTAAAGTTAGATGTTGAAAACAACCTGACCCTCCAGTTCCCTTTCCCATCGGATCGGAACACCGATCTTGGTGGTCGTAGAGAGGAAAAGTAATAGTGAAGCTGGCCTCAGTGCTTGTAGTCTGTAGGCTAGTTTCAAACAAGGTTAAAAAAAAAAAGATAACTAGAAAATGGCACACTTGGTAATGAAACACTGTGTGTATAAAACCACATGGATCCAAGGAAAATAGTCACAATGAAAAACGAGAAAAAAAAGCTTGAACTAGTTGATGATGAAACCGGAAGGAAAAACTACAGGAACCTGGTGCCTATGTTGCACATATCGAATTACCGAAGAAAGGCAGTTCGAACAAACATCGCTGAGAGGATGGTAACGGCCGGGATGAACAGCTGGACGAAAGGCAGCACTTTAACCACAACCACTTCCCACGCATCTGCATGGCCTTTACCTTGGCATCTACCAGCCCGGCAGCCAAGTTCACAGTGAAATGTCCCTAACGTTCAGGAGGCGGGAAGAGGGCCGGGCCTCAATCATCAGTTCCCCCTCCAGACCTCTTCTCGGAGTCCCAACCCGGCGGTTCTCAACCTGTGGGTCACGACCCCTTTGGCAGTCGAACGACCCTTTCACAGGGGTCGCCTAAGACCATCCTGCATATCAGATATTTACATGACGATTCATAACAGTAGCAACATTACAGTTATGAAGTAGCAACGAAAATAATTTTATGGTTGGGTCACAACATGAGGAACTGTATTTAAAGGGCCAGGAGGTTGAGAACCACTGCGACCGCCGGTTGCATTTCCACTTGCAATCCTCACAGGTCGCTCCAAGGTCATGTCCAAAACCGAATCCTTGGTTTCCCTCCAAGGCCCATTCCTCCCATCTCAGGAAAGGGCACCACTGTTCACCCAGTTCACCCAGTTGCTGGAGTCAAAACCCAGGGCGCGCTGACAGGATGGAGGACCTAGAAAAGACAGCCTCCCGCCATAAGCCAGGAACCGGGACAGAGCTCCTTACACACGATGCTCAGACGCTGGACTCCGCGCAGCTGGGCTGTGACCCCCAGACAAAGGCGCCGGGCCCTCCACACCTGCGGGGACTTCCCGATAGGCCCACCCGCAGGCCGGCCGGGGGCCTGCGGTCCCTCCGAGAGGTGGCCCCCAGGAGCCCGCACAGGTGGAAGCCCTTGGGCCTCAGCTGCCCCACCAGCCCCACAGGTAATGGCAGCCCCAGGTCCAACCGACCCTGGGAGCTGACTGAGCCCACGGGCCGCGGGTCTGACTGCCAACCTGATCAGGAACGTAGCTCCCGTTTCGGAAGATGTTAGTGGGTAGCGGGGAGCTGGACACTTGACTTACCGTGACTTCACAGCCCAAGCTCAGGCCTGGGCTTCGCACTGACCAGACCAGCGTCTCTCAAGATGGAGGCCGGGCTGAGGACACGCCTGCGGGCTGGGGGCGTGGCCGGGGCGTGGCCGGGGCGTGGCCTCCGAGGCCTCCTCAGCTTCCGGGAGGCTGCAGTGAAAGCCCAACCCCAACCTTAGCCTGCAGAGCACATCTGAAATGTGCCTTTTCGGCTGTACAGTACTCCCTGCTTGATTCTGCTTTGGTTCTTATAAAAGTAGTAAGGATAGCCCAGCAGGGGTGCTCAGTGGTTGAGCGTCCACCAGGAGGTCACCGTTCCATTTCAGTCAGGGCACAGGCCCAGGCTGTGGGCTCGATCCCCAGTAGGGGGCGTGCAGGAGGCAGTCAATCCATGATTCTCTCTCATCATTGATGTTTCTCTCTCTCTCTCTCCCTCTTCCTTCCTCTCTGAAATCAATAAAAATATTTTATTTTTTCAATATATTTTATTGATTTTTTTACAGAGAGGAAGGGAGAGGGATAGAGAGCCAGAAACATTGATGAGAGAGAAACATCTATCAGCTGCCTCCTGCACACTCCCCACTGGGGATGTGCCCGCAACCAAGGTACATGCCCTTGATCGGAATCGAACCTGGGACCCCTGAGTCCGCAGGCCGATGCTCTATCCACTGAGCCAAACCGGTTAGGGCTAAAAATATTTTAAAAATAAAATAATTAGAGAAAGCACATTCTAACCTGGATGAGAGTTGTACACCCTGGGACATGGGAGCTAACATTGGAATGCAGTCCATCCTCCTTTCCTGAGAATTGCCTATCATTAAGAAAAGATTTACAATCTTGTGGCTAAAACAATCTAGTCCCTGGAGGTACCCACTCTCTATGACCCCACTCCCACCCCCCAGCCCGAATTGCCTGTAACCATTATATCTTGCCTACTTTCCCATGCCTATAATTCTTGCTTTCTTTGTCCTTCTATGTGATATGAACAGCTGGCTTATGGAGAGGGGTAGAGCAGATTTTTGTGAGTGACCTGCTCCTCTCTCCCATACTGCTGGCATTATTGGAATAAATGCTCATATATGATTCAACCCTGTCTCTGCTTAATTGGCTCAAGTAGTGACAAGCAGCCCAGACCCATTCGTTGTCTGGTTACACTTCTACTGCTTCCCTACACCATTATGTATCTTTATTCATATTTTCCCTACTGCCAAGCTTACCTACTTCCCACCCCCAACTTTCACCTGGCTAAATTCTTTTGTTGGTGTAAGACGTGGTCCAGGAGGCCTTTTTTGGTCATCACCACCTTTTCCTTACCACTAGACTGGATTAAGTATTTCCTCCTCTGGTTTTATATGTTCCTTCAAATAAACCTGTTACTAGTATACTAGGGGCCCAGTGCGTGAACTCATGCACCTTGAAAGGAACTGTGGGCCACGAGGCTGTGGTGGGCACAGGGGTGGGTCTCAGCCCATCCTCCACGCCCCTGCCCAGCCCCTTCGGCCGCGGCCCCTGGTCCCCTGTCTGCTGGCAGCCCTGCTCCCACCACCACCACTCCCATATGCTGATGGCTCTGGCCCCACTTGCACCCGCTGATGGCGCGGAGTGATTGGGGTCAGTGCCAGCAGTGGGTGGGAGTGGGGCATCACCATCAGGGGTATGAGTGGCGGCTACTGCCCTGATCGCCCCTAAGGAGCAGAGGGAGGTGGAGAAGCCCTGAGGGGCGATCTAGGCCAGCAGCCACAACTCGCACCCGCTGACGGCGCCAGCAGCAGGTGAAAGCGCTGGGCGGGACCACAGCACACAGGAGCAAAGAACTTTCAGTAACCACCAGAGGCTAGCCCAATGACAGCAACCAGCGCCCCACCTTGGTCTGGCGCCCCCATTCACCTGCTCCACCATCCTGCTGCGGCCGACGCCCGCCCCTGGTAATCAGAGCGACCGGTTGTTCAGTTGTTCCATCAGTCAGTCTATTTGCATATTAGCATTTTATTATATAGGATTAGCCACATTGATTTTAATGACCTATTTTGTTTTGTAGAGTTTTTAATTTCTGCTTCCCCCATCTAGTTGTAATATACTTGAGGATGAGGCCACATCTAACTCTTGCTCCTGGTTGTCTTGCTTACTACAATGCTTGGCACAATTGGTTGGTTGGTTAAATAAATAGTCAGAAGCTACAGACCCATCAACTCTTAATAAGGCAGTTGGCTGCATTTTTTTTTCTGACCCTGCTGAATTACCTGGAATGTACCTCCCACTCATCAGTTGATAGTACTTAACACAAATCTTGAAGGTGGCTTGGACCAGGATGGTGATAGTGTAGGTCAGTGGTCGGCAAACTCATTAGTCAATAGAGCCAAATATCAACAGTACAACGATTGAAATTTTTTTTGAGAGCCAAATTTTTTAAACTTAAACTATATAGGTAGGTACATTGTTATAACTTGATTAGGGTACTCCTAAGGCTTAGGAAGAGCCACACTCAAGGGGCCAAACAGCCGCATGTGGCTCACGAGCCTCAGTTTGCCGACCATGGGTGTAGGCTGATCCTTGAGAAGTTTACCCTCCTCCTCCTGACTTCCATCTGGGACCCTATTTTGACCCTTGATATAGCTGTACTAAACTGGTTGGCACCCACTGGTAGAATTCACTAGTGAAGCCATTTGGTCCTGAACTTGTACTTTTTGGAAGTTTTTTAATGGTTGTTTCAATTTTCTCACTGTTGATCAGTCTACTTTGATTTTCCAGGTCTTCGTAATTTAGCCTAGGAGGGTTATATATTTCTAAGAACTTGCCCATTTTTTCTAGGTTATTGAATTTGGTGGCATTTAGTCTTTCGTAGTATTCTTTTTTTTTTAATTGACTTTTTAAATATGTGCCCTGACTGGGAATCAAACCTGCAAACTTGGGGTGCACAGGATGACACTTAACCAACTGAATTACTCTTTAGTTCTTTAAGATGTAATTTTAGGTTGTTCATTTGGTTCAAACATACACAAATCAATCAATATGATACACCACATAAACAAAATACAGGATACAAATCATATGATCATTATCAATAGATATTAAAAAAAGCATTTGACAAGATATCCATTTATGATTAAAACATAATAAAATGGGTATAGAAGGAAAGTAACTCAACATAATAAAGGTCATATATGACAAACCCTCAGCTAATACCATACTCAATGGTGAAGAACTGAAAGCTTTTACTCTACAATCAGGAACAAGACAAGGATGCCACCTCTTGCCACTGTTATTCAATATTGTGCTGGAAGTCCTAGCCAGAGCAATAAGGCAAGAGAAAGAAGTAAAAAGCATCCAAACTGATAATAAAGAAGTAAAATTGTCACTCTTTGCAGATGACATGATCTTTATATAAAAACCCTAAAGACTCTACCAAAAACTATTAGAAATAATAAACAAATACAGTACAGTTTTAGGATACAAAATCAATGTATAAAAATCCATCCCATTCCTATATACTAAATGAAATTTCAGAAAAAGAAATAAGAAAAAAAACATTTCTTTTGCAATTGCTACAAAAAGAATAAAATACCACGGAATAAATTTAACAAAGAATGTGAAAGACCTATTCATTGAAAACTACAAAACATTGTTTAAAGAAATTGAAAAAGACCTAAAGAAATGGGAAAAGAGCCCTAACCGGTTTGGCTCAGTGGATAGAGCATCGGCCTGCGGACTCAAGGGTCCCAGGTTCGATTCCGGTCAAGGGCATGTACCTTGGTTGTGGGCACATCCCCAATAGGGGGTTGCAGGAGGCAGCAGATCCACGTTTCTCTCTCATTGATGTTTCTCTCTATCCCTCTCCCTTCCTCTCTGTAAAAAATCAATAAAATATATTTAAAAAAAAAGAAATGGGAAAAGATATTCCATGTCTATATATTGGAAGAATCAACATATTTAAAATGGCCATATTACCCAAAGCAATATACAGACTTAATACCCATCACAATTTCTTTTAACAAGAAAAAGAAAAAAATCATCAAATTTGTATGGAACCATAGAAGACTCCATATAACCTAAGCAATCCTGAGCAAAAAGTACAAAGCCAGAAGTATCATACTCCCTGACTTCAGAAAAACATGATAGTGGCAGAAAAACAGATACACAGACCAATGGAACAGAATTGAGAGCCCAGAAATAAACCACATGTAAATAGGCAAATAATTTTCAACAAGGAGCCAAAAATATACAACGGAAAAAAGAAAGCCTCTTCCATAAATGGTGCTGGGAAAATAGGAAAGCCACATGCAAAAGAATTAAACTAGACTGCTATTTGTCACCATGCACAAAAATGAACTCAAAATGGGTCAAAGACCTAGATATAAGACCTGAAACAATAAGATAGATAAACTTATAGAGGATTTTATGAATTTGACCTCAAAGGCAAAGAAAGTAAAAGCAAACATAAATGCATGGGACTATATCAAACTAAAGAGTCTCTGTACAGCAAAAGAAACCATCAACAAAACAAAAAGGCAACCAAACAAATGGGAGAAGATATTATATGCAACACCTCTGATAAAGGTCTCATATCTAAAATATATAAAGAACTCAATTCAAAAATAAAAAGCATAAACAATCCAATTTTTTTAAAATGGCAGAGGATCTGAACAGATACTTATCCCAAGAAGACCTAAGAATGGCCAGCAGGTATATAAAAAGATGCTCAACTTCACTAGCTATTATTAGGGAAATGAAAATCAAAACTACGAGATTATAGCCTCACACCTGTTAGAATGACTATTATCAACAAGTAATAATAATTGTTGAGGAGGTTGTAGAGAAAAGCATTGAGTGGGCTCAATGCTGGTGGGAATATAAACTGGTACAAACAGTATGGAGGCTCCTTGAAAAATTAAGAATAGAGTTGTCATATGACCCAGCAACACTCCTTCTGAGTATCTACCCCAAAAATGTGAACACATTTATTCTTAAAGATATATGCAACCCTATGTTCATTGCAAAATTAATCACAGTGGCCAAGACATGGAAACAACCAAAGTGTCCAAGTGAGTGGATAAAGATGTGTACATATATACAATAGAATACTACTCAACCATAAGAAAATATGAAATACTTCCATTTGCAACAACATGGATGGATCTTGAGAATATCATGCTAAACAAAATAAGTCAGATGGAAAAAGTCAAGAACCATATGATTGCACTCATATATGGGATATAAAATTGAAAGCAATCGGTGAACAAACAAGATAAACAAACAAAACCACATATACACAGACACAGTATGGTGGTTACCAGAGGAAAGGGGTGAGGACAGTATTAAAGGGTAAAGGAGGTAAACTATATGATGACAGAGGATTTGACTTTGGGTGGTAAATACACAATGCAATATACAGATGGTGCATTATAGAATTCTACTTGAAAACGATATTAATTTTATTAACCTATGTCACCCCACTATTTTATTAAAAGAAAATTTTCTTTCAGAAATTCTTAAATCATTTGTTGGAAAGGGTGAGGTATAAATATAAATAAATGATAATCAAGGCACATGTACTTTGTAATCTAAAGAGCTTTACAAACATGACTTATTATATAAGTAGTGTCAGAGTAAGATTTCTCAGCCCACTCGTTAAGAAAGAGAATCTGTGCCTGAGGAGAAAGCAGAATAATCCTGATCTCATTAACTAGAGATCACAGGTGTGAGGACATAACGTGAGTGAGCAAGCTTACAACCTTACACATCCTAACTTCAACTGTATCTGTGGCCTAGTCCATTCGGCTTTCTGATAACATGGGAAACGAGGCTGACACTGCAAAAACCCCATGTTGCTGTACAGCCATCCAAGTTCAGCACAAGTCATTGGCCTAACTTTTTAGTATTTATTTTGAAGAAGCACCTCTCATCAGTTCAGCTGAGCTAATCTGAGCTCAGTGCAATAAAACACTCCAAACTTGTAGCAATAAAACACTGACACAGTCCAGTTTTAAATTTTACTTTGCTAAACTCTCCAAGTTTGGAGAATTACACTTTGGTTGTGAAAATGCAGCCACAAAAAAAATTCCAAACAGAAGGCTGCAGGACTTCCTGGAATAAACCAAAGGCTCCAGGCCCTGACCACAGGAACCAGGCTCTCCCACATGGAATTCTGCAGCTCAGCACCATTACAGGCCCTCAGTGACAGCTTCTTCCAATCACTTACGCATTCCCCCAGGCACACACTGAAGCCACGCTGAAGGTCAGCATTAGGTAATGCCCACAGACATTCTCCCCACTGCCAATTCCCAGCTCAGTCACCACCACAGCCCACAGAGAACTCCATTCCCAGATCGCCTTAGAATCTGGGAATTTTGGCTCCAAAAGTCTGGGTGAAACACAGGCATCTGTATTTTTTAAGAGCGACTCAGATGTGTCATCTGGGTTGAGAACAACTGACAGAGATGTTATGCTAGGATGTAACACATACTTAGGAAGACTTGGTTCCGCACTCATCCCTGCCACTTCCCAGCTGTGAGACCTTGAGCAATTTACTTTCCTCAGCCTCCCCAACAGAAAATGAGTTGCTGTGGGTATCAGATAAAACAAGAAATGAGGTTTCTAGTTTAAAAAAAAAAAGGAAGGAAGAAAAGAAAGAACACTTCACATTTGTACGCTGTTTTACTGTTTAGAAAATAGTTTTACACCCACTATGTCAAATGACAAAAGCCTACTATGGGGTGAATGGATATTATAATTTTTACCATTTTACAGATGAGGATACTGGGATAGAGGGAAAAATGTCACAGAGTTAGTAAATGTCAGAGGTAGAACTCAATCTAGGATATCTAAGTTCAATTATAGACCATTTCTCTTTGCAGCCAGTATAAATTCTCAAATACTTTTTTCTTTTTCTTAGATTCTCTTTATTTTATTGTATTTTTTCATCACCATTTATCCCCTCTATAAGGGCACACCACTTTAAAGACTGCCAGTGATGCTGTGAATCCTGCTAGGACTAAGTGAAGCACAAAGCTGCAGGTCAACAAATGTTGATTGGTTGAATGGCAATAACAACAAGTACAAAGGCAAGATGTGGCTAATTCTTCTCTGAAGACAGCCCAAAGGAGGAGGAAATGCTGGATATGGTGAGAAACATCGTAAGAGGGGATTCTCAGGAGGATTCAATAGTGGAGGTCCTTTTGGGTTGTGTTTCAGGATGAAAGACCTCTATGGAGGAAACTGTTGGTTCATTCACTTTCAAGGCAAGCAATGCAGTTTGGAGGGTGGCCTTTCTGTTGGCCTCCCAGGTGAGTGTTTGGATGGGATTAAAGGCCTTGGAGGGTATCAGTTGTCTAATATCATCCTTGCAGGCATGAGTGGTTTCATGGTTTCCTTGATGGGCTCTGCTGTCTTTCTTCTTGGGGACTACTAAAAACTGGCAAGAGCCTAGGAACTTCTTTATACTGGTGGTTAAAGGCTGTAGAAAGAGGTTTTTGAGTTCATGGTATTTCTGAAACTTGAAAGGGTGGCTCTGTGGATAAATTTAAAGCTTCTTGTTTCTTACTTTTTCTCCCTTGGAGGCTTATACTCTCAATATCTGTGGGATAGAAAAGACAAGAACACAGATGCCTCACGTGTCACTTCTCCAATCTTTGCTGGTCATGTGGTGAAACCTTAGTCATCTTTAAAATGTTAGTCCCTCACTCACCATCTCAGGTTCTTTCCCCCTAGTTCTTGCCCTACCCCAGACTTTGAACAGATTTTATGATGGTCCTCCAATTCAGCATGGTGCTAACGTTTAAAAGTCTATTAAGTGAGGTTCTAGCTCCCCAGGGAAGCCCTCAGAAGAAAAAAATTGACATTTGCTTAAAGTTCATGCATTGCATAACCATTGTTTCCAAATATGCTTGAATAGAAAAATAAATATTTCCTCTATTAGAATGAGAACTTTCTAAGTTCAAAGACTTTGTCTTGCTTGTCACTACATACACAGTGCCTAGAAGTGCCTGTCACACAGTAAGTACTCAAAATAATTTTTATCTAACTGACTGATAGGAAAAATAGAAGGTGGAGACATCTTATAGAAACGGAGCTAAAAAATTGACTCTTACCAATAATAAATTAAAAATTGGATAATATACAAAACCAAGAAAACATCTTAAATTATGTAAGAATATACAATCAGGGGAGGAACTGTGGGGCCAAAATCTAAAAGAAAGTGAGAATCCAAAGAGATAAGCCCAAAACTGTTATTTTTTACCCTACAGTAAATGTAATTTCAATTTTGAAGAAACAGCTGCACACATGAGCTTCATCTTTTGTCAGTTCACAGGAGGAAGGGGATCTTTTATTGCTCTTGGGTTGAATTTGTAGGTCAATTCCATGACAACTAATACCTATGATAGTTTTTCTAATTCATGAATATGGTATACTGTTCTATTTATTTGAGTCTTCTTTCACTCAGTAAAGCTTTGTAGTTTTGAGTGAACCATCATGTATCTTCTTTGCAAGAGCTTGCAAATTTTCCCTTAAATTTATTTCTATTTTATGTTTTTACACTGTTGAAAATTGTGCTATATAAACATTTTTTAAGTTTCCAATTATTCATTGCTAATATAAAGACATACAATTATTGCCCGGCCAGCATGGCTCAGTGGTTGAGCGTCGGCCTATGAAGCAGGAGCTCATGGTTCAATTCCCAGTCAGGGCACATGCCCAGGTTGTGGACTCAATCCGCAGTCAGGGATGGGCAGGAGGCAGCCAATCAATGATTCTCTCTCATCATTGATGTTTCTCTCTCTCTCTCTCTCTTTCCCTCTCTCTCTCTCTCTCCCCCTTCCTCTCTAAAATCAATAAAATTATATATATTAAAAGACATACAATTGATTTTTCTGTATCCTGAGATATTGTTTAACTCATTTATCAGTTCCAGTAGGTTTGTTTGTTGTTTGATTCCTTAGAATTTTTAAAATGTAACTAATTATATCTGCAAGTCAGGAATTTTATCTCTTCATTTATGCCTGTCATTTATCTTATTAAACTGGTTATGATCTCCAGCATAATGTTGAATAGAAGTTGTGAGAGCAGATATCCTTGCCTTATTTCTCAACTTCCAGGGAAATATTCATTGCTTCACCACTAAAAATGATATTGGCTTTTTAGTAAATACACTTTTAAATATCTTTTATCAGAATGAGGAAGTTTTATCCCTATTCCTAGTTCGTCTGGACGTTTTATCATAAATGGGTGCTGACTTTTGTCAAATGTACTTTTTCTACTTTATTTTGTTAATATGTTGAATTATATTGAGTAATTTTGAAATGATATATCCATCTTGCATTACTGATCTGAACTCCACTTGCTCATGATGTATTAGCCTGTTTAAACTGATGGATTCAAACATTTTGATAAAGATTTTTATGTCTAAGTTCTGAATGATATCTATCTGTAAATTTATTTCTTGTAAGGTCTTTGTCAGGTTTTATATGAGGGTATTGCTAGCATCAAAAATCAGCTAGGAAGTCCTCTTCCCTTTTTCTGAGTTTTCATAAGATTAGTATTATCTCATATATTTGATTAGTGAGTGAAACTCTTTGGGCAATGGACTTTTCTTGTGGTGAGGTTTTATATATACAAACTAGAGGCCCACTGCATGAAATGTGTGCATGGGTAGAGTCCCTAGCAGCTGCCGGCTGCCAGCCGGGCCTCCCTTCCCTGGCTGCCAGCTGCCGGCTGGGGCCTTCTATCATTCCACCCTGCCTCCTGGTGGTCAGTGCACATCATAGCGAGCGATTGAACTCCCAGTCAGTCAAACTCCTGAGGGGACGCCTTGCATATTAGGCTTTTATATATATAGATTGATTGTAATAGTGGATTATTAAAATTTTATATTTCTTCTCTCAGTTCTGGTAAGTTATGTATTTCAAGGAATTTGTCTACTTCATCTAATTTGTCAAATTTAATGGCATAAAAATGTTCATAATATTTCTTTTTATATTTAGGATCTAAAGAGACATTCCCGTTTCATTCACCATTCATATTGGCGATTTCTCGTTCTCTTTCTTCCCTCCCTTCCTCCATCTCCCTACCTCCCTCTCTCTCTCTCATCTTGCTAGGAAAATATCAATTTTATTTTTTTCAAATAAATAAGTTTTAATTTTCTCATTTTTCTCTATTGTTTGTATCATTTTTATTTATATCATTGATTCCTACTGTCTTTAGTAGTTCCTTCCTCATAGTTAGGGAAAAAATTTCTATTTCTAGATTCTTAAGGTAGAAACTTAATCAGTATTAAACTTTTCTTTCTTCTAACATTTAAAGTTACAAAATTCCTTCTAAGTTCTGCTTTAGCTGTATTTCACAAATATTGTTGTATATGCACTATCCTTTAGTTTAAAATATTTTCTAATTTCCCTTGTGATTTATCCCTTAACCAATGGAATATTTAGAAACACATTGATTTCCAGCATTTAGAGGCTTAGCTAGATATTTTATTAATGTTCATTTCTTGTTCAATTTAGTTGTGGTCACAGAACATAATCTGTAAGATTTCAGTCTTTTGAAATATATTTATTGAGACTATTTTATGGTTTGTCATGTGGTCTATCTTTGCAAATGCGCCATGCCATATACATTTGAAAATACTGTTTATTCTGCAGTTTGGGGGTATACTATTTTATGTCATTTAGGCCAAGGTGACCAAAAGTGTTGTTCAGACATCTGCATCCTTTCTGATTATATTTTTGGGTGTTCAGTTGCTCTTCCAGGTACTGAGAGAGGAATGAAATCTCTGACTATAAATCTCTTTCATTTAGTTTTTGTTTCGTGTATTTTGAAGCTATGTTATTAAGTGCATACACAGTTATAATTATAATACTTTCCTAATATATTGACCTTTTCATCCTTATGAAACCTTTGTTTCCAGGAATGCTCCATGCTTTCATATGTATTTTTTCAGATATTTCCTATGCTGAGGTGATTGTGGTGCACGATGTACTTAGTGTTGGTGGCTCTATTCCCCTAAACCTGAATGGATCTGGACTCAGGTTCTGGCTTCTGTCCAGTCTTCCCTCTTCCCTTCAGGATTTTAAACTTAGTCCTACACCTTCTAGGTGTTTCCTCGAGGTACTCAGAAAGCCTTTCAATACATTCTCTTTTTGCTTAGAACAGTCAAAACTGGTTTATGTAACAGCAAACTAAAAAACTCTTAAGAACAGGAAGATGGATTAATGTATTTTCTACTCTCCTTATTTTCTTATCATTTCACCATGGTGAAGTATTGAGGTCAAGCTAATGGAGTACTTTTTCGAAGGCATTATAGCCACTTCTCATCTAGGATTTCCTCACCATTTTCATGTTCTTTTCAGTTCTTGGTTGGATTACTGTTATGGGCGGGATTGTGTTCTCCTCAAATTCACATGTTGAAGCACTAACCCCCAGTACCTCAAAATCTGACTACACTTGGAGAGAGGGCATTTAAAGAAGTGACTAAAGAGGGCCATTAGAGTGGACCCTAATCCAATCTGACTGGAGAAGGGAAAATTTGGACACATAGAGACAGTGAGGATGTGTATGTGCACAGAGGAAAGGCTGAGTGAGGTCACAGGAAGAGGGTGCTACTGAAAGCCAAGGACAGGGGGCTCAGAAGAAACCAAACCTGCTGATGCACTGGTCTTGAATTTCTAGCCTCTGTACTGTGAGAAAATAAATTTCTGTTGTTTAACCTGCCCCGCCTAAGATATTTTGTTATGGCAGCCTTAGTTTACTCATGCTACTACTGAAAATAATAAGGTATCTGGAATACAGCCTTCAGACCTCTTAACAGCCAGTAGAGTGATCTTAAAATCCATATTTTATTTTTCACTTATACACTCTTTTTTCTTTTTGACTTTAGATTCACATGAATTTATTATCAATTCAAATATTATCAATCTAAATATTTAAATGAAAAGTGTTTTTTAACAAAGTTTTATTTAATATATCCAAAGGGACAACTTTGAGACATTACTGATTAGGGGATAGGATTATGGAGGAGTGCATTGCTTTCTAATTTATGCATTTTATAATTATTGAATTTTATATAAAGAGCAAGTTTCCTTTGTAATCAATTTTAAAAATAAAAATGTTAAAAATATATACAGTACACACATGAAGGGGAATTATGTAAGGACAGGCAGGTAGAGAGGTTTCACTTTTGCCAAGGTACGGCCATCCAAGGTTTCCTTGAGCTGCTCAAGCCACCTGAAGGGGTCAGCTATTTTATGATGCCACCAGAGGGCCTCAGTGCACTGTGGCCCTTGATCCTGATCTTCTCTCCCCCGGTCCTGACCCTGAACAGGTCAGAAAAGTAGGCTTGTGAGGCTGGACTATGGAGAAGACAATCTGAAATATTTAGGCTTCTCATTTAGGCTTCTCAGCCTAAAGCTTTAACTTCCAAGGCAGTTTGGAATTTGGGTTATTACTCTGCAGTGGAAACTTTTGATTCTGAATTGAGGCTGTTTTGGTGTACTAAAGTGGAACTTTAAAAATTATCTAAGTGAGGGCGAGGGCAGGATTGGGGGGATGAGGGGACATTGGGGGGATAAGGACACATTTGTAATATCTTATTCAATAAAGGGGAAAAAATAAAAATTATCTAAGCGTGACTAGAAAAGCTATGGGACCTGAGTATGATTTCATTCGGGGGCAGGGAAAGGCCTAGCTCACAGAGCAGTTTAAAGTGTCAATAAGAGAAATTGAGCTGTTTTCTGGTACACTACTGTGTCCCGTTCAGGCAACCTACTCTACACAGATAAGAAAAACAGTCTGCAGCAGTAAACTGGTTAGCTGGGGCTCCCTTAGGTGATGAGATTTAGCGAGGATTGTAACCCAGGTCTTCAGGTCCCTAAGCCTCTGGTAATGAGCTGTGGAAGGGGAAATCAAACTAGGTAACTGGCCACAGGCTCTCTTTTTCAAATAAGCACACAGTATCACTTGGAAGTGAAGTACGTTTGTTTTTCTCCCTCCACCCTATGCCACTGTCATTGCTGCCATGCCTCTAGGAAGGTGGGCTGCAGTAGCAAAATTCTAGACTCAGACCTCATTCTATCTTGCATCATGCAACAATGTGCAAGAATCTTCATATCTTCAAGCTTCAGTTTCCTTATGGGGATATTAACAGGGGTTAATCAGAGGGCTAAATTACATAATGCATGGAAAGAACACTGTTAGGATTCAATAAACGGCAGTTATTAAAACGATACTAATTTCTCCCTGAAAATCACAGAAGGATCTGGGTGAGGAAAGGGAGAATGCTGCATTTACAATAGAATGAAGTCTCTGCTCCCAGGGAACTACACAGTGGGCAACGTACAGGTGGGGTAGGGGACATGAAATCCTATTATACTAGACTTGGAAGAACAATCTGGAAGTCAGCTCACCATGGAGTAGTCCGGGTAATTTATCTGCCTCGGGAGCTGAATGTTGTCTGTGGTCACCAAGTTAATCCTGGAGCACCAGGCCAGTGGGAAGACCCAAGGCTCATTGACGACATATAAGTTGATGGTGAAGTTAGCTGCTTTATAATCTCTGGGACAAAAACAGAATCCACAGGGGATTTAGACTTTGTCTGACGCTCATCATCTAAAAGGGAAACAGCCACGAGGTTTGTGAAAGGCTAATGCTTAAATCACCAGCTGGTCCTGAAACAACTATGATATGACATGCAGAATAGGCTCATGTTGCAATGAGATAAAGGACTGGATTTTTACCTCCTGTACTAACAGTGGCATTTTAGTGAACTGGATGTCCTGGGGTAAAAAGTGGAAAGAGAAAAGGAAAAGAAAGGGAAGGGAAGGGAAGAAAAAAAGGGAATGAAAGAAAAGAAAAGGAAATCCCTATTTGTAGTATTTGCTCATTTCCATGGTGTAAATACTCCTACCATAGCCAATTTCAAGCTGGAAAAACAGATTTTCAAAGTTTCTGATCATTGGCTCCCAAAAGCCAGTATGAACAAGTTTCAGCACTTTTTTGGGTAGCAGCGATACTTCCATCAAAGCACTTGACAACACGCTCTATGTGCTTTCTTATGGTACTTGAGTGTAAATTAAAGGCAAAGACAGAGTCTTATTCATCTTTGTATAGCCAGTACCTAGCATAATACCTGCCTTCTTAAACAGTAATTGAAGGAATAAATAAATAAATAAATACCAATCTGGTGAAAATTTGAATTTCAAATATAAAGAATTTTTACAAGCACCAAATTCTTCCCAATGCACTAAACATCAGTAGATACTTCTGTACTGACCAGAGAAACAGGAAGAAGATAAATAGAAAAATATTTAGTAATTCAAGTTGTCATTTTCAGGGATTAAATTTCTCAGAAAAGACACTATGTAAGTGCCTTCAAAATTTTTTTTGAAAATTGAGTTGGTATAGCATATTGGAAACAGCTCTGTACAAGCCTGGGTTTCAATCCCAGCTCTGTCATATAATGGCAAGGCAAGTTCTTACACTCAGAATATAAACTAAGATAAAAGCATTAATAACACCTTTGCAGGAGTATTGTCGATTAGTCATCCAATGTCTCTAAGACAATTCTAGATCACCTAAAGCTACATAAAAAATAGAAATAAGAGCCAGCATGGATCTGTGGTTAGAGCATTGGCACCAAAGAGTCTTGAGTTTGATTCCTAGTCAAGGGCACATACCTGAGTTGCAGGTTTGATCCCCGGCCTCAGTCAGACAAAAAACAGCTTTATATAAAAAACAGCTTTATATCAAAAAAAGATTATGAGAGACAAAGAAAAACATTATATATTGATTTTAAAAAATTGATGCATCAAGAAGATATCTAATAATAAAGGCATAATATGCTAATTAGACCAGACGTCCTTCTGGAAGACCTTCCAGATGAAGCCGCAGTGGCAGGGGCATCGGGCCTCTGGTAACAATTATAAACACTTACATAATGACAGATGAGCCAAATTTATAAAGCAGAAACTGGCAGAATTGAAGAAAAAAATAGACAGCTATACAATAAAAGTTGGAGACTTCAATATCCCATTCTCAGTAATGGATAGAACAAGCAGACAGAAATTAAGTAAGGAAATAGAGGATTTAATCAACATAAGAAATTAACTATACCTAACAGACATATATAGATCATTAAACCCTAAAACAATAGCATTCATATTCATTTTAAGTGCATAGGGGATATTTTTCAGACTAGACCATATATTAGATCACAAATTAAATGTCAATAGATGTAAAAAGATAGATATCAGATTAAGTATCTTCTTTAATCATAACAAGAAAGTAGAAGTCAATAACAGAAAGAAAACTGGAAAATTCACATATTTGTGGAAATTAAACAACACATTTTTAAATAACCAAAGGATCAACAAAGAAATCACAAGGGAATTTAAAAAATACATAGATAGAGGAGAATCCAAGATGGCGGCATAGGTTAACGCCGGAGTTTGCTGCCTCGAACAACCACTTCAAAAATACAACTAAAAGACGGAACGGACATCATCCAGAACCACAGGAAGGCTGGCTGAATGGAAGTTCTACAACTAGGAGGAACCGAGAATCAGAGGAGGCGCAGTGCTGAAGTAAAATACTAAGGTGCGGAGTGCACGCAGTGCGGGCTGGTGGCTGAGGGCGTGGTTGTCTGTTTCAATCCGGAGGGAGCCTCAGACTCAGAGCTCCAGATCCGGGCGAGTCTCTAGGGACCCAGACTCAAACGGGAGAAGCAGGACTGTCTGGCTACGGTCCCTCCGAGGTTTGCAGCTGTTGCTGGGACAGAGAGGCAGAGCCCCTGGGGACGGACTGAGAGCAGCCATAACTGCTCCCTCCTCTGCCCTGTTGATCCCGTGGGACCCGCTCCGCCCAAGCCCTGCACAGAGGCATTTGCCGGATAGCCTCAGGCAAAGGCTAGATTAGCACCTCCCTAGAGGACACAAGTTCTTCCACTGCAGACACAGCTGATTATCACAGCCAGTCGGCCTGGAGGTCAAATCCCTCTAGTATTAACTATAACAATCAAGGCTTAACTACAACAAGACTGCGCACAAAGACCACTAGGGGGTGTACCAAGAAAGCGTAAAAAATGTGGAGACAAAGAAACAGGACAAAACTATCAAGGGAGGATATTGAGTTCAGAACCACACTTTTGAGGTCTCTCAAGAGGCTTCTAGAGTCTGTCGATAAACTTGATGAGATGTACAGGAAATCTAATGAGACCCTTGATGGTGTGATAAAGGACCATCTAGAAAGTAAGCATACACTGACTGAAATAAAGAATATTATACAGACTCCCAACAGCAGACCAGAGGAGCGCAAGAATCAAGTCAAAGATTTGAAATGTGAAGAAGCGAGAAACACCCAACCGGAAAAGCAAAATGAAAAAAGAACCCAAAAATACGAAGATAGTGTAAGGAGCCTCTGGGACAGCTTCAAACGTACCAACATCAGAATTATAGGGGTACCAGAAGATGAGAGAGAGCAAGATATTGAAAACCTACTTGAAGAAATAATGACAGAAAACTTCCCCCACCTGGTGAAAGAAATAGACTTACAGGTCCAGGAAGCGCAGAGAACCCCAAACAAAAGGAATCCAAAGAGGACCACACCAAGACACATCATAATTAAAATGCCAAGAGCAAAAGACAAAGAGAGAATCTTAAAAGCAGCAAGAGAAAGAAACTCAGTTACCTATAAGGGAGTACCCATACGACTGTCAGCTGATTTCTCAACAGAAACTTTGCAGGCCAGAAGGGAATGGCAAGAAATATTCAAAGTGATGAATACCAAGAACCTACAACCAAGATTACTTTATCCAGCAAAGCTATCATTCAGAATTGAAGGTCAGATAAAGAGCTTCACAGATAAGGAAAAGCTAAAGGAGTTCATCACCACCAAACCAGTATTATATGAAATGCTGAAAGGTATCCTTTAAGAAGAGGAAGAAGAAGAAAAAGGTAAAGATACAAATTATGAACAACAAATATGCATCTATCAACAAATGAATCTAAGAATCAAGTGAATAAATAACCTGATGTACAGAATGAACTGGTGATTATAATAGAATCAGGGACATAGAAAGGGAATGGACTGACTATTCTTGGGGGGAAAAGGGGTGTGGGAGATGCGGGAAGAGACTGGACAAATATCATGCACCTATGGGTGAGGACAGTGGGTGGGGAGTGAGGGCGGAGGGTGGGGTGGGAGCTGGAAGGAGGGGAGTTATGGGGGGAAAAAAGAGGAACAAATGTAATAATCTGAACAATAAAGATTTAATTAATAAAAAATAAAAAAATAAAATAATAAAATAAATAAATAAAAAAAATAAAAAATACATAGATAAATGAAAATGAAAACGCAACATACTAAAACTCATGGGATGCAGCAAAATTGGTTCTAGGGGAGAATCAATGTTTACATTTAAAAACAAAACAAGAAAGACCTCAAATCAACAACCTAATTTTACAAAAACTAGAATAAGAGAAAATTGACCCAGTAGAGCAAGGGGAAGAAAATAATAAAAATTAGTGCAGACATAAACAAAATAGAGAACAGAAAATCAACAGAGAAAACCAATGAAACCAACAGTAAGTTCTTTTAAAAGACTGACAAAAAATAATAAACCTTTAGCTAGATGGACTAATAAGAACAAAAGAGAATATACTCAAATTACTTAAATCAGAAATAAAGTGAGCACATTACTACCAGTTTTACAGAAATAAAAAGGATTAGAAGAGAATACTATGAACAACTGTTCCCCAACAAACTGGATAATCTAGACTAAATGGATAAATTTCTAGAAACACAAAATCTACCAAGACTGAATCATGAAGAATTTAAAAATGTGAAGACTTAAATGAGTAAAGAGGTTGACTCATTAACCAAAAATCTCCTGAAAAAGAAAAGTTCTGCACCCGATGATTTCACTGGTGAATTCCCCAAACATTTAAAGGGGAACTAATACCAACCCATTAAAATGGCTACATCAAACAGAAATAACAAGGATGTGGAGGAAGTGGAAAAATATGAACCGTGTGCACTGTTGGTACAGCTGCTATGGAAAACAGGATAGTAGTTCCTCCAAAAATTAAAAATAGAATTACTATATGATCCAGCAATACTATTTCTGGTGCATTAGGCACACCTTAAAGACATTGTGGATTTGGTTCCACAACACTGCAATAAAACAAATATCGCAACAAAGCCAATCACAAAATTTTTTTTGGTTTTCCAGTGCATATAGAATTTGTTTATACTATACTGCAGTTTATTAAGTGTGCAATAGCATTATATCTAAAAACAACAACAATGCACATGCCTTAATTTAAAAAATATTTTATTACTAAAAAATGCTAACTATAGCCTTGGTCGGGTGGCTTATTTGGTTGGAGCATCATCCCATACACCACAGAGTTGTGGGTTTGATTCCCGATCAGGGCACATACCTCGGTTGTAGGTTCAATCCCTGGTCGAGGTAAGTATGGGAGGCAACTGATTAATGTTTCTCTCTCATCTCGATGTTTCTTCCTCTCTTTCTCCCTTCCTCTCTCTCTAAAAAATCAATAAAAACATATTCTCAGGTGAGTATTAAAAATAAAAATTTTAAAATGCTAACCATCATCTGAGCATTCATCTTGCCTCATTGTTGATGGCTGCTGACTGATTAGGGTGCTGTTGCTGAAGGTTCATGTTGCTGGGCAATTTTGTAAGACGACAATGAATCATGAAGAATTTGCTCCATCGATTGACGCTTCCTTTCACAAATAATTTCTCTACAGAACTTCTTTTAAAATTAGAGTCAGACCTCTCAAACCATCCATTAGGGTTAGAATCAACTTCTTCCCATTTCCTGTTAATGTTGATATTTGACCTCTTCCTATGAATCACAAATGTTCTTAATCTAGAACAGGGAATCCTTTAAAGAAGATTTTCAATTTACTTTGTCCAGATCCATCAGAGGAATCACTATTTATAACAGCTAGAGCCTCATGAAATGTATTTCTTACATATTAAGACTTGAAGGTTAAAATTACTCCTTGATCCATGGGCTGTAGAATGGATGTTGTTAGCAGCATGAAAACAACATTAATCTCATTGTACATCTCCATCAGAGCTCTTGGGTGACCAGATGCATTGTCAATGAGCAGTGGTATTTTGAAAGGGATCTTTTTTTTTTTTTCCTGAGCAGTGGTTCTAAACAGTGGGTTTAAATATTCAGTAAACCACATTGTAACGAGATGTGCTGTCATCCAGCCTTTGTTGTTTCATTTTATAGGCCACAGGCAGAATATAATTAGCATCATTCTTAAGGGCCCTAGGACTTTTGGACTGATAAATGAGCATTAAAGTCAGCAGCTGCAATAGGCCCTAACAGGAGAATCAGCCTGTCCTTTGAAGCCAGGCATTGACTTCTCCTCTCTAGCTGTGAAAGTCCTAGATGGCATCTTTTCAACATGCCTTCCTCACTCACTACTGTTTCATCTACATTGAAAACCTGCTATTTAGGGTAGCCACCTTCATTCATTATCTCAACTAGATCTTCTGGATAACTTGCTGTAGCTTCTACATCAGCGCTTGCTGCTTCACCTTGCACTTTTATATTATGAAAACAGTTTCTTAAAAAGGACACATATGTAATACCCTTTGTAGTACTTTAAGCAATTAAAAAAAAAAAAGAAAACAGTTTCTTTCCTTAAACCTCACAAACCTCTACTAGCTTCAAACTTCTGAAGCTTTCTCAATTCTCTTGGTCTTCATAGAATTGAAGAGAGTTAGGTTTTGTTCTGGATTAAGCTTTTCCTTAAGGAAATGTTGTGGCTGGCTTGATCTTCTATCCAGACCACTAAAAGTTTCTCCATATCACCCTAGCTGGTTTGGCTCAGTGGATAGAGCGTCGGCCTGTGGATTGGGGGGTCCTGGGTTCAGTTTCAGTCAAGAGCATGTATCTTGGTTGCGGGCACGTCCCCAGTCAGGGGTGTACAGGAGGCGGCTGATCAATGTTTCTCTCTCATCGATGTTTCTAACTCTCTATCCCTCTCCCTTCCTCTCTGTAAAAAATCAATAAAATATCTATTTAAAAATAATAATTAAAAAATACAGTATTTTTTTTAAAAAAGTTTCTCCATATCAGCAATAATGCTGGTTTGCTTCCTTACCATTCATGTGTTCACTGAAGTAGCACTTTTAATGTCCTCCAAAAACTTTTCCTTTGCATTCACAACTTCACTAACTGTTTGGTGCAACAGGTCTACCTCTTAGGCAGTCTTGGTTTTTGACATGCCTTCCTCACTACTAATTATTTCTAGGTTTTGATTTAAAGTGAGAGATGTGTGGCCCTTCCTTTCACTTGAATACTTAGAGGCCATTGTAGTGTTAAAAATTGGCCTAATTTCAATATTGTTGTGTCTCAGGGAACAGGGAGGCCCTAGATGAGGGAGAGAGATGAGAGAGCAACAGGCTGGTGGAGCAATCAGAACCACATTTATCAATTAAGTTTGCCATTTTATATGGGCACACTTTGTGGCACTCCAATTACAATAGTAACATCAAAGAGCACTGATCACAGCCCACTATAACAAATATAGTAATAACAAAAAAGTTTGAAATATGAAAATTACAAAATTTGACACAAAGACATAAACTGATCAAATACTTGCTCAATGCAGGGTTGCCACAAACCTTCAATTTGTAAAAAATGCAGTATCTGCAAAGTGCAATAAAGCAAAGCACAATAAAACAAGGTATGTCTGTATACTCAAAAGTATTAAAAGCAGGGTTTTGAAGAGATGGTTGTACAACCATCTTGATAGCATTATTCATAATAGCTAAAATGCATCTAATAAATATATAAGCAAACTGTAGAATATATATATAATAAATATTATTTGGCCTTAAAAATGAAGTAAATTCTGGAATGTTGAATTTAACACAAATGAATCTTGAGGACCTTATGCTAAGTGAAAGAAGCCAGTCTCAAAAAGATAAATACTATATAATTCTACATATATGAGTCAAAATCATAGCAACAGAAAGTAGAATGATAGTTACCAGGGCCTGGGGGTGGGAGTGGGGGAATGCAGGGTTATTATTTAATGAATATAGAATTTGAGTTTATAAAAATGAAAAGAGTTATTAGGTAGATGGATGGTGTGATTGCAAAATTTTATAAATGTATATTAAAACCACTGAACTACACATTTAAAAATGATTAAAATAGTAAATTTCATGTTATATGTATTTTATCAAAATTTAAAAAATTAAAAGAAGGAAATTGGAGTAAACTATAGACTTTTAGTTTAAAAAATTATGTTCACATGAAAATCTGTACACAAATGTTCATAACATCTATATATATAAAAGCCTAAGCAACCAAATGACTGAACAACCAACCAACCAACCAACCAAATGATCAGTTGCTATGATGCACACTGACCACCAGAGGACAGACGCTCATGGCACTGGATCGGGCTCCCTCCTGTCTGGATCGGGCCTGAGGGGATCAGGCCCAAACCAGCTATCTGACATCCCCCGAGGGATCCTGGATTGCAAGAGGGCACAGGCCAGGCTGAGGGACCCCACTGATGCACGAATCCGTGCAATGGGCCTCTAGTTTATTTATAATAGCATATAAATGGAAAGAATCATATATGCATAAGCTGATGAATTATTAAAGAAACTTTAGTACATTCATACAATGGACTACTACTCAGCAACAAAAAAGAACACACCATTATCACATGCCACAACTGGATGGATCTCAAGAGAATTATCTGTAAAAATTACAATCACAACAGGTTACATAATCCTATTTATGTAAAATTCTGGAAATGATAAAATTATAGAAATGGAGAACAGGTTGGTCATTGCAAGGAGTTGGGATCTGAGGAGAGGGGAAGTGGATGAAGATAATTTCCAGGGCACTGCATGTAAAAATGGTGATGAGAAAAGCAGCAGCTAATGATTATATTCTTAATTTGCCCAGCATGTTGCTATGTGTATACAAACAGTCCTCAGGTTACATCGGACTCGACATATGTCGTTTTATGGTTACGTCACCATCTCCCATTTATTTATAAAAAAAAACAAGTTCCGTCATTTTGACGTATGTACATATGTGCTTTATGTTTTTTATTATTTATTTACCACAAGTAAAGGTCAGGAATTGTTATCTTTCTTTTAAAATTTTTTTTACTATTTCACTTAATTACTGCTGTGTATGTGCTCCATGTGAGTGACGTAGGTATTTATGTAGGTGGGTTCCAACTTACGGCAAAAATCGTGTTATGTCGCGCCATAGGAACGGATCTACGACGTAACCCGAGGACCTACTATAATATGAATTATCTGATTTAATCTTTTAATCATTCTACGATGTTACTGTTGTTAATTTACAAATGAGAACACTGACAATGAGAAACTGTCCAGAGTCTTATGTGTAGCTGATGAATAGGCCAGGATTTGAAAAAGAGACCTGTGGTCTACCAACCACATAACATGAACATAATAAATGCCCAATAAAATTCTTTCTCAACTACTAGATTAATCTAAATTATGACTGGAAGAAAAGAAAAACATTTTACAGCAATTTTCTATCTGAAAAAAAAGTAAAAGGAAATAGCAATACAATCACAATAGAGGCATAGTTGAGAAAAAAGAAATCTTCTGATTGGAAAATAGAGGTAAGACATACATAATAATTCAATACAACAAGAAAAAAAATATATTTTGTGATCAACCACGACCATGGTCAAAAAGATAGGAAGAGTAGAAACAGAAACAGAGGTTCATCCAATGGCCTCATTCATGATTTGAGATGCAAAAGGGTCTCTACAAATATTTTTACTAAGCCCAAGGAGATTTTGGATATATATATTTCCAAGGAAGATTTTTTCTCTGAAACATTTAAATTATCTGAAGAAATTTTCTTTAAATATAAAAAGGGGATATGGATTAAATTAAGCAGGGATTAATAACAGTTAAGTTTGAAAAAGTGATCATTTTATTCCAGGTGCTTTGAATTCTTAAAATTGTCTCTAACCATATATTTATAAATGTGGTGGTTAATAATTTTAGTTTATTCTCATGCTTGGCTGCTTTAAGTTTTTTAAATAATGATGTAGTAATGTTCTTAATTATGCCTTTTAGAAACCTGGCTATCTGGATAACAAAGCTATTCATGAGATACTGCAAGGAGTTGGGTAATGGCTGGAGGAAATAAACACCTCTCTGAGTTCTGACTTTTCAACAGTCACCTTATATAAAAACAAAAAATGCCAAGCAAAAAAACGTGTGTTCACTGATGAGAGATTGAAGCACAAAGAAGAAGAGGCTGAAGACTATGTTCCAGGGATATAATCTATACATGATAAATATTGGTTGGTAGAGGTGGGGAGGAAGAAATGAGGGAAGAGCAAGAAGAGGAAAATATGGGATTCCAAAAAGATAGCCACACACAGAATCCTGAGATGGGAAGGGGAAGCTCAGTAGTTTGGTTAGAATACAGATTTTGTGCAAGTAAAGCTGTACATGCTTAGAAAAGTGTAGTCAAACACTACCTCAACCTGTTGTGGAACAACCTCTGTAGTCAACCTTTATTATACTGACTAGGGGCCCAGTGTGCAAATTTGTGCACTTTGAAAGGAACTGTGGGCCTCGAGGCTGCAGTGTGCACAGGGGTGGGTCTCGGCCAATCCTCCACACCCCTGCCCGGCCCCTCCTGTCATGGCTCCGGTCCCCACTCCTGCCGCTGCCACTCCCACACACTCACGGCGCCAGCCCTGCTCGCACCCTTCACAGTGCAGAGCAATTGGGACCAGTGCTGTCAGCGGGTACGAGCTGTGGCTGCTGCCCCAATTGCCTTCAGGAGCAGGGGGAGATGGAGAAGCCCTGAGGGGCGATCGGGGCCAGCAGCTGCCACTTGCACCCGCTGACGGCGCTGAGTGATCGGGGCGGCAGCAGGTGCAAGCAGGGCTGGCGCCAGAAGCAGATGCGAGCACCTGGCGGGATCACGGCACATGGGAGCAAAGAATTTTCAGTAACCACTGAAGGCTTACCCCAATGACAGCGACCAAGTGCCCTGCCTTGGTCTGGCATCCCCACTCACCTGCTTCACCATCCCGCTGCAGCCAATGCCCACCACTCTGCTGCCTGCTGCTGCCCACCATGTTCCGCACTCTGCTGCCTGCTGCTGCCCACCATGTTCCGCGTGCACCCCCTGGTGGTCAGCGCACGTCATAGCGACCAGTTGTTTGGTTGTTTGGTTATTCTGGCATTCGGTCTATTTGCATATTAGGGATTTATATATATATAGATATTTTCTTTTGTAAGTTTTTTAAGAGACCTTAACCAGCCCATATGCTGAAAAACAGGAGCTTTCCACCTGACATACTTCCTAGCAATACATGGCAACCAATAAATCTGTAAAAAGAAACAGGAAATCTTCCAGTGGGCAATCAGCTGTCTAAGTACAAACAGTCCCCTAGACAATAGATGGAGCACCATTCCAGTTCTGGTGGCAGTCTATAGAGAGCAGAGGGAGATTCTAGCCCTTGGCCTAATATTGTCTGATAAATTCGTACAATGGGTTGTTCTGCAGTTGAGTTTCCTCAGGTAATATAATGGGTCAAGGGCCCATTGTGTCACACTAGCCAAAGTGGATGAGGGGCTGGCAGGTGTGGATGCAAGGTGGGAACCATAAACATCTCCTCTGGCTGATGATGCTAAACATCATCCTTGAGAGGGCTCATTATGACTCATCTGTGCAAATAGTTCCATTGGTAAAAAGACCCATTCTTTTTCACTCATAGCACTCTTCCCCTAGTCAAAGAATTTGAGAGATTTGGAATGATTGACTATCCCAACACAGAGAGTTGCTTCTGAAAAACATGAACAAATTTCTGCTCAAATAGTCCTTACACACATTCGTTTTTAACAGAGTGTTGATATTTCATTTGGTTTGGGCTTTCCCTCCTGAGATAAATTTAAGTGGGTTATTCCTAGGTTGCCACAGATAGCTGAATAAGAAACAATCTCCAGCCCTTGCTAGATAGCTCAGTTGGTTACAACACTGTCCCGACACACCAAGGTTGCAGGTTTGATTTCCAATCAAGGCACAGACAAAAAGCAACTAATGAATGCACAAATAAGTGGAACAACAAATTGATGTTTCTCTCTCCCTCCCCCTCTCATTCTAAAATGAATTTTTACTTTTAAAAAAAATGAAAGAAACAATCTCAATTTTTATAGGGAACAAAATGACTTAAGGATGCCAGGGAAGATCTACAACAAGCATGACAAACTCAAAGGCTAACACGGACCAAATAAACAAGTGTTTATGTGGGCCGCAAAAAAACAAAAGCTTCAATTTTCATAGAAACGTAGGTGTATTTCAATAGAGACATGCTGAATACAAAGGGCTGGAATAAATGAATAATCGTTAACATAAAATAATAGAACATTTTAATAAAAATTAATATTTTTCTTGAACATTAACTTACCAGACACTGAGTAACTACACAAATTAATAAGCATAACGCAAATAAACCTATTTTTCTTGTTCTCCAAAAGCGAAATATTTCCTGTTGTGCACACTAAACAAGTCAGTCCAAGACTAATGGTGTGGAAATCGGCTGCTAAAATATTCACTGCTAGTATTAGTGGATGAAATGGTGCGCCTGCACATAAGGCGCGTAAGGGAAATGAATGCAACACGATTATAGTAATCAGTCATTAGTGAACGTTGTAGTTGTTATTAATAATTATGTATAACAGGATATTGTAAAAATTAAGTTATGAAATTTTTATTAAAACATTTTTACATAACATTATATTGGCTGGGCCGCAAAAATATTCATTGTGGGCCGTATGCGGTCCGTGGGCCGCGAGTTTGACATGCTTGATCTACAAGGTTGGTCAGGTTCAACTGCTATGCTCCAGGGACATACTACCCACCTCCCAGCCTCTACCATAAATACTGAGATAGACATAACAGATGTTGCTCAATTTTAGAGTCAAGAATCACACGTACAACATGATGGATAAACATTTTTCTGAAGGGATGTTTTGGTGGAGGGACATTAGGATCAAACATCACAAATTTATTTGTCTTCTGTGCAAGTTCCAATAAATCACTTAGTTTTGGAATCTGATTTCTTGCTTTTTCTCTATCAGCCTCTGGTAAGGGTTTTATATTGTAAAATGGTTTGAGCTAAAAAACAAACAAATACAAAAGAGAATGCATTGGTTTCCATTAGAAGCATTTACAATGCTCCTGCTACTAGTATATAGCTCCACTTCTAGCCCTACTATGTGTTGCTCCATTACCATTCAACCCATCAGGACCTCTGAAATACTGTCCTGAGCCAAGGAGAGAAATTAAATGTAATCTCCGTAGGTAATTAAATGTAATCTCCATGGGTAATTAAATGTAATCTCCATACATAATTTGGAATGATTGAGTTTATATCAAAGAACCTGTTGTATTTCCACTGAAAGACTTTCATGTTCCTGTCTTGACCTTCCTTTCAGCCTGTATTCTATAACTCAAGGTAATATAATCCCTTTTCAGTTGCATTGGCTTCCAACATTTGCCCTCACTGTTCTAGAAATAGGCTTTGGCTTAAGACTGAACTGGAGTCAATCCCAGTTCTATCACTCACTTGCCTTCTTTGCCATTACCACCTGTTAAAAATCCTACCCTTAAACTGCAAAGCCCAGTCCAAATGCTACTTCTTTCATGAAGACTTAAGTATTCCTGAACTAAAGAGGCTTTGATGGTGTTAAACTCCAATGGTCCATTTTTGTGGCTCTGTATTTGTATGTCTCATTCTGTCCTCTATAGTTATCTGTGGCTATCTTAGACCAGATTCAAATCCTGGCTTCATATGCTTCTTGCTGTGTAATTCGTAGAACCATTTAAATTCTCCAAGTCTTCATTGCCCAAACCAAAAAGTAGAAGACGGGGCGGGGGGCGGGGGGTGGTAAGCTATCTACTTCTCGAGATTATTCTGAAGATTTTTTTTTTTAAATATATTTTATTGATTTTTCACAGAGAGGAAGGGAGAGAGATAGAGAGCTAGAAACATCAATGAGAGAGAAACACCGATCAGCCGCCTCCTGCACATCCCCCACTGGGGATATGCCCGCAACCCAGGCACATGCCCCTGACCAGAATCGAACCCGGGACCCCTCAGTCCGCAGGCCGACGCTCCATCCACTGAGCCAAACCGGTTTCGGCATATTCTGAAGATTAAATATGATAAAACTAGGGGCCCAGTGCACGAATTCATGCACCTTGAAAGGAACTGTGGGCTGCGAGGCTGCAGTGGGCACAGGGGCAGGTCTTGGCCCATCCTCCACACCCCCATCCAGTCCCTCCCACCACGGCCCCCAGTCCCCTGTCTGCTGGCACCCTCACTCCCAATGCCGCTGCTCCCACTCACTGATGGTCCTGGCCCTGTTCGCACCCGCTGATGGTGCAAAGCGATTAGGGCCAGCACCAGCAGTGGGTGTGAGCGGCGGCTGCTGCCCCGATTGCCCCTCAGGATCAGGGGGAGGTGGAGAAGCCCTGAGGGGTAATTGGGATTGGAAGCTGCTGCTTGTACCACTGATGGCGCCAAGCGATGGATCAGGGACAGTGCTGGGCGCCGGCAGTGGGTGTGAGTGGTGGCTCCAGTGCCAACAGCAGGTGTGAGCAGGGCCAGCACCGGCAGCAGGTGTGAGTGCCGGGCGGGACTGCGGTGTGTGGAAGCAAAGAATTTTCAGTAATCACCAGAGGCTCGCCCTGATGACAGCGATCAGCGCCCCGCCTTGGTCTGGCACCCTTGCTCACCTGCTCCACCATCCCGCCACAGCCAATGCCCTCCAAGTTCCACACTCTGCTGCCTGCTGCTGATGCCCGCCATGTTGTGTGCATGCCCCCTGGTGGTCAGCACACATCATAGCGACTGGTTGTTTGGTTGTTCCGCCATTCGATCTACTTGCATATTAGGGTTTTCTATATATAGATATGTGCAGGATCTAGGAGCATGTACAGTACATAGAAAAGTGCACAATTCACTTAGTTCCCTTACTCTCTACTGCCTCAACTGGAATGTAACTCCCTCACAGCAGAAACTGTCCATTTTTCTTTGCAATACACAGCATTTCATACTTACACCTCAGTCCATACTTGTATTAGCTATTTTAAATGTAACAGATGGCTGCTTTTATTATCATTTACCAGTTGTAGATTATTTGTGGGTGAAGTCAGTGAAGACTAACAGTGAAAGAACACAAGCACGTTTCAGTAAGGTTAACTTTGGTTCCAGAATTGCGGCAGACCTTTCATGGGAGAACTAGAGCCCAAGCATGCCCAGTGCGGGAGATAATGAGCCCTCATGGTGGCAGGGACCAGCCCACGTTCCCCACATCTCAGGGAGTGTGGTCCAGCTCCTTTCCATCTCTCCATACCCAAGAGCAGCAGCAGGGTCCACATCTAGACCTTTTTCTCCAGCTTGGTTTTCCAATAGCAGCTGTAGCAGCCAGTAATATAGGTGGCATAGCATTCGTGGTTGAAGATGTGTATAATCCATGGCTTATGCCTTTTCTGTCTTTTCTTCTGGCTCTGTACCTCAACCTTCTTGACATTCTTAAGTATGGTACACCCTTTTGCTGGAATGACAAATAAAACAATAAGGATCTAGTAGCTCCTTTAAATGTTTCCTACCCAACCATTCTACAGAAAATTCCATTAAAAAATAAATGAATTTTTAAAATTATAATCTAAGATAATGCACTGAATTCAGTGCAGAAGATTAGAGCTTCATCCAACCTTTCCCAATAACTCAAGTGTTTATTGCAGTCATTGCACCATTTAGTTTTCTCACCTCTAAAATGGAACCATATTCTCTGCACCAGCCAATTAATAGATGCTGAAGCATCATATTAGATAATATATATATGAATATGCTTTTTTAACTGTTACATGCTCTTGGAATAACTTGAGAACTTAGAGGCATGGGTGAGGTATATGAAAAATACAATCTTTGACTAATAAGTGACTCTCACACACACAGTTGCCTGCCCCTTCCCTTTCTCTCCTCTCCCATATGGAATCGGTGAGAGTCCACCTCAATTAAGAATTATGGAATATTCAAAATAGCAGTGGCTGAATTAAATTCATACAACTCAGTATCAAAAAACAATGTGATTAAGAAACAGATGACCTGACCATAGCTGGTTTGGCTCAATGGATAGAGCATCGGCCTGCGGACTGAATGGTCCCAGGTTCGATTCCAGTCAAGGGCACATCCACGGGTTGCGGGCTCGATCCCAGGTTGGGATGCAGGAGGTAGCCAGTCAATGATTCTCTCTCATCATTGATGTTTCTGTTTTTCTCTCTCTCCCTTCCTCTCTGAAATCAATAAAAATATATTAAAAAAAAGAAAGAGATGACCTAAATAGACATTTTACAATTGTAAAAGTAAAATGTATGACAATAATATTCAAAGGCCAGGAGCAGGGAAATGCTTCTAGATGGATGGGAATCATGTCTAAACTTAGGAGGCATTACTTTGTATTATGATGAAATATAATTTAATATTTCATATACCTTGTATATGCTATTTATTAGTATTCCATTATCAGGATAATGCCATGTACCAATCAAAGGAAAAACCTCAGTCACATATAAAAATAAGCATTTATGATTCACACATCTGAGCTGAACAGTTATCTGTTCTGCTGCTCTAGAATGGCCTCGGCTTGGATGACTGGGGTGACCCAGTGCTGCTCCATGTGTCACTCAACCAGGCTAGCCTAAGCATATTGTCACGGAGATGAGAAATGTCCAAGAAAGCAAGTTCCCATATGCAAGTTCCCATTTACAGCCTCTGCTTCAAGGGATGTGTGTGGTCTAAGGCAAAAGCAGACCTGGTCAACTCATGGTAGGAGAGCACCATAGATTTACTTGGCAAAGGGTGTGAACACAAAAGGTGTAACTAAAGGAAGGGCGAGAACTGGGGTCATATCTCACTATGTTACCAACAGATTTGAAAACCTCGAGGGAAAAAGCATTAGTAGAGACATAGAGGGATATTTCATAATGATTTTTTAAAAGAATTTTCAATTTATAGGCACCTAATCACATAGCCTCTCTATGGAGAAAGACAAATCCACTATCATGGTGGGAGACCTCTCAATAAAGGACATATTAAGCAGACAAAAAAGTCTGTAAGAATATGAGATTCTAACTACTTGATTAACAAATTAACCTAACAATTATCAAACACTATACTCAATGACTGCAGAATGTGCATTCTTTTCAAGTGGAAGTAGGACATTTATAAAAATGATATATTAAGCCACATAACTGGTTTTAATAAACTTCTAAACATTGAAATCTTAAGAGTGTGCTTTCTACTACATTGCAATTATACCAGAAGCCCATAAGAAGAAAATGATAACTGGAAAATTCCACATTTGGAGATTAAAAACCATTATTTTAAAATTTTTAATTTTTCTTTTACAGTTTACATTCAATATTACATTAGTTTCAAGTGTACAGCATAGTGCTTAAACATTTCTATAACTTATGTAGTGATCCCACCTATAATTCTAGTACTCACCTGGCAGCATACATAGTTATTACAATACTATTTACTATATTCCCCGTGCTGTACTTTACATCCCTGGGACTATTCTGTAACTGCCAATTTGTGCTTCTTAATTCCTTCACCTTTTCCACCCAGCTCCCCAACCCTCTCCATCAGGCAACCATCAGTTTGTTCTCTGCATCTATGAATCTGTTTTGTTTGTTCTTTATGTTTTAGATTGCACACATAAATGAAAACCTATGCTATGTGTCTTTCTCTGTCTGACTTATTTCACTTATCATGATACCCTCTTGCTCCATTGTTTAGTGTAAATGATAACATCGCATTCTTTTTTATGACCAACTAATATTGCATTGTATATAGAGGGTGACCCAAAAAACTGTATACACACTTTGAATGATTATAAAGTCAGTGTTTATTAACATACAGTTCATTTTCAAAATTTAAAAGAATCTACAGAAATGAATACTTTTTTTGGTCAATGCCTGTTTTCAAATTGATGACCTTTCTGGTCCAAACACTGCTGATAACACAAAGTAATGGAATTGCAAACATCAAGAATCATTTTTTTTTTTTTTTGGTATTAGTACCAAATTCAATTCATCAACTGTTGCCGATTTTGTATGGTAAACTTTCTCTTTTATGTGTCCTCACAAAAAAATCTAGTGGATAGATTTTCTTTGTTCAAAGACTAGTCTGGCTCCACCCATTATTTCAAATCTGTTAAACCTGAAAAGGAGTGAAAATTATGTGAGTTATCAGCTGTTAAAGTGTGTATACATTTTTGGGGGACACCTTGTATGTACCACATCTTCTTTATCAATTGTCTATCAATGGGCTTGGGTTGCTCGCATATATTGGGTATTGTAAGTAATGCTGCATTGAACATAATAGGAATGCATATACCTTTTTGAATTCGTGTTTTGGATTTCTTCTGATAAATACCCACAAGAAGGATTGCTGAATTATATGGTAGTTGTATATTTTTTTAATTTTTTAGGTTGAAATATATATTTATTTTTAATTCACATAGATACTAGTAAATTATAAAAATGTTTTCCAAAAATAACTGACCCCAGTTTACATATCCAACAAAGTTTATGAAAAGTACCGAGTATTTTGTCTTTTATAATTTTTGCCAAATTGATGAAGGTAAAATATATATATACTAGAGGCCTAGTGCACGAATTCATGCACCAGTGAGGTCCCTAGGCCTGGCCTGCAGGATTGGGCCAAAACTGGCTCTCCAACATCCCTCAAGGGGTCCCGGATATTGAGAGGTGCAGGCCAGGCCAAGGGAACCCACTGGAGCATGATCAGAGCTGGGGAGAGACGCAGGAGGTTGGCCAGCAGGGGAGGGACCGCGGGAGGGCTCCAGGGCGTGTCCGGCCCTTCTCGCTCAGTCCTGATCTGCCTGACCCCAGCAGCAAGCTAACTATTGGTCAGAACATCTGCCCCCTGGTGGTCAGTGCACATCATAGCGAGCAGTTGAGTGGCCTTAGCGTATCATTAGCATATTATGCTTTGATTGGTTGAACGGCCGACTGGTTGACCAGACACTTAGCATATTAGGCTTTTATTATATAGGATATTTTTTTTAATTTTTATTTTTTTAAATTTTATTTTATTGTTTAAAGTATTACAAATAGTAGTACATATGTCTCCTTTTTTCCCCATTGACCTCGCCCCAGCCTCCCCTACCCCCCTGCACATGCTCTCACCCCCCACACCCAGTGTCTTGGGTCCATTGGTTATGCTTATATGCATGCATACAAGTCCTCTGGTTGATCTCTTAACCGCCCCCCCCCCCCCCCCCCCAAAAAAAGAACCACGCGTGGAAGGGGTCAGGATTTTGAGTTGACAGTCCGTCGATGCTCTTACTCTGGTCCATCTTTGGTACCGCTTTATTATGTCTTTATATCACTGCATGGGAGAACATATTTGCCAATGTTATCTCCGATAAGGGTTCAATCTCCAACATTTACAGGGGACTCATACAACTTAACAAAAGGAAGATAAACAATCCAATCAAAAAATGGGCAAAAGACCTAAATAGACACTTTTTGAAAGAGGACATACAGAAGGCCAGGAGACATATGAAAACATGCTCAAAGTCACTAATCATCCAAAAGATGCAAATCAAAACAACAATGAGGTACCATCTCACACCCGTCAGAATGGCTATCATCAACAAATCAACAAACAACAAGTGCTGGCGAGGATGCAGAGAAAAAGGAACCCTCATGCACTGCTGGTGGGAACGCAGAATGATGCAGCCACTGTGGAGAACAGTATGGAGTTTCCTCAAAAAAATAAAAATGGAACTCCCATTTGACCCAGTCATCCCACTTCTAGGAATATATCCCAAGAAACTAGAAACACCAATCAGAAAGGATATATGCACCCCTATGTTCATAGCAGCATAATTCACCATAGCTAAGATTTGGAAACAGCCTAAGTGCCCATCAGCAGATGAGTGGATTAAAAACCTGTGGTACATCTACACAATGGAATACTATGCTGCGGTAAAAAAGAAGGAACTCTTACCATTTGCAACAGCATGGATGGAACTGGAGAGCATTATGCTAAGTGAAATAAGCCAGTCAGAGAAAGATAAATACCACATGATCTCACTCATTTGTGGAATATAGAGAACAACATAGACTGATGAACAGGGACAGATCCAAGGATGGAGAAACAGCGATCAGACTATCAATCCCCAGAGGGAAAGTAGGGGAGGGTGGGGGTAAGGGGAAGAGATCAACTAAAGGAACTCTTACCATTCCCAACAGCATGGATGGACGTGAAGAGCATTATGCTAAGTGAAATAAGCCAGTCAGAGGAAGATACCACACGATCTCACTCCTTTGTGGAATGTATATTTTATTTTTTTGAGGAACCTGCATAATTATACACCATATTTTTTTTTAAATCCATGGTCAAAGGAAAAAAAAATCACAATGGAAATAAGAAAAAAAGTCTGAACTAGTTGATGATGAAACTACAGAAACTTGGAGTCTTTGCTACAAATATCGAATTATCCAAGAAAAATGTTTTGAACAAACAACTTTGACTAAGAGGATGGCAAACAGTTTGAATACTGGATAAAAGGCAGCATTTTAACCAGAATAATTACCACACTATTTCCCACATATCTGCATGCCCTTTATATTTGAGTCTACCAGCCCAGTAGCCAAGTCCACACTGAAATTTCAATAACGTGGTTTTTTTCGGGGGGCGGGGGAGCGACGATCAATAAATACTGCTTCCCTTCCAGAGCTCCCCTGGTTTCCAATCCCATACGTCCGACATACTGAAATGTCCACTTGCATTTCTCACGTGTCTCGCAAATGTAATATTCCAAAACCGAATACCTGATTTTCCCTCCAGGACCCATTTCTCCCCAAGTTCCTCCCATCTCAGGAGGGGGCACCACTGTTCAACCAGGTGCTGGTGTCCAAAACCAGGGGGTGCTGGTGAGTGTGGCTCAGTGGTTGACCCCAGACCCGAGAACCAAGAGGTCCCCGGTTGATTCCCCGGCGGGGCACAGGCCAGGGTGTCTGTCCGCTGGATCCCCAGCAGGGGGCGCGCAGGAGGCAGCCAATGGGTGATGCTTCTCTCTCATCCATGTTTCTCTCTCTATCCCTCTCTTTTCCTCTCTCTTTAAAAATCAGTCAAAAAAACCCACATATTTTTTAAAACCCAGGGCGCCCTGCCAGGATGGAGGACCTAGAAGAGACAGCCTCCCGCCATAAGCCAGGAACCTGGACAGAGCTCCTTACACACGATGCTCAGACGCTGGACTCCGCGCAGCTGGGCTGTGACCCCCCAGACAAAGGCGCCGGGCCCTCCACACCTGCGGGGACTTCCCGATAGGCCCACCCGCAGGCCGGCCCGGGTCTGCGGTCCCTCCGAGAGGTGGCCCCAGGGCCCGCACAGGTGGAAGCCCTTTGGGCCTCAGCTGCCCCACCAGCCCCGCAGGTAATGGCAGCCCCAGGTCCAACCGACCCTGGGAGCTGACTGAGCCCACGGGCCGCGGGTCTGACTGCCACCCTGATCAGGAACGTAGCTCCCGTTTCGGAAGATGTTAATGGGAAGCGGGGAGCTGGACACTTGACTTACCGTGACTTCACAGCCCAAGCTCAGGCCTGGGCTTCGCACTGACCAGACCAGCGTCTCTCAAGATGGAGGCCGGGCTGAGGACGCGCCTGCGGGCCGGGGGCGTGGCCGGGGCGTGGCTGGGGGCGTGTCCGGGGCGTGGCCTCTGAGGCCTCCTCAGCTTCCGGGAGGCTGCAGTGAAAGCCCAACCCCAACCTTAGCTTGCAGCAGCACATCTGAAATGTGCCTTTTAGGCTGTACTCCCTGCTTGATTCTGCTTTGGTTCTTATAAAAATAACAAGTATAAACTTGGTTCTTGTTAATCATTCAGTGTAGGCATTAAATATTTTTTGCAGCCTGGTTATTTGTTGTTTTTTTCCTAACCTGCTTAAAACTAGCCTGTTCTAGTTTTGTTTAATCTTTGATTCCTCTATTTCTCTAGCTTTGACCTGAGTTCTGAGCACTAAACCCAGCTGCCTGGGTCCTTGACAGATGGCTGAGAGCAGATAGAACCTTCAGGGTGTTCTGGGCAGAATCCTTAGATGGCACATTGATTCAAGCCTAAAATCCTGAGCAGAAAATCCAGCCGTGCTGTGCCCAGAGTTCTGACATATAGAAAAATTTGTGCTATTTTAAGCCACAATGTTTGTGGTAATTTATTATGTAGCAATAGAAAACTAACACAGAGGAGACAGATATGTTCAGTGCCAATATAAAATTAGACAAGTAGCAATTGTCTATGAGTTTCAGAGTTCTCTTGTCTCCATCACTCTGCAGACATAATCTTTTAAAAAGGCAAGAAAATATGCTGTTAAGCTGCCTAAGCATGAAGAATATTCCATTATCTGAGTGGATGGCTAGATATCCCAGCAGTAAACAGTCATCCCTATAATGGAAGGGTCACAGGACAGTCAATGCTTCTGTTTTGACATCCAACTAATCAGACAACTTTAAGACTGCAGAGGGGCAATCAGTTAACAATTCCTCAGGCCTCATCAGACTAACCAGTTTACCATTGCAATCTCAAAGTGAACAGGTAGTCTGGGTTCTCATCACTCCCATACCATCATCTAACATTCCTTCTCTCTTACACATAAGCAATCCAATTTCAGTAACTGCATGGAGGACCTCCTGTGCCTTTCTTACACAAAACAATTTTGGGGGGGTCACCAATCTTAATACATTGACCCCTTGATCTAAAAGCCATAAGCTGACAGCATCTATTGCCTGAAGATGGGGCTGGGGAGGTTGATGGTTGACTTGTGTCAACTTGACTGGGCCATAAGATGCCCAGTATAGTATCTGGTTAAACATTATTTCTGGGCGTATTTGCAGGGTGTTTCCACAAGAGATTAGCATTTGAATTGAAGGGCTGAGTAAAGTAGATGGCCCTCCCCAGTGTTGGTGAGCATCATCCAATTAGTTGAGGGGCTAAATAGAAAACGGTGGAGGAAGGTTGCTTTTTGCTAGACTACTGAGCTGGGACATTGACCTTCTGCCCTTGGTGCTCCTGGTTCTGACATCAGACTTTGACTGAAATCTACACCATGGGCTCTCTGACTGTCAGACTTTTAAACGACTAGTTTTTCTTGGTCTCCAACTTCCAGACACAGATCATGAAACTTCTCAGACTCCATAACTGCTTGAGCCAATCTATACTAATAAAAGGGTAATATGCTAATTAGACCAGATAGATTGGACAAATTCTGGACGTCCTTCCTGACAAAGCTGGGGCCTGGGCGGCGCCGCCTGGGGTCCCGGGTGCCTGCGGCCAGTCAGAGGGAGGGAAGCCTGGGTCCTGGTTGCTTGTGGCCAGCCGGAAGAGGGAAGCCTAGGTCACGGGTGCAGGGGCCGAGGCAGAGGTGGTTAGGGGTGATTAGGCAGGCAGGCAAGCGGTTAGGGGCGATAAGGCAGGCAGGCGAGCAGTTAGGAGCCAGCAGTCCTGGATTGCGAGAGGGATGTGCAACTGTCAGTTGCAGAATCAGGCCTAAACCAGCAGTCGGACATCTCACGAGGGATGTGAGAGGGTACAGGCCGGGCTGAGGGACACCCCCCCATGCATAAATTTGGTGCACCGGGCCTCTAGTCTATATATATACAACACTAATATGCAAATAAACTGAAAGGCGGAACAACCAAACAACCGGTTGCTATGACATGCAATGACCACCAGGGGTGCAGGCAGAACATGGCAGGCGTCAGCGGCAGGTGGCAGAGCGCAGAACCTGAGGGCGTTGGCTGTGGCGGGATGGTGGAGCAGGGTGAGTGGGGATGCCAGACTAAAGGGCGGGGGCACCGGGTTGCTGCCATGGGGGTGAGCCTCCGGTGGTTACTGAAAATTCTTTGCTCCCGCGTGCCACAGTCCCACTGGGCGCTCACGCCTGCTGCCGGGGCCAGAGCTGCTGCTTCCAGCGCCCTGTGCCGGCCCTGATCAGTTGGCGCCGTCAGCGGGTGCGAGTGGCAGCTGCCGGCTTCAATCACCCCTCAGAGCTTCTCCACCTCCTCCTGCTCCTGAAGGGTGATCAGGGCTGACAGCCGCCTCTCATACCCACTACCAGCAACAGCCCTGCTTGCACCCACTGCTGGCGCTGGCCCACTCACACTGGCAGCCAGTGCCAGAGCCGCCGCTCTCACCCACTGCCAATGCCCTGGGCCGGTCCCAATAGCCCCTGAGAGCTTCTCCACCTCCCCCTGCTCCTGAGGGGTGATCGGGGCAGCAGCTGCCACTTGCACCCCCTGATGGCGCTGGCCCCAATTGCTCCGTGCCAACAGGGGTATGAGCAGGGCCGGCGCCGTGAGCGCGTGGGAGTGGCGGTAGCGGGAGTGGGAACCCGGGCCGCAACAGGAGGGGCCAGGCGGGGGCGTGGAGGATGGGCCGATACCCGCCCCTGTGCCCACCGCAGCCTTGCGGCCCACAGTTCCTTTCAAGGTGCATGAATTCGTGCACTGGCCCCTAGTACCTTATAATATTCAAATATTTTGGCCCATTTCTCTTAATTTATATTTAAAATAAAAGTGTTAAGAAAGAGCCTGGCTAGCATGGCTCAGTGGTTGAGCGTCGACCTATGAACCAGGTCACGGTTTGGTTCTGGTCAGGGCTCATGCCCCAGTTGTGGGCTCGATCCTCAGTGTGGTGTGTGCAGGACGCAGTCTATCAATGATTCCCTCTCATCACTGATGTTTCTATCTCTCTCTCCCTCTCCCTTCCTCTCTAAAATATTTTTTTTAAAGAAAAAATACACATTGAAATATATAGGGGTAAAGGGGCATTTTATCTGCACTTAATCTCAAATGGAGAAGAAAAATATATATTTATTTCATAAATTTGTTTTCTTTAGTTTGAGATTATGTCAAAATAAAAAAAAAAACAGGAAATAAAGGAAAAAAGAAAGGCATATACGCCAAGTAGAGTATTTTCATCCTCTTTTATTGAAGGAAATAAAACCTGTGCTGCAGAGGCAGTAGTACCTCAGAGCATAACAAGGTAGCCAATGGGGCTGACATGACAAGCCACAATGCTGGCCAGGGGTCCTACCATAGTGGCAGGACCAAAACCACAAAGATAGCAGGAGGTAGCAAACATCCCAAACACCCAGTGCAAGCATTTCCATTTGCAGAGAGCTTGGCCATGCATTGTGAAAACAGGGTCCCCTCACAGCTGGCAGAGTATCATCTCAAGCCACCAAGTCCATCCAAACTAACATGTGGTCTCAGATTTGGAGATCCTTCCCTTTGACCGAAAGATTCAGGCCATTGGAAGATCTCACTTAACCTTTCAGCTCCTTATCCCAAAAGGAAAAAGAGACTGAGTTCTTAAAATATCACATAGGTATAGCTGGACAGGTACTGATATCCAGCCTTGTTCTAAAAGCAGCTAATGTTTTCTCTCCTGACTTCTCACACTGCTCTCAGCATAGGCCCTAGGAAACTTCTCAGTGTTCTAAACAAGGACAGAATGGGGAGCAGCAGTCTAAAGGATGTAGGGAGTCAAAAGCTGCTACATAGATAGCCAAGACCATCTCACAAGAAATAGCATGGGGAACACTACTGGGTCAAGATCCTCCCAAGCAGCTGTAGAAGCACACACAAGGAAAAATGTGGTAGCCCTCTCTTCCCATCTCAGTATCAGCTGTGCCACAGACATGGTCCAGGAAGCTGAGTCATTTCATGTCCCTGACAGATTATCAACCACCAGGGCATTCCTCAAGCTGTTCCAATTTTCAAGTACAATACGGTGTTTGGGCAGTTCAGTCACAGAAAATCAAGAACTAAAGAAGCCTCAACCAATTACAAATTGATAATGTTATAAAGCCAAAAATTTATACAGCCAAAAAACGGATTGGCCTGGGGTTTGGGAAGAGGTGGTATGTGAAGAAGATTTTGCTAGGTAGAAACAGGAGTCCAAGGGTTTATTCCTATGAGCTCGGATCATAAACCATCCTCACATCCGCAGATCAGGAGGAAATTCCTTATTCAGATGGCCGTCATCTGAGTAGTCAGTTGCATTTCTCTTCAATGCTGGACACATGGTTTTCAAGGATCAAAGTCTTGAGAGCACTAGACCAGGAAATGGGAGGAGCAAGGCAAGGAAGAGAGAGCATCAAGGGTTGGAATTTCTGGAATTAGCATTAATTTCACGGTAGGCTTGGTACAAGGAGGCTGGGGTGAGCGTGGTTTTAGTGATTGTTCTTGGTTGCCTCCTTTGCTGCAGCGATGAGTGGAGTGAGGCTGGAGAGGGGTTTGGCAATCTTCAGGAACTGATGCTAGAAAAGAAAAAAAAGAGCAAAAGACACATGACTATTGACCATTCTTCCTCAGCAGCCATTACAATATGTTAAGGGCATCCATGTCTACCTGGAGAGCTTCAGATTATCCCCAAATTGAAGAACATCTTTAAAAGATAACAACCCATTCTGGAAAACCATTTGGCAGTATCTACTTTCAACTAAACACAATCTGTCCTATATCCCAGCAATTCCACTCCTGGGGATATTTCCAAGAGGAGTTTGTGTATCCATCAAAAGACAGACATAAGGCTGTTCATCACAGCTTTACTTCTAATAGCCATAACTAAAAAGAACCCAAATATCCAAGAGAATGGAAGGATGAATAATGTTATAGTCATAAAATACTATGCAGAAAATTACACAGAAATACAATAAATAAATGGTAAACTGACAATGAGACAAAGCCCACAAACATTATGTTGAATGAAAGAAGCCAGATACAGAGGAGTTTATATTATACTAGAGGCCCATTGCACGAAGAGATTCATGCAATAGGCCTTCTTTCCCCTGGCTGCCAGCACCAGTTTTCCTCTGGCACCCGGGACCCAGACCTTCACTCTGGCCACCGCCTTACATCTTCACTCTGGACACAGTATTCGCTGTGGCTGGAGCCTTCAGTCTTTGCTCCTTGCTCCGGCGGGAGTCTTCAGTCTCCGGCCAGAGCTGCTCCTGTAGCTCCTTCCGCCCCCCACCCTCCCCCTCAAAGCTTGATCACTGCTTTGCCTGCAGACCTCGCTGACGGGCTCCTGGGTTCCAGGGGGCCGTCTTGCCTGCGGCCCAGCTTTCCAATCACGATCATGGGCCGCAGGCAGGGCGGCTCCTGGGTCCCAGGGAGCCGCCTTTGCCTGCGGCCTGGTTTCCGATCATGATCACGATCACGGCGCCAAGCCCCGCCGCCCAGGGCCGCACACGGGGGGTCCCGGCTGGGGGCGGGGCTTAGGCTGCACACGGGGCCCGGATGGCGGCTTGCACTGGCCTGCCCTGCCTGCCGTATGCAAATTAGCCACCATCTTTGTTGATGGTTAATTTGCATATCATGCTGATTAGCCAATGGGAGGCGCAGCGAAGGTACAGTCAATTACCATATTTGTCTATTATTAGATAGGATTAGGTAAGACTAAACTATGGTGATAATCAGAACAACAATTACCTCTGTGGGAAGGTATTGACTAATCATGACTCAATGATATATTGAAATACTGCGTTTTAGGAGCATATGAGACCACAGAATTTGTTGTGCTATCCTTGAATCCAGTAAGGCTAATTAATCCAGTAAGGACGTGATCAATAGCTTGGTCCTAACCCAAATCACTTTCATTGGACTGTACTTTGGGCCATATCCCCAACTATTAAAGAAGACTTTTTGGAGAAAACACCATATGAAAACGGCATGTACACTTTCAATAAAACTGTTATGAAAAACAATTCTTTACATAACTCAATCTCTTAACTAAAAATGATTTTCCTTACATTTATTAGTAAAAAAGCTTTGTGCCTTGAGAATAGGGGATATTTCTTCAATTTGATAAGAATATAGGAACTATCACATTTCCTTTCCAGTCCGACTAAGAGAAAACTTGGAACTAAATTTGATGTTTAAACAAAACAATTTAACTCAAATTATTTGCATATTTAATTTTTTTTGCCATCCTTATAAGTCCCTTTTTAATCATGCTGTATATGTGTACAGACACACAGAGAGACAATATATATAGATTCTTTGCTAGCAAGTTGCTTCAACTTCCTTTTGGACAGAGATAGAACATAAAGAGGTACTAAGAACAAGAAGTTACAATTATTATGAAAGGAATAAAAGATCTGGCTAAATCATGCAGACATAAATTCCAACATAAGATCCTATGTACTTCTGTTCACATATGTGTTTGCACTGGAGAAATAGATGTGAAGCTTTCATTCTTTAAGATTCCAAGAGTCGTGGTTTTTAAACATTTACAATGTACAGTAACGTTAAAGAGCCCATGTCCTCAGATCACATGTTCTATGAGCCTCTGAGCTGAGAAAGCAGCATGATCAAATATCCAACTGAGAGGCTTCAGTTTCCTTCTCTATATAGTGAACAAAGTAGACTAGATAAACCCTAAGGCCCTTCCAGTTTTCACTCTCTTTGAGCCAAAAGAGCAGTGGCCAAGGGCACACAAACTTGAGAGCCTAATGAACATAGGTTGAAATCCTGGTTACCCGCTTATCAGTTATGTAATCATAAAAAAGTTACTAAATGCTTGAATTCTCTCTTTTTTTTCATGTGTAAACTTGGGAATAACAGAAGCTATAACTCTCAGGTTGTTATAAAGTATGAATGAAAAATATATAAAGTTCTTAGTGCCTAGAGTGTGGTAAAGATTCAAAATCCTGCATTTATTATTAGTTACATTATTATATCGAGAAAACTCTAGAGGGCACTACTCTTTCAATAACTACAATTTGGCACCTAATTAACAATATCTTCAGTCACAGCCTTAACATAGTATTTGCACATTTCCCAATGCCTCGGGTTTCCTGAACAAACCTCATATGAAAGGCCAAGGGATCCTATCTGTACTGCGTGTTATAAGGGGTTTTTAGTCCCAAAGGATTCTAGAGACGATTGGATTACACTTGGCAGAACCCAGATCCCATATCTAATTGACCAATGCTCTGTAACCAGTAACCCCAATTACAAAGAAATGCTAAATATGTTCCAGAGGGTAACATTTCAATTTAAGCAATTCCATTCAATTTAACAGATTTCTTCTAAATACCTATTCTGAACTAGGTCCTAGCTATAAGAGGAGACCCAGAGGTTAATAAAATGGAGGTTGTAATCTAGTGGGAAAAACAGAAATGTGCATTAACTAACTTTAATGCAGGGCAGTGTGGTAGATCTTGCTCTGCCCTGCCCTGCTTAGTTGCTCTTGGTCCTAACACAAAAGTGACTGACTGGGCATGCCTACAGATGACTCACTGTTATAAAGTTATGTGATACTTATTATTAAATCACCATAGGCAATGTAGTAAAATATACTAGTAATAAGAAATTGTACCTGAAACATAAGTGTTAAATACAAATAATGTGGCCTGCTAAAGACAGCTTTTGCAACCCTGTGAAATAATTAGGCTGTCTATTCAGAATTCAGCAGGTGGTAGTATAAAAGACATAGTAAACCCCTGACTTTAGGCTTTGCCAAGTCTGGCAGAATATCACTGCCACCATCTGAGAGGGTTTCAACTGAAGAAACAGGGAAGACTTGAAAAGCTGCACTCTAACGATCCCCCAAACTTATGACCTCTGATACCCTTTACTGAAAATGCATTTTTTGAGCTTATCTCCAGTAAAATATAACTTTTGTAATATTTTCATATTAGAGAGCATCTTCTACCAAAGACTCAAACTCTGCTAGACCAAACCAGGCAGAACAAAACAAGTGCTAAAGGAAGATACAAGCAAAGTTCAATAGGAGCCCAGATAGATCTTTCAGCTGAGCCTGGGAGAATGCAGAGTTTTAACAGGCTGAAGAAGAGCCTAAGGGAGTGACAGGAGCAGAAGCCCAGGATGAAGAAGGTTAGGGACCTGGGAATATAGGTTGAGTGCAAAAGTGGTAAGAGAGAAGCCAGGTTCTATAAAAACCCATACCTCACAGACAAAAATGAAGCAAAACGGGCTTGGTTTAGTGGTTTCCCCAAACCAGGGGCTTCTCTGCATAGACCAGTTACCTGTAACAGCTCTTTAGCTGAACCTCTCTTCTCCACATCCATCTCAAGACAGCGGTTCAGAAAGTCTCGGAAGATAGATGACAGCTTCTCTGGGTTCTGAAGCTCTGGGGTCCCATTGGTGGCAATGAGGTACAAGGCCTGACAACACAAGTGGAAAATCACCTTAGGTTCCAAATGAGGTTCTCACTTGGCCCCAGACATGCCCTCTAGAAATTCGGTCAGCTGCTTTATGCTTCTAGGACACAAAGAGGCAGCTTTGGTATATTGGAAAGACTATGACCAAGGATCAAGTTTAACATTGAAAAGCCATGTGACCACGTGCAAGCCAGTGAGCTTCCAACTTTCTCATCTGTAAAACAGGGATGATAATAGTGCTTATCCCACACGTCTGTAAAAATAAAACAAGGCAGTATATTGGAAAGCACTTGGTAAATGATGAAGTGTGCTACATACCTAAAGGTTAATTATTATTCTTGATTACAGATCTCTAGGTTTCAGTATGCATTTGAAATGGGACTAGCAACACTCACTCTCAGAGGGTTTTCATTGAGGTACGGGGGCTCCCCTTCAATCATTTCGATGGCCATGATGCCCAGGGACCAGATGTCAACCTTGGGCCCATAGGCTTTCCGCGTCACAACCTCTGGTGCCATCCAGTACGGGGTTCCCACCATGGTGCTCCGTTTGCTCTGCTCTGGGGTGATCTGGGCACAGAATCCAAAATCAGCTAGAAAAAGAAAAGAAGGAAAGGAATTGTGTTTAGGGTACTCTTTCGTGAGTATTGACTATATGCCTACCCCCAGGTGTCAATCTCTGCCTCACTCCCTCTCTCTCCAAAGCTGGAGTCACATAATTGCCACTTTCATGCCCAGCTCCTAGCCTGTCCCCTGTTCAACCTTAAAGAGAAGTAGGAGCAACATAACAAATATCACCTCTGGCCTTTTATCCATCCTCAAGCCAAAAGGACTAGACATTAAAGTCCAAGCTGCCCATTTGGCCTTGATTACTTGCTCCAATTCTTCTTTCTTCTTGAAAACAATCCCCATATCCCAAAATCTGGCAGGTAGGTCCTTGCTTTACTTCCTGGGCATGAGTCTCAGACTTAATCTCTAATCACTTACAATGAGGCAGGGCCCTACTTTTATCAGTTCCTCACCCTGTGGCCAGAGCAGAGACTGAGAACAGTCTCCCCATCCACCTATGACACAACTGTTTGTCTGGACTACTGGTCCTTACACTTTTATTCTGACTGAAGTTCATTTACATTACACTGCAATTATATGTTTATTTAAATTACGAGGCCTTTGATAGGAAGAACTGTCTTCTCACTCATTTTTTTATTCCAAGAGGGTCTGGAATATAACAGACATATAATACTGAATGGATGACTGAGTGACAAAAATTACACTAAACTCATTTTTGTAATTATGTATTTCATGTAGACTGAGAACTACTTGAAGAAAGGCAAAAGCGTCCTCCGTATCCATCAGAAGACCTAGCACATAGGGGGCATTCAGCACATTTTTTTGGCTAAATGTATAAATGAATGAAAAAAAATGACACCTTATATAGTAGTAATATAAAGATCCGAGGAAATGCTCTTTGGTGAGTGCTCTAGCTACTATTATATGAACACTGTCCCACAGGAGACAGGGTCCCACAGGGAAGAGAAGCATTATCACTCCTACTCACTTAGCTTGACAGAGCCATCCATTCCCAACAGGATGTTGTCACTCTTGATATCTCTGTGAATGACCTGGTTGGAATGCAGAAACTCCAAAGCTTGCAGGCACTATTGAAGAGGTGTGGGCAGGGGGAGAAAGAAAGGACATATAATATGAAGACTTACAGGAAATCAACTAATCCAACTTCCTAATTTTATGATAAAGTGAGGCTCCAACAAGTAAAAGGACTTGCTCCAAATGAGCGGCATAGATAGGTCTAGAGTAGACTCTAGTCTCCTGTCTCCCAGTTAAGCATTCCTTTAACACTCCATGGTGCCTTATACCTTTACTAGAGGGGCAGGTCTCTCAGCCCAGCCTGCACCCTCTTGCAATCCAGGACCCCTTGGGGGATGTCCAACTGATTAGGCCTAAACCAGCAGTCAAACATCCCTCTTGCAATCCAGGACCACTGGCTCCTAACTGCTCACCTGCCTGCCTGGCTGATTGCCCCTAACCACTCTGCCTGCCTGCCTCATCGCCCCCTAACTGCTCACCTGCCTGTCTGATCGCCCCTAACCGCCTCTGCCTTGGCCCCTACGGCTTTGTCCGGAAGGACGTCCAGAAGGACGTCCGGAAGGTCGTTCGGCTGTCTGGTCTAATTAGCATATTACGCTTTTATTATTATAGATTATACCTTATTTATTATACCTTACTATAATATACCATATAGCAGTTTTCTTTCAGTGCGTGAGTTCCTCCAATATATTTTATTTTGGAGTTTTTTACAGAGCATTAGATACTTGGCAAAGAATCTGAGACCCCCCAAAAAAACTACTGAGGAAGAATGGAAAGAATTTTGTAATGATAAAACTGGAGGAAAGTGACAAATAAGTCATATTTGGGAAACTAGGCATCTGGAACTGATATTAGAAGCAGTAAAGTTAGAAGGATAATCTTATTTTGGAGATAATTTATATTGTTTGGGATATGCTAAATTTATATACCTATAAGCATTTGTAGACAAAGTCCAGTAAGCAACTGAACATAAGAGTCTTAAGTTCTATACAGAGGTCTAGACTTGAGATAGATATTTATGAGTCATATGTGAAGAGGTGATTTTTTTTTAAGTTATAGAAATGGTTGGAACTGGCAAATGTTATAGAAGATAAGAGGAGAAAGAAAAAAACCTTAGAAAACACCTATACTTAGCAGGCAGAATGAATAACATAGAGACTGAATGGAAGAATGAAAGTGCCTGGTTCTGCCACTCCTGATGGACAAAATCATTCTAGATAAATCACTTACTCTCTGGGCTACTGTTTTCCCATCTATAAAATGCTACTAAGTCTACTAAGTTATGTCCAGAACCCAAAGCTAAAATTTTAGAAGCTTCTACCAAATTAAAAACCATCTATAAAGTGTAATATGCTAATTAGACTGGCTGTCCTTCCGAACGACCTTCCAGACGAAGCCTGGGTCCTGGGTGCCTGTTTGCAGCCAGAGGGAAGCCCGGGTCCCAGGTGCCAGAGGGAAGCCAGTGCCGGCAGCCAGAGGAAGGGAGGCCTACTCTTGCACAAATTTCGTGCATAGGGCCTCTAATAAAGATATAAACCAATATGAAAATGATATTTAAATGTTCTCAAATTAATACTTTATTTTTAAAAGTATACTAATGGCTAAATTAAAAACAAACCAATATCCAGAAGTGGCTATTCCCTATAAAAGTAATAGTTGTTTTCCTTAGGAGGCTGAAAACCCTGGCCTCTGAATGTCAAAAATTATGAACAAAAAGGATGATTTCAAGAAATTGGAACCCTCATGCACTGCTAGGAGAAATGTAAAATGGTACAGCCACTTTGGAGAACAGTGTGGCCATTCCTCAAAATGTTTTCTTAGGCATATACCCAAGAGAAATTAAAACATACATCCAGCCCTGGCCCATGTGGCTCAGTTGGTTGAAGTGTCAGGTCACATACCCAGGTTGTGGGTTCGATCCCCAGTCTGGGCGCGTACAGGAGGCAACCGATTGAACTTTCTCCTCTCTCTCTCTCTCTCTCTCTCTCTCTTATCAATCAAAAACATATCATTGGGTGAGGATTAATAATAATAAAAAATACATCCAAACAAAAACGTATGCATGAATGTTCATAGCATTATTCACAATAGCCAAAAAGTGGAAATGACCCAAATGCCCATCAACTGATGAACAGATAAATAAATGGAATCTGATTTGCTATTAAAAGGAATAAAGCACTGCTATGTTCTATAATAAGGATGAACCTTCAAACCATTATGCTAAGTGAAAGAAGCCAGTCAAAAATAAGCAAATACTACATGACTGCATTTATATGAAACCCAAAACAAGCAAATCAATAGGAGTGGAGTGAGTGGAAAGTGACTGCTAACAGGTATGGAGTTTCTTTTTGGGGTGATAAACTTGTTTATAGTGATGGTTGTACAACTCAATATACTAAAAACAATAAAAGTATATGCCTTGATTGAGTGGATCAAAATTCAAAATCCAAAGTATTGTTTCTACTAAATGCATCTGCTTTTGCACCATCATAAAGTCAAAATGTCATAGATGATCCATCATAAGTCAGGATCACCTGTGCTTTATATGGGTGAATTGTATCTCACTAAAGCTTTTTTAAAAAGTGGGATGATCTCTATTAGAACTCAATGAAACAGCAATGCCATCTATTTATGCAACATTTAAAAATTCTTTGAAGTGCTTTTTGATCCATATGGCACCCCTAAGGTATATACCCTGTGCATTTCTATTTTAAAGATAAATAATCTGAGGCAAATTGATTTCCTTGAATACACATGCATGTGTCATGCATGTATTTTTAACCAGTGAAAGTGGGTTTCTGGGGTGAGTAAAAAACATCTTAGACATTACAATGGTTTGTGGTTTCCAAAGGGTCACAGTACATAAACAGATATTCAACATAATGTACCTATGATATTAAAATTTCATGGGGGCAATGTGATTAGAAAAAAAATGTTTTCAAAGGTTCTTTGAGGTGGGGGCAGAAATAATGGGGAAAAAGTTGAAACACTGCATCAGTGGTACAGAAAAGAAGTCAGACCTAAGAATCCCAAGCTGGTATTAATTCCATTAACCTATTGTACTTGTTCTAGATCACAGGGTTTTTAAAGCAAAGGTGATCATATTTTCTAGGACAGTACTGATTTCACATGCTTTTGTTTCCTAATATTGATTAAATATACAACTACATAAATTCATCTGTATGCCTCCAGGTGTTACATCATCAAACCTCAATCATACTATTGGACACATCCCCATAAAAATCTGGACCTAATATAATCTTCTACTTTCCCTTTCCCCAATTCCCAAACTTTTCTCTGGGCTATTGAAAAGTTCCAGTTTCATATCAGCAAAACATCCAATATCCTCAACTTCTCTGAATATTCCCTTCATCTTCTCGCTCTAATGACAACGTGGCTATCCTCTGAGTGCTGCTCATGGAGCCTTTACAGAGAGTGTTCTCCCCCTTCTGACTCCAGCATATTATAGACCTCAGACACTTATTAGCAAAGAGGAGAAAGGAGAATACCCATTTATGCTTTGCTTTCTATTTCTTTTGCCTGGAAATATTTTACCCTAGATTTTTAGCTTGGCTTACTTTCTCATATCATTCAGATCTTTATTCAAACCTATGCAAAGCCTTCCCTGATGACTCTGTCTAAAAGAGCAATTCCTCTGTCACCACCTTCTTTCTCTGCTTCATAGGAAACCTCATAGCACATATGATTACAAATATATATCCATATAAAAGAGAGGAAAATATTACAAAGTGTTTATAGCAGTTATCTTTAAGGGTTGAAATTATGAGTGACTTGATATATATTTTGGTACTTTTTAATTTTTCTATAATGGGTATATCTATATAATAAGGAGCTAATATGCTAATTAGAGCAGACAGTGGAATGACCTTCTGGAACGACCTTCCGGAACAACCAGTGGGGGGTCGGGGCCACAGGTCTACGAGGGCCTACTCTTGCACCATTTTTGTGCATCAGGCCTCTAGTAATTTTATAATTGGAATAAAGTTATCTTTAAAGAAAAAAATCATGGTGATAGAAATTTCAAAACAGGTATAATAAAAGAATGATGGGAGAGTCTGACTTCCCATCTAATTTCTCCCACCTGCACAGTGCCCAGGCTGAGATCCCACCAGATGTTGAACATTGACAGACCTGGGTATGGAGACTACATCCTGCTCAAGGCTGGTTTGGCCACTGGCCTTACCTCACGGCAAACAGCTGCAATCTGGCCTTCATCCATGCAGGTTTCCGTCACCACATCTGTCAAAGAGCCTCCAGCCAAGTATTCCATGACAACCCACAGCTCATCTCCCACGAGGTAACTGTAGGATAAAGGGTAAGAAGGAACAGAGTACACTGAGCCATAGAACTGGATTTCAAAGGCTCGGCACATAGACAGAGTGAACCTGCATTTCCATCAGCTCTGGAAGAGTCTGTTTTCTGGGGAAAAGCAGAATCTGGGGAACAGAATTACTAACTTGATAGCTCTTAGGAATTCACCCGGAGAAAACAAAGCAGACTATTCTGTGAAGCCCCAGAGGACAGATCACTAGGTTGAAGATATGAAATATAAAATTATATTTTGTCACAACACAAAGCAATGCCTCCTAAAATTTGATACAATTCCCACACCTCTAGAAGCACCAAAGCAGAGAGCACCCCACCATTTAACAAAGACAGGACTTGGAGGCCATGTTACCAATACAGGCAATCACTCAATCTCCTTGAGGGTTCTCCCATGAGACTAAATACTGGGTCCAGTTCAAGACTCTCTCCCAGAATCCAGCACAGTAGATGCCAATATTTACTGAAGAAATCAATCCTATATAATATAAGCCTAATATGCAAATCAACCGAACGGCGGAACAACTGGTGGAATGACCGGTTGCTATGACTACCAGGGGGCAGATCTTCAGTGCAGGAGCTGCCCCCAGCCCGCAGGCCCGAGGCCAGCCAAGGCAAGTGCCAGAGCCACACACACACTCCCGATTGCCCCATTGGTTGCTCCAGATTGGCCCTGATCACTGGCCAGGCCTAGGGACCCTACCTGTGCACAAAATTTCTTGCACTGGGCCTCTAGTTGGTAAAATAAAAGATAACTATAAATATTAAAAGAAAGAAGGCTATAAAAGCCATTTAAAAGCTGTAAAGTATTACACACATAGTCATTACTCTGGCAATGATCTCTATTTTGAGTGTATCTGATTCCAGGAATGGAATGAGTCCAGTAAGGGCTTCAGGGCCAAAGCCTCTTCTGGTAAGCCAAGGGCTGCCACTTCGTACTGTATCCCTAAAGAGATTATGAGTTTGACATGAGTTAGAACCCATAATTTCACTGATAAAAAGATCACTTAGCCAGTCTGGTTAGCATCCTCAGCTATAGAATAAGACAAATAAAACAAGGCTAGCCCAGAGCCCTAAAGACTCTCTGCTAGCTTCAGACAAAGAAGCTAGATTGGATTGGCTTGAGCTGTATGGTATGTCACCTTATCTTCATCCTGCTACTGGGCAGATGGGGACACTGTTAGGGGTCGGGGGAGAAGAAGGAGGAAAAGGTCTCAAGCAAAGGCTAAGATTTGAATCTTACTCTCTTGACTATGAATCTAGTACTCCTTCCTTAAGATTACTTATAATTTAAAGTCTTATAGTTTTTTAATTTGCAAAATGAATAAATGTGACATATTAAATCTTTTTTCAACAATCTCTTTTGAGAAAGAAGATTTGAACTGAAAGAGAATTCAGAACTGGGTAAAAAGCCCTCCAGGGACATGAACCTATTTCCTCCCTAATAAAACAATGCACATTTATGGCCTCTCACCCAGCACATCAAAAAGACATCTGTCAACTTGGACTAATTGGAGGGAGAAATCTGAGGGGCCAAGAGACTATCTCCAGACACATGCAAAGCAGAGTCCATTTACCCAGGCACACATCTAAAACAATAGGCACCCAGATTCATGTTGTGTTAAACACTTTATAGCTACACACTGCAACAAGGTACCTTCAAAAATCACATCCTATCTAATAAAGAGGGGATATGCTAATTGACCATCACACCCCCACAAGATGGTGGTGCCTACAGCCAATAAAGAGGGAATATGCTAATTAACTGTTACGCCCTCAAAGATGGTGGTGCCCACAGCCACAAGATGGCAGCGCCCAGTCCCCTCAGCCCCCCAACCCCCCAGGGCCGGCCTGAGGTGCAGGCAAGCCTCATATGGCAGCTGCCCAGCTGCCCAGGGCCGGCCCGAGGTTCAGGCAAGCCTCGGATAGTGGCTGCCCAGCCACCCAGGGCTGCCCGAGGCTCAGGTAACCAGGGCCGGCCGAGGCTTGCGCTGCCGGCAGTGGCAGCAGCAGAGGTGTGATAGGGGCATCGCCTTCCCCTGATCGCCGGGTTGCCTCCCGCCCCTGAGGGCTCCCGGACTGTGAGAGGGGGCAGGCCAGGCTGAGGGACCACTCCTTCCAGTGCATGAATTTTCATTCACCAGGCCTCTAGTCTTTAGATAAAGCTTCAGAACATCACATATCTGGAGAACAAATAATGTGGAGAAGTTCTCCTCTGGGACAACTCACAAAAATCACACACTCTCCATTGCAATATCCCCACTGAGTGCTCAGGTGAAGGCTACCCACTGCTGTCCTCCCACAGGTGCTCCCACGTGGTTTTTTTCCACAGCCAATTAGGAGCTATTTGAGGGCAGGGACTGAGCTTTATTTACTTCTAATTCCACAGTTTAAGCTTCTGGATACACCAGCAAAGGCTTGATCAATACATTTATAAATTTTCTAATCCAATTCCCAGAACACAAATTCCTCCAACAACATTGTCATGCATTTTATTGTTTAGTACCTCCAGTGATGAGGAACTCACTATCTTATGGGATAGGCCATATCCTTATTGGACAGTTTTCATTTTTCCTTATCCTGAGCCCCTTACAGAACTAAATCTGGTATAGTTATAGCCCTCAGTATTGTGTCTAAGTTATATTCTCTGTGTAATAGGTTCTTAAAAGAGATGGGAAGGTAATAACTTTCAGAAGGTTCTTCAGAGCCAGTCATGACCCACATCATAGACAATCATCCCCCAAAAGGAGAAGGCTTTGTTCTCTACAGCTATCAACATCATATGTCGGGAGGGTCCAAGTCCAACTCCTTTCCTTTTTACAGAAACTGAAGCTTACTAATGTTTTGTATGCAAAACAAGAAATCTGACAGAAATGAAATCAGTTGGCAATGCAATATAAAGAGTAAAGGAATTAAAGTCCAAGACAGTCCACTATCACCTCCATCTGTGCTGACTCTGAAATCCAGGCAAGAAGCTCCTTTTCTTTTTTCATATGTGGAAGGAAAGAACATGACATGATGCTAGGGATATTCAAACACAAAACCCTCATCTGCTCCTTACTGCGTACTGGTCTTGAATTACTTGTTAACTTCTATGAACCTCAGTTTCTTAGATAATAAATCGTACCTCACAAGTAAAGCATAACACAAATGCTAGCTACAACCACCATTATTATGTTGAAGAACAGAATTCTGATGAACTGAAACAACAGGCTGAAAAAATCAAAATGGGATTTAATGAAGACAACTAAGAAGCTCTACATTACCAGTTTAAGGCATGGTCATGTAAAACAAAACAAAAAAGATCAGAGATTTTAATTGACTACAACTTACTAGGGGTTAACAATGAAACACGCCTCCTTAAAAAACAAACAAAAAAAACCCCCAAATAATGAATGAAATCATTAGCTTGTGTGGCATTTAGAACAAAGGAGAAGTCCCACTCTCTCCATTCTGGTCAAATCTGAAATAAAAATACTGAGTGTCACATTTTGCGAGAATACCAGGCAAGCTAGAAGGTGGGTGAACATGATGAGGAAAGATTTGAGATATGGAATGATTTAAAAGCCCTCGGTTCAGGCCGAGGGGCTGAAGGGCTTCCCTGAGGCAGAACAAACAGTACTGTTAGGAGCTACAGGGCGGTAGGGTTCAGCCTAACCCAGAAGATTGTGCAGCAAGCAGAGGTGTCAGCAGTATGCAGGGTCGGAGGCACAGAGCTAAGCATCATAGAAGATTCTTCAATGGAGGCGTTGCCTTCTCCTTTAACACCTCCACCATCCATCAGTCCCAAAGTCCCTATCTCTCTGACAGGACCTGTCCATACCTGTCCAAGTAGTTCACAATATTTGGGTTCTTATTTTCCCTCATGACCAGGATCTCATTAATAATCAGCTCTTTCTTCGGCTGCTGCTGAAGGTTCATCTGCTTAATGGCCACCTGAAATCAGAGTACATTCGATACACAATTAGAGTCACTCAGTACTTACTGAGCATCTACTAAGTACCAGACCTTAAACACTAAGCAGAGATGATTAAGATATGGTCTTACCCTTGAAGAATTCACAATTTATTAACATAGCCCAGTGGTACTCAATATGAGGTCCCTAGACCAGCAGGATCAACATCTGGAAACTTGTTGCAAAGGAAAATTTTCAGGCTCTAGCCAGTCCTAGAAATTCTGTATTTTAATAAACCCTCCAGGAGATTCTGATATGCACCAGTTTGAGGATCAACCTTGCTACTAAATAAAATAGTCATATTAAAAAATACTTTTTAAAATCACAGTATAAAAGAGGTGTGCTATAACAAAAGTCCATACAAAATGCTACAGGAACATGTTTGGCAATGTAGAGACTTCAGAGAGGAGAAAATGACTTTTTAAACTTGGTGTGGAAAAGACAAATCAGAGTGGATCAATTAAGAGAGAAGACAAAAAAAGGATAAAATCCCTATACTACTTGTGTATGAAAAAAGATCTTGCTAGGCTTCTTGTCTATAGAAATAAATCGGTTTCCACATAATACAAATATAAGGTATAGGTTAGTTTCCAAGGCACTTTTTTATCCATCTTTTCTGTGTCAGGTACTATCTAAGGTATTCTCAATTTTATTTCATTTAATCCTCAGAAATAACACATTCAGCATTACTGCTGACCCCTTTTGACAGATAAGGAAATTGTGTTTGAGAGGGATATGTGAATTGCAAACATATGTCTGAAGGGCAACACATTGACCTAAAGACATCTTACATTAAGTATAGTAAGCCCTTGTAACATATGTTAAGATTTGGAGCCATGGAGTGCCTTTGGAATTCCCTCAGGCCATCTTGAAGGATGGAACAGTATTCTTGAACCTCACAGAAGTCACTGCTGGCAGCAGAAAGGAAGAACAGAGGCGGACAGAAGATGACATAGAGGCAGTGGCAGGACCTCAGGGATCCTTTGTAATAGCCACTGACTAACTATGGCCTAGACTACATGCCCTTCACACCCAATCAGATCCCTCCTCTTCAGGCCAGCAGACAGCACTCCAATAACAAAAAAGGAATTGAACTTGAATTCTGAGGATGTAAGCTCCAGGGCTGAGTCTGTACTTACTGATCTTGACCACTCACAAGCTCTCTACGCCTCAGTCTCTTCTTCAATACAATGAGGATAATAATATCAACTCTGGTTCCCTTCCTCACAAGATTGGTTTGAGGACTAAATGAGATAGTGGCCAATGTGTTACTCATATTCAAAAAGAAATTTAAATGATAAAGTAAGGCAACAATGAAAATGCTAATCACAGTAATAACTGCATTTGATAAGTACCTGGCACAGAGCAGCAAGAATGACAACATCAACAGGAACAATAGCAAAACCCAACCACCCTCCCACCACTACTATTTATTGAATGCCTACTATGTACCAGGCCCGGAGGCTAGGTGCTCTGCTTACATTATGTCAGTAAAACCTAACAACAACCCTGTAAGTAAAAATCACTATCTGCATTTGCAGGTAAGGAAATTGAGATTTAACATTTACAAGAAAATTGCCTAAAGTCATAATCAGTGCCCACAGGGCCACATGACTCCAAAGCCTCTTCCAGTCTCTTCTATTACACACATTCCCTCTAAAAAATAGGCTTGAAAAATAATAGTTCAATCTGTCACTGGAAGACTTCCCAGCACTAACATACAGTCTTCCTATAGGTCACAGACAATAGCTCTGCTCATCCCAGGGGACAGCCCCTCGAAAGCACTTACTCCCGAAGCCTGGAGATTTAGACTCCCTGGGCAGGAAGCAAGGTCTTCCTGACCACACTCATTAGCCACCCTAATGGACTTCCATTCATAGTTTTATAACCACAAGGCAGGCACATAGGGAAGTCAAGTTTGTTTCCTGTGGGTAGCTTCTCATACATGCAGCCTCCAGGCCTTTCAGGAACTACCCACCATGAGCCAGCCTCCCATTAAGGGCTGTAAGACCCAAGAGGCCAGAAACATGACAAGGAACCCCAGTGCCTAACCTGAGCTCTGCAGTGGCCTTGCAGCCCAGAAAGCACAGCTTTAGGTTTTGGAATCAAAAGTTTCTAACCCAGTCCTTGCGAACTGTACCACCCTACAAGTTATTTACACTCCCTGTTACCTACATCATAGGGACTTTTAGAATGGGCATAACCTCCTGTTTTCCAGATCTCTGCCTCCAATTCACCATATTTAAAATTGACACAATGATACCACCCTTCCTTCCTCACCATTATTTCAATATAGGTTCCTGTCGGCACTGTAAGTCTTTTAGGTGTACACAATGGAAAATATGGTCTGTTACATTTGTATATGATTTGGGGGGAAAGGGGATAAAACCATCTTATCGAGGGCCTTCAGGAGAGGTTTGAGGGGCTGGGAGGACAACGAGATCCGCCATCCTCAGCCCAGCCAGATCTCCCGCTTCACAGCCACTGGAAAGCCATTTAGATATGATTGTAATGTCTCAGTGCTGCGGCAGCACTGAATCTTTCACATAGTGTCCCTATTGAGCTAAGAAGGGTTAAAATTTAACCAACAAAAGAAAAAAAAAACCAGTAGAGCTGAAGGAGCAATAGTTGGTTGTAGACACTCACCTCCTGTCCTGTGGCCACATCCATTGCTGTGTACACAGTGCCTGAAGCACTGAACAACAGGTCGGGGAGAGAGAGAGGAAAAACATAGGTATTACGTGAGGTGATACTTGTCAAATGCAGATCTACACACAATTTGGCAATACAGGGTTTATAACAGCAGCAAAAATAGTCTTCCCCACTGCCCACCCCACCTTCTCAGATTTGAGGGGCGTATGTAGTAGCAAAGAGCATGCAGGCTCTAGTGGCCACAAGATCCGAGTTCCAATCTGGAACGTCTGCCTAGTATCTACTAGATATACAATCCTGAGCAAGCTATTCTCTGAGCTTCACTTTCCTCGTTTGCAAAGTGAAGGTAAGAGTGAGTATAAGAGTGTATAAGAGAATTTAAATTTATGCTCTCAAGAGGATATGTGAATTTCATTATAAAACAGGTTTGTATTTTTCATTCTTTTCAAACATAAAATATTAAATATTAAATATGCTCTTTAAATACATATGCTCCCAGAAAATCTGATATTTCTACCCCAGCCCCAAGGCATCCTCACTATATATGTGCACATAGGCGCACGGGCGCACACACACACACACACACACACTCACACTCACACACAAAGAGAAAAGAGAGTGGGAGGGAGAGAAGTACTAGGAATAATGCTAGAAAAGTAATCATATCCACCCAAAATAACTAAAAACCTCATTTTATGCCTATAACTATGAACCCTGTATATTTGTAGGTGATGATATGCAGCAATATTTGTAACTTTACATGTCGTATGTCAGATAAGAAATTTAATTCCAAGTATTGCCCCCCCCCCCCAAAAAAAAAGCATTTTAGCAAGCTCTGAGATTATACTTCACAGGGAAGTCAGGACAATTCAGGGAGAAAAGTCACTTGTAAGTTTGCCTTATAGTTAGAAATTATGGTCACCAGCTTCCTAACCGCCACTCTTTAGTTGAGACCCTAGCTACATGCCAAAAAAATTGTGATCATAAGATATGGGCTATCAAATAAGGACTGGATTATTTGCATTGGCAGTTATTTCAGACTGACTCATCATCCTGCCTCTAGCCATCTTCTGTCATAAAGCTGGTGTCTAACTTCCTGTGCCCATCCTCCCCCATCCTCCCAGATGAGCCATTCTTAAAAGGCCTTGGGGGTGGACATCTCTATGATTTCAGAAGTCTAGAAAGCGACTCCGGCCCACTGGTGAGTACTTGATTGTTTCTACCTTAAATAGACATAAGTTTAGATATGAATTCTGGGGCAAAAAAATCCTCAGGACTTAAAGAGAAGAACAAGCAAAAATTATAATAGCACTAATTCATCATAATTATGTGGCATCTGTGTTTTTTTTAAATCATGGCATGTGAAATCATCAGCACAGGTGATTAATAAATATTTAATTCCTCCCTTACACTAACAGACCTGTCAAATAAGCAGGGAAAGCACATTTTGTAGATGTTGCCTATTTATGGGCTTCACACATCTGATTTTTTTTAAAAATCATAAATTCGGGACGTGAAAGGCACAGAATCTACAATTGCTCTCCCTTAAATTTATGGATGAAGAAACTGAACTCCAGAGATGGGACCCAACTTGCCCACACTTGTCTGTACATTCTGCTACATTCTCAGTACCTCAATGTAAATAGCTGAAGGAAATGCCATACCAGATTACTCTTACTTTCTTCTCAAGATGTTAACTACCTTATATCAGTTCAGACTCACAAAAGCATGTCTAGTAGAAAAAGCACTCCAACAGGAAAAAAATAAGATTCACGCAAGTCCAGGGTTGTTTTAAGGATTAAACAATAGATGCAAATAACTGATGTAAGCTGTAGAATGCTGTATAATTAAAACATCAGTAAATTATACAATACTTTATTTTATTTCCAGGAAGTTTTGGAATCATAAGGAAAAAACTAAAACAGAAAATTTCAATGACTTCATTAGCAATAATGCTTTCATTCAACTAACACTGAGATGAGAGCTTTCCATAAGCCAAGTAATTTTTTTATTGCTTCTTTTTAATTTTAGCTATTTCTGTAGGTCTATAAAAATCTCATTATTTTTCTTTTTCATATAGAGATATAACTTACCTAAAGTAATTTGCACAAATCTTAAGTGAACAACTTGATGATTTTTCAATAGGTATACACACATGTGCACCACCAACATCACCCCTGAAGATTCCTTCATGCCCCTTCCCAATCAGCATTCCCCTCTCAGACACAACGATTTCTCTGGCTTCTATTAGCATATATTAGTTTTGCCTGTTCTTGAACTTATATTTATATAAATAAAATCATAGAGTTTCTGTTCTTTTATGTCTGGCTTCTTTTGTTCAAAATAATGGCCAAATGCTTTTTAAGAAATCACAGTATAGGGGTGACCCTTGAACAACACAGGGACACTGACCTCCTGCATAGCCAGAAATCTATGTACAACTTTTGATTCCCCAAAAACTTAACTACTAAAAGCCTACTGCTGACCGGAAGCCTTACTAATAACAGTCAATTAACACATATTTTGCCCATTATATGTGTTGTATACTGTATTCTTACAATAAAGTAAGCTAGAGAAAGTAAAATGTTAAGAAAAGCAGCCCGGCCCCCATGGTTCAGTGGATGAGCCAGTGGTTGCAGGCTCAATCCCCAGTGTGGGGCACACAGGAGGCAGCAAATCAATGACACTCTCTCATCATTGATGCTTCTATCTCTCTCTCCCTCTCTCCCTCTCTTCCTATCTGAAATCAGTAAATATATATACACTAAAAAAAGAAAATCATAAGGAAGAGAAAATACGTTTATAGTATTTATTGAAAAACTTGTACATAAATGGACCTGTGCAGCTCAAACCGGTATTGTCCAAAGGTCAACTGTATTCTAATTCTTTGTTTGACTATCTCCTATAGACATGAGGTCTTTGAAAGCTGAGACTGTGTCTGAGTCATAGCTGTATTCCCATTGCCTGGTACATAACAGGACTTAATTAGGATTTTCTAAGCTCAGTACACTGAGGGCAGCATACAAGATGCAGAGAAGGAACCAGAGAGGAGAAGACTATCCACCTAGAAAAACAGGTCCTGCTACACTAGCAGAAGGGTCTGCAATTGAGTCCTCCATTTCATATTAGTGCTGGTAGAGCTGAGCACCAGGTAAACAGGGTTAGTCTGAAAAAGCAAAGCTGTTATTTGGGAAGCATGTTTTATACTAAGAAAATAAATGGTTTTTCAATTCTCACTGCAGGGGTATTTTTAGCAACATGGTTGGCTAATGGCACATCTCTCCTATTAAGCATAATTCTGCCAAACCTGAAGTCAGCCTAACAAAACACCTTCAAATGGGTGAGGGGTGAAGTGGAGAAAGAAGAACAAGGTTTCTGAGAGGCAAAACAAAAGCAAAATCACATGCACCAGTACACACAATTTCAAGTCACTTTTCCAGGTAAAGAAAATGCCCCTACTAACCCTTGTCCAATCTTCTCAAACCGTGTATATTTCTTCTTAGGATCGCCCACACTCACTATGCTTCCTGTGAAAGAAACAGAGACCAAAAATCATTTTTTTCCCCTCAAATCAAGATACAAAACAGGCCCCATGTTTCTCCAAACCCTGGAGTTGGCAAAGGTACCTCCAATACCCAAAAACCATATAAGGAGATCCTAAGCTTTCCCCCAAAAGTTTCATCTCCTTACCCTTTATTCATAGTAATCTATTCCATTTCTAAATTCCTAAGAGCTATTTATTAATTTTTAATTCATTCATTCAATAAACATTTACTCATTTAATATGCTCGCTGACCATGTGCCAAGCTCTATGTTGAGTGCTAGGAATAAAAGATAGATGAGACAGTTAAGACCGTCTCTGCTCTCAAGAAGCTCAGTTTCATGGAGGAGACAGACAAGCATAAAGTCCCATGAAAAAATAATAATCATTGCACTAGACGGCAAGGTTTACAGAAAGAGGTACAAAATACAGATTGGAAAAGCTTCAGATAGGAGGTGATATCTGGACTGATTTTTACAGGGTAAATAAGAGTTAGGTAGGGAGAGAAAGTTGAGAAGGGGTCACAGAAGGAAGTACATCAAGTGCAAAGAATGAGGTACGAGAGAGTTCACTGAGTTTTACGATTTGTATTCTAGAGATGGTGAAACTGAGGCCCACAGAAGATACTTCCTCCCAAGGTCACACAGCACACTGGTGTCAGGGCTAAGATTAGGAGTTTGGTTTTCCAGCTCCCAGTCCAAAGTGCTTTCCGCTGATCACCTCCAACTGACCCCCACTGACGGCCTGCTTGCCCCCAACTGGCCCCCCTGCTGGTCTGCTTACCCCCAATGGCACCGCCCCCCACCAGCCTGATCACCCACAACTGCCCTCCCCTCTTGGCCTCTAACTGCCTCTACCTCGGCCCTGCCACCATGGCTTTGTCCAGAAGAACATCTGGAAGGTCTCCTGGGAGGTCTCCCAGTCTAATTAGCATATTACCCTTTTATTAGTATAGATAGAGGCCTGGTGCACGGATGGGGGCCAGCTGGTTTGCCCTGAAGGGTGTCCCCGATCAGGGTGGAGGTTCCCTTGGGGTGTGGGGCAGCCTGAGCAAGGGGCCTGTGGTGGTTTGCAGGCCAGCCATGCCCCCATGGGGTGAGGGTCCCCACTGGGGGGGTGTGGCCAGCATGGGTGAGGGGCTGATGGCTGTTTGCAGGCTGGCCACAGCCCCTTCAGGGTGGGGGTCCCCGCTGAGGTGCCTGGCCAGCCTGGGTGAGGGGCTGATGGCTGTTTGCAGGCTGGCCACAGCCCCTTCAGGGTGGGGGTCCCCGCTGGGGTGCCTGGCCAGCCTGGGTTAGGGGCTGATGGCTGTTTGCAGGCTGGCCACAGCCCCCCATGACCCAAGCTCCCAGCCCCTCCTTTTTTTCTTTTTTTTTTTTTAGCGCCTCGGGGGGGAAGCAGGTATCTGGGATTTATTTATCTTCTATAATTGAAACTTTGTAGCCTTGAATGGAGGCCAGGGCTGGCCAGGGCGGGCAGGAAGCTTGGCTTCCTCCATCGCCGGGGGCAACCCAAGCCTCCAGCTTGCTCCAGCTCTCTAGCCACCACCATCTTGGTTGGGTTAATTTGCATACTCACTCCTGATTGGGTGGTGGATGGGAAGCGATTAACCAAAGAACTTGCAGGCATATATGCATAACCCATGGACATAGACAATAGTGTGGCAAAGGCCTGGGGCAAGTAGGCTAGAAAGGATCAATGGGGAAGAAGAGGGGACATCTGTAATACTTTCAACAATAGAAATTTTTTTAAAAATTAAAAAAAGAATCAACCAGATGCTTCTGAAGTTAGAATTTGTTTAGGGTATATTGTGGATGCAAATAAAGTTACATTAAAAAAAAAAAAAGCAAACCCTGTTTTTCCTCCCCAAAGCCAAGAGAAAGTATCCTAGCACGTACAAGAGCATAGAATTGAATATATCTGTGACTTTCTGATCCATGCTCCACTCTGTCCAGTTGCAGATGAGATTTGGTCATTCTCCTTCTATCCTTCATGTTTCAACTACCTCCACATTCTAAATCCTATCCAGGGTTTCTTGCCTGGACCAGGGGAAGTTGTTTTCTACTCATAATGGAAAGTTTTATCTTTTGAGTCATTGCTGTACTTTGTATTTCTCTGTGCCCACCACTCTCTCAGTTTCAGATCAAATTATATGGCCCTAGCTGGTTTGGCTCAGTGGATAGAGCGTTGGCCTGTGGACTGGTCCCAGGTTTTATTCCGATCAAGGGCACATCCCCGATTGCAGGCTCCCCAGTAGGGGGCATGCAGAAGGCAGCCAATCAATGATTCTCTCTCATCATTGATGTTTCTATCTCTCTCTCCTTCTCCCTTCCTCTCTGAAATCAATAAAATTATTTCAAAAAGATTACATTATTATTGCCTTTGTATTACTTGACAAGTTGCAATTGCTTTGTTCCTAATTGCTTCCACTGGAAACTGTTCTCTGCTTTCTCCCAAGCTGTGGGTTAACAGATCAGCTGCTTCTGGTTTGAAAGATGTTTTCATGTTGGCTCATAAAGATTTTTCTCCTGAGCCCCAGTTGGCCCTCTCACCTGTAAGTAAAACCCTCTCGCAATCAAAACTGTGTTTATTCTGTTGAGTGTTGGTGCTATTATGGTGAATAATATTTACTCTTTCATCTCTAACACCTAGCATGGAGTCTATTTGTTGAATAAATGAATTGTAGGTATATTTCCTGTTTTTAGGGTATTTGGAGTCAGTTGGAAGAGCTTACCGTTTGGAGCTGTGGGTCCCTGGAATTCCTGTCCTCACATTTGACCCTTTCCCTTAAAATTGCCTCAGGCCTACTCACTAGATGTTTCAGGCTTGTTTAACTTTTTCATGATGCTCAGTTCTAGCTGACAACTGGAGGCAGTTCATGGGAGGGGACATGTGGACCAAGTCAATGCCAACTTTCCCTATAGCCTGACTGTAATAAATTACTTCCTTGCAGTAACCAGAGTCAGACTGTGCCTGGTTACATGTTTCTGTTTCTGGTTTGAAGGATCCCTTCAGCTCTCTACTCATTGATAAAAGATGGTTTTCCCTGAGCCCATTGGTTGGACAAGACATTGTGTTTCACTCTCCTTAGCTCTCCTTTCTCTCCTAAATCTTCTCCACGTCTTCATAGGTACCTTGGGGAAGGATGATCCAAAATTATATTTCCATAGTTTTCCATTTTCAAAACTACTTTTATTCCCCAATGAATGTGCTCTCACAGTTGATGTTTGAAATTAGAAGTTAGACCTTCTGATTCCTAGACTAGTGCCATTTTCATGTTATAATACTTTTGAAGATTTAGTGACTTTTGGAAATCTGTGATTGACTTGTTATGGTACTTAATTATTACTCATTGTGACAATTGTGTTCTAAATCAAATTTCTCTCTTTTCCTTGATGGCCTAAAAGCCTTGTAAGAATTGTCCTACACATTTTTTGGTCACTTTATCCTTGATCACTTTTTCCAGACTTTTGCAGTCTGGCTTTGACATCTGTCACCTTTACTCAGGCTATAATTGCCCTAGAAATGTCTTTGCGTCCTAGAAATTGACACACCCACTGGTTTTACTGAGTTCTACCTTCCTGGATCTTTTTTTTTAATTTAAACTTTATTTTCTTGTTTAAAGTATTACAAATACTAGTACATATGTCTCTTTTTTTCCCCATTGACCTTCCTCTGGTCTCCCCTAAACCCCGGCACATGACTTTACCCCACCCCCCAGTGTCTTGTGTCCATTGGTTATGCTTATATGCATGCATATAAGTCCTTCAATTGATCTCTTAACCCCCGCCCCCGCAAAACTCCCCAGCCTTCTCACTGTAATTTGACAGTTTGTTCGATGCTTCTCTGTCTCTGTGTCTATCTTTTTGTTCATTAAGTTATAATGTTCTTTATTATCCATAAATGAGTGAGATCATGTAGTATTTTTCTTTCACTGCCTGTCTTATTTCACTTAGCATTATGCTCTCCAGTTCCATCCATGCTGCTGCAAATGGTAAGAATTCCTTCTATTTTATAGCAGTGTAGTATTCCATTATGTAGATGTACCACAGTTTTCTAATCTACTCATCTGCTGATGGGCATTTAGACTGTTTCCAAATCTTAGTTATTGTAAATTGTGCTGCTATGAACATAGGGGTGCATATATCCTTTCTGATTGGTGTTTCTGTTTTCTTGGGATATATTCCTAGAAGTGGTATTACTGGGTCAAATGGCAGTTCCATTTTTAAATTTTTGAGGAAACACCATACTGTGTTCCACAATGGCTGCACCAGTCTGCATTCCCACCAGCAGTGAAGGAGGGTTCCTTTTACTCCGCATCCTCTCCAGCACTTGTCATTTGTTGATGATAGCCATTCTGACAGGTGTGAGGTGGTAACTCATTGTTGTTTTGATTTGCATCTCTCAGATGATTAGTGACTTTGAGCATGTTTTCATGTGTCTCTTGGATTTCTGAATGTCCTCTTTCGAAAAGTGTCTATTTAGGTCCTTTGCCCATTTTTTGATTGGGTTGTTTATCTTCCTTTTGTTAAGTTGTATGAGTTCCCTGTAAATGTTGGAGATTAAACCCTTATTGAAGATAACATTGGCAAATATGTTCTCCCATGCAGTGGGCTTTCTTGTTGTTTTGTTGATGGTTTCCTTTGCTGTGCAAAAGCTTTTTATTTTGATGTAGTCCCATTTGTTTATTTTCTCCTTAGTCTCTCTTGCTCTAGGATCTGTGTCTGTAAAGATATTGCTACGACATATGTCTGCAATTTTGCTGCCTATGGAGTCTTGTAGGGTTTTTATGGTTTCCCATCTTACATTCAAGTCCTTTAGCCATTTTGAGTTTGTTTTTGTGTATGGTGTAAGTTGGTGATCTAGTTTCATTTTTTTGCATGTACCTGACCAAATTTCCCAGCACCATTTATTAAAGAGGCTGTTTTGACTCCATTGTATGCTCTTGCCTCCTTTGTCAAATATTAATTGAGTATAATGGCTTGGGTCAATTTCTGGATCCTCTATTGACCAGCGGTTCTCAACCTGTGGGTCGCGAACAATGAAAATACATCCTGCATATCAGATAATTTACATTACGATTCATAACAGTAGCAAAATTACAGTTATGAAGTAGCAACAAAAATAATTTTATGGTTGGGGGTCACCACAACATGAGGAACTGTATTAAAGGGTTGCGGCATTAGGAAGGTTGAGAACCACTCTAATTAGAAAAGAGGATCAGAGTGATTATTTCCATCCAATATGACTAGAACCATGACAGAGATAAGCACAGGATAGCACTGGGCCCCAGGGGAGGGTACTTCGCACAGACAGGAAAAGGTAATTAGAAAGACTCTCCTAGAGTACATGCCCTTGACCAGAATTGAACCTGGGACCCTTCAGTCTGCAGGCCGACGCTCTATCCACTGAGCCAAACCAGTCAGGGCTCTTTAGAAGGAAGATAAAACAACCTCAAAAAGAATGATGTACATAACGGATTAATTTCCAGAGCATTCACAGACGCCATTTATGTTGCAAGTCTTCCTTCCTGAACTGTTTTCAATTTTCAATTGAGGGGATATTTTAAAGCAAATAGATGAACCTGGTGAAAAGGAGAAAGAGAGTGAGGAGGGAGTGTGGGAAAGAGAGGCTTTGTAATGACTTCCATGTGAGGACAGCTGGAACCCCTTTCTCCAACCTCAATTCCGTCCATCCTTTCTTTCACTTTATGGTTGGAACACATCATAATTCCCCAACTTGTACACCATTTCAAGCCTATGGGGTCTTACTTGGACTGCTCTGTGTCCATGTAGAGTTCTTTTTCCCTCCTTTTGGTACGGATTCAAAACCCTCTGCCTTTCTCCTATCCTTCCTCTAGGGAAAAAGAAGAGAGGAGAAGAGCCCTGACAGGTTTGGCTCAGTGGATAGAGCGTCGGCCTGCGGACTGAAGGGTACCAGGTTCAATTCTGGTCATAGGGCGGAGAGGAGGAGAAGGGAGAGAAGGAGAAGGGAGAGGAGGAGAAGGGAGAGGAGAAGGTTGTTCCTACAACCAAGATGGCAGATCTTCCTTCTCCTAGGTCAGTGGTCGGCAAACTGCGGCTCGCGAGCCACATGCGGCTCTTTGGCCCCTTGAGTGTGGCTCTTCCACAAAATACCACGTGCGGGTGCGCACATACAGTGTGAATGAAACTTCGTGGCCCATGTGCGGAAGTCGGTTTTCGGCCTGGGCGAGTCTATTTTGAAGAAGTGGCGTTAGAAACAGCAAAGCGACGTTAGCCTTTTTTTAACAATGCTACTATAACAGAATTAAATTTTTCTCCCTTTAATATTGACATTGGCAACTTTGAAATGCAATTGCTGGACTTAAAAAACAAAGAACTGTGAAGCTCGAAATTTGAACATCTTTGTGCTGATACAGAAATATTGGAGAAAAACAAATGTGAACTTATTTCACAGCACAAGTGGTCTGCTTTGAAAGACCTGGAGAAGGAAGATATGTTGATTTTTAACACCTGGAATAGTATTCCTGACATATAATCAACTGAAAAAACTAGCATTTGCTGTTCTTTCCTTATTCGGGTCTACATATTTATGTGAACAATCATTTTCAAGCATGAACCTTATCAAGAGTAAATTGAGAAGTCGTCTTATTAATGAGAACCTGGAATCGTGCCTAAAATTAAAAACAACAACATACAAACCTGACTTACCCAAACTTTCCAAGGAGATGCAAGGCCATTATTCACATTAGTGTTTGTCAGTCATTGTCATGATTTAATTTTATGGATATTGTAAGGTAAATTATAAGGAATTTAATTTTATCAATAAATAATATCGTTATTAAGTATGATATCAAGTTTTATTCAATGTACCTATAGTTTAACTAAGACTTAAAACTTTAAATAAAGTTTATTAAGTTAATTTTAGGGAACGTTGTGCAGTGAAAGATGTAGTGTCGAGGATTGAGAAAGATATGTTGAGATGGTTTGGACATATAGAGAGGATGAACAAAAGGAGATAGACGAAACAAGTATACAAGACGAGTGTGGATGGGAGAGTTGGAAGGGGTCGACCTCAGCGAACGTACCTCAATCAGAGTGAGGACATTTTTAGTAAAGGCCAGCTTAGGAGTACCCTAATTAAGTTAATAACAATGTACCTACCTATATAGTTTAAGTTTAAAAAATTTGGCTCTCAAAAGAAATTTCAATCGTTGTACTGTTGATATTTGGCTCTGTTGACTAATGAGTTTGCCGACCACTGTCCTAGGTCAATGACAAACATACAAATAATCAATTTTAAAAAATCAATCACAGCACTCTTTCTCACCATGTATAGACAAGGCCTCAGCCTTTGTCAATACAACATTATATACTATTCACTAGATAAAAGCTATTTATCATCTACATAACCCATGCCTAAGGGTGAGAAATACCTAGATATTAACTTGAGCTATCCACATTCCCTCTCATCACATTCTCATCTTAATGTGGTATCCAATCAGGGCTAGTGACTCAGAGGAGGTGGGAACAAGGGTAGGGTGAAGAGAAGCACAGTTTGTGGCTAAGATATCCAGCATAGCTAGCCAGCCACATATAGCAAGCCTAGGACGGAGATCTTGATAGCAACAAAATTCTGTCGTTGCGCTCAACCAATCATATAGCAGAGGAAGGTTCAGAAAGCTACAAAGTGCTTACGTAATTTCTCCAAGATCTCTTCATCAGACATTTTAGGCTTCTTCTTCTGCTTCTCGGTATTCCGGGTCAGAGCATCTGGAGGAGTGGTATTACTCTCCGTAGGTGAAATGGGAGATGTAGCCACATCCCGAGTTGGAGTAACAGGAAGTGGTTCAATCACAGACCGTGTGTAGACCTGCATTGTTGGCACAAGAATTGGACAAGGCCAGCCTCTGTTAGCATAGGGAAGCTCAGGAGCCTCTCTTCAATGTGCGTTAGAACATCCACAGAAAAACAAATCCCAACAAACTCATTCGTTCTCCCGGGTCAAAATCTATGTCCCTCCTCCTCTGTGCCAGGCCTATCCTCTGTGGTTGGAATGGCCTTCCTTGCTCTCAGTATCCACGGCAAGGGTTAGTGAGAGTCTGAACAATGACCATATTCAATACAGGTTAGACAACTCTCAACAGAAATGATTTAAAGGAAATTCTATCATTGGATGGGAATCCCCTTCATCTCAAAATTCTATTCTTCCCCAAGCTGAAATGAATATCTTGTATTTGCACAGCACTTTGCACTAATACAACATGATCTCTTTTGAGCTTCTCCCTCTTTAAATCCTGAAACCTTGCAGAGGAGGAACTACAATTGTTCTTGTTGAAGAAGCAGTAGGATGTAGTCATTTAGACCACAGACTCAAGAATCTGACTGCCTGGGCTTAAATCCCAACTCTTATTTTTACCATTTGATGACCTTGGGCAGGTTACTTAGCTTCTCTGTGCTTCCATTTCCTCATTTATAAAATGGTGATACTAATGATGCCTATTTTATAGGGTTGTTGTAGGAATAAATTAATTAACATAGTTCTATAACCATTCCCACCATCCACCATGAACTCTTTTCATCTTGCAGAAATAAGATTCTGTAGCCATGAGAGTGGCAGCCATCACTCCACTTTCCAGAATTTCCCAACTCTGGGTGCCTCATTCATCCACCAATGGACACCTAAGTTATTTCTACCTTTTGGCTATTGTGAATAAGCCAAGTTAGTTTTAAATGCAAGTGTAAAATTATTAAAATCATACCCAACAGATACTGAGCTTTTAAAATTTTGCTAATTCTATTATATTTCCTATTCATTTACTTAACAAACATTTACTGAGAATCTTTGCCTGGCTGTACAAAATGCTGCCCCATCCTCCTGTGAATTAAATCTTGTGAAAAAGTTATAACTACAAGGCAGAAAGGGATAAATGTCATTTAAAAGTGAGCAAACTATATATTACTGAGGTTTAGATAACTTATACTCCCTTTCCCAGAAGATCATTTTAGGCATTTATCAGATTTTTTTCATAAAAATATCACAACTATCTTTTGGCTAGTCTACAAGCTCTCTGAAGACAGTAAATGTGTCATTCATCCCTGAGTTCCTGTATTGAAGCAGTTCCTAACAAAAAGCATGCATTTAGATGCATGTTTCATGAATTAATGAATCAGTAAGTGGGGTTCTTCAGCTGGATCTTGAAGGACAGACAGGACTTGAATAGGTGCAAATGGGAAAGAACTTAAGTGAAGACATTGAGATCAGAGACTAGAGCTTCTTTCCTGATTTCTAGCGTAATGATTTCTTCATTTTCTATCTCTACCTACAGACAAAGGATATCCCTGGCACCTCAGGCCTGCACTTCCACGCCCTGTCATTTTTTATTTTCCAAATAGTGTAGCGGGGGGGGGGGGGGAGAGACATCAATGATGAGATGCATTGATCGGCTGCCTCCTGCATGCCCCACACTGGGGATCGAGCCTGCAACCAGGGCATATGCCCTGACTGGTTCATGGGTCGATGCTCAACCACTGGGCCACACCGGCTGGGCATGCCTTGTCCTTCTTGTTCAGTTCTCCTGATATGGCTCATTGAGGGTACAAACCCTGCCTTTTCTTTTTCTAATAGTCTCCTTCTCTGGCTCCCAGCACAGACCTGCATACACAAAAAGGCCACTGTGCTATGGTGGAAAGCAGCCTGGATTTAGAATAAATTACCTGCTTTCAATCCTGGCTCTTTTGGTTACTAAGAGACTTTAGGTAGATCAATTTACCTTTCCAAATCTCAGCTTCTTTTTCTATAAATTGGGAATTATCAGTGCCTTTATAGAAACGATTGCTATGAGGACCTACAGAAAGAAAGGGTGACTCCACAGATTATAAATCCTTATCCTAAAAGGCCATCCGATCCCCTTGAATTTCCTCCACAGCATCTCCCACAGTCAGCCAACCAACTTCTGCTTAACCACCTTCCTGAATGCTTAACCCAAAGGCAGCCTTTTTTGTATTATCACAGAGTTTAAGCCCTAAGCCCTAGATCAGCCGTGGGCAAACTACGGCCTGCGGGCCGGATCCGGCCCGTTTGAAATGAATAAAACTAAAAAAAATAAAAGACCGTACCCTTTTATGTAATGATGTTTACTTTGAATTTATATTAGTTCACACAAACACTCCATCCATGCTTTTGTTCCGGCCCTCCGGTCCAGTTTAAGAACCCAATGTGGCCCTCGAGTCAAAAAGTTTGCCCACCCCTGCCCTAGATTGTTCTTTTATTACAAAACTCTTGTCATAAAAAAAAGTCCAAGTAAAAAAAAATATATATATATATATATATACACACTAGCAGAGTATCGTCTGATAATAGGTCAGTGCTCACTGAAGCTAAATTAAGTAAAAGGCATGAACCCCTGTTGTCAAAGAGAGAGCAGAAGGACTGTGGCTATTCTGAGATGGAAGAACCTTCTAGGAAGTTAAATAAAAATCACTGCCAATATCAGGCATCCGGATATCCAGCATATTAATAGCACTAACGTATTTATCAACTCTCTTGGGTCTTTCAGTATCATCAATGATGTTCTAAGAGGCTGAATGCTGCACATTTAACAGAGAAGAAAAGATCTGCAGCCGGCTAATTTGTTGCTTCCCAGGAGACGGGAATAATTTATGTTAGTCCTGCACTAAGCAACATTAATTCTGCATATCTTCCTGTCTGTGGAGAACAGACTAAGTTAACGAGGGCTGGGTTGGTATATACACCAGTTATTTAGGACACTTTGGGGCTATCTGCAAACCCATGATAAATATATATACAACTTATTGTCTTTAATCATAAAGAAAGTACCTTTCAATCAAATTGGTTCAGTGATCTCACCAACTCCTAAATCTAAGGACCACTACCCGAGTATAAAACCTCTAAGCCCCGAGCATCATCCCCCCCCTCCCCCTCCAAACTTTAATAACAAAGACTCACAGATTTTGTGTGCTCTGGGCGTGGAGCAATCACTGGAGGTGGGGTAGCATCATCATCATCGTCTTCATCTTCTGAGACTGGTGGCACGGCGGGGGTCTCAGACACAGTCTTCACATTCTGGACAGCGGAGAAAAAGCCAGACTCATCAGGTCCAGCTTTAAGATACCAGGGTCGAAATCTCCCCACCCCTCACCAGAGAAACCTCATCCTGACACCCCTTCTGAAACCCACAGCAGCCTCCCAGCTCTTCACCATTGTGCAGCCAGTCAGGAACTCAGTCGGCTGCCCTCTCTTCCAGTTACCACTATCCACTCCGTCCCTTCCTCCCATCCAAAGCCAACTGGGGATTGGGAAGCCAGGTTACACTTCTCCTACCTGCCTTCCCCAATCCAGACCCCGAAGACAAGCATGTAGCTCCTTCTTAGTCTATAAATTTTACTCTCCACACTGAACAGGTAATAAAATACGAAATGTAGAGAAGGGATGAGAAGTTGGGAATTCTACAAAGTTTATCATTATATTCCTTACTCCTTTCTGATACGGTTAATGGAAATCCAGGCAGGCGCTTGCCTCTCCTTTTCCTTTCTTTACCAAAACCTATCACTCATTATGTCGACAGTGCCCTCGACTCAACCTGCAGATACAGAACCTCAGAGCCCCTGGTCTCAAGAGACAATGAGTTTTCTCCCCAAGACTGGCTACTATCCATCTCACTGGTCCTGAAATGAACCTTACCAGCATGACTGCTTGGATCTGCTATAATCTCAGCAACATGATTTTCACATGCAAACTGTAACAAAGCTGGGCCAAGAACAGCATGTTTGGGGGCAGGTCCAGGCAAAAATATCATACCATTGCTGTTTATACCACAGATATGAGACAAAATAGCTCCAAAACCTGAGATGTTTGATGGAGATTAAATGATCACAGCATAGGACCAAAGAGGCAATAGAGATATTTTAATACATATAGACATAATTCAACAGTGTCCGATATTTTCAGGGCACCGACTCTGTGCTCAGTAAGATACTGTGATGGATACTGTTGACATAAAGATACAAAGATGAAAAGGGTGGTCTATGTCCTGAAGCAGCTCATCATCATATATAGGAGACAGAGGGTGAGTTTCCCTTTTGCCTGCCATTTGGGGCCTCTAGAGAGAGGACAGTAGGGGGTCAGAATGACAGGGGATAGGTGGAAAATTTTACCTAGAGGAATAGTAGACTAGAGGTACTGTTACCATGTGGCAGGCTAGCTTTTACCACATGTGACATACTAAGGTAAGAAAAACTAGTTATCTCATGGTTTTCAACAGGACCTCTGGTACTGGGCATGACTTAAAAACTTTCAGTGCTGGGCACATGGAAGCAACAAGCTTTGGTCACCATAAGTAGTGAATTTATCCTTTCAGTCTCAAGTTTTATCACTTGAGAAATGTGGAGAAAAGTAGTAGTATAATTATAATAAGTCACTTTCAGTCCTACAATCCAATAGAGGTTCTTTCCCTGTCAAAGTGTGTATATATATATTTGGGGAGTGGGACGGGGTTTAATCCTCACCCAAGGATATTTTTCCCATTGATTTTTTTCTTAGAGAGATTGGAAGGAAGGGAGGAAGGGGGAGAAAGAGAGAAACATCAATTGGCTGCCTCCCGCTTGAGCCTCAACACAGGGCTGGTAATCGGATCAGACCTGCAACCCAGATAGGCACTTTTGAGCGGGAATCAAACCTGAGACCCTTCAGTCCACAGGCTGACTCTCTAACCACTAAGCAACACCAGCCAGGGCTCAAAACATATATTTTGATATTTTCCTATTCTGATTTCTTTTTTAAAAATATATTTTATTGATTTTGTACAGAGAGGAAGGGAGAGGGATAGAGAGGTAGAAACATCGATGAGACATGAATCAGCTGCCTCCTGCACACTCCCTACTGGGGATGTGCCCGCAACCCAGGTACATGCCCTTGACCAGAATCGAACCTGGGACCCTTTAGTCCGCAGGCTGATGCTCTAACCACTGAGCCAAACCGGTTAGGGCTATTCTAGTTTCTTTTCTCCCCACTATTCCTCTCAACAAACTTTAACCAGAAACCCAAAATGGGAATTAAGTTGGCTGCCTCTTCACATCGGGTTGTTGCCTTGGGGCACCTGATGTACACTATAAACACTAGGTTTGTTTGCTCTAAAACTCTGTAGAGAAGGAGATTTCATCATCTTCCTTAGCAACACATTCTGTTTTCCCAGGTGAAAGCTTTGGGTGGTAGTATTAACAACTATCAGAATCAGAGCTATAGGTTTTTGTCCCAAATTTTTATTTCTTATCCCTGTGTCCCTGGGCAAGGCTGTCCTACTCTAAGCCACACGTTTCTCGTCTCTAAAATGGGGATAATGACAGCAGCTCTCTGCCTACCTAGTTGGATGTGCATTTTAGTTTAAACTAACAACATCCTGGAGGTTAAAAAAGAATTCTTAGAAATTAAAATTCTTAGAGGGGCCCTAGGAGAATGAAATGAAGTGAGGTGGGTATAAGAACTCTTTGTACACAGTAAGGAGCTAGGAAGATATAAGGAATCAATTAAATTATCATTCTGACTAATGACCACAAACCTCTGTTTTTTAAAAAGCCAGTGAAGAACAAAATAAAGTCCCTGGTCTATGCCTTACATTTTAGAAGAGGAAACAGTTAAAATTAACCATTTCAGGTAGTAGCAACAAAATAATCTATGAGAGTTTAAACTCCACTCTAGATGTTTTGGTTCTATTTGGTTAATCTTTCCCTATAATCTATATATATAAAAGCCTAATACGCTACATGTCTGATCGTTTGACCAGTCACTATGATGTGCACTGACCACCAGGGGGCAGACGCTCCAACCGGTAGGTTAGCTTGCTGCTGGGGTCTGGCTGATCGGAACTGGGTGAGATGGGCTGGACATGCCCTGGAGCCAACCTCCCGTGGTCTCTCCCCGGCCTCTAAAATATTTCTTCTTATTAATTTCCTTTCAATGTGCACAAATCCATGCACTGGGCTTTTAGTTAAATAAATAAAAGGCCTCATACAACATATAGTCTTTTGTATATAGCTTCTTTTAGTTAGCATAAAGTTTACAAGGTTCATCCAAATTGTGGCATCAGTACTACATTCCTTTTTGTCTAAATAATAGTCCATTATATTAATATAATACGTTTTTAAAAATCCATTCATCAATTGATGGGCATTTGGGTTGTTTCCCTTTGGGGCTATTATGAATAATGCTCATATGAACATTCACGCACCCATTTTTGTGTGAATGTATGTTTTTATTTCTATTGGATATATACTGAGGAGTGGAACTTCGAGGTCAGATGGTAACTCTATGCTTATCCTTTTGAGGAACTGCCAGACTTTTCCACAAAGGCTGCTCCATTGTACACTCCCACCAGCAATTATGAAGGTTCCAAATTCTTCCTTTGATTATTTTTCACTCTAATGCCTCCGTTCTCTGAATCTTCTTGAATCTCCTTGCCTAAACCCTCTGTGTCCTTTATTCTCGATTTTCCATCTTTTTTTTTTTTTTAAATATATTTTATTGATTTTTTACAGAGAGAAAGGGAGAGGGATAGAGAGTTAGAAACATCGATGAGAGAGAAACATCGACCAGCTGCCTCCTGCACATCTCCCACTGGGGATGTGCCCGCAACCAACGTACATGCCCTTGACCGGAATCGAACCCGGGACCTTTCAGTCCGCAGGCTGACGCTCTATCCACTGAGCCAAACCGGTTTCGGCAATTTTCCATCTTTTTTTATAGTTTATATCATTAATTTGCTCTTAGATGTATTTGGCTTTTAATCCTTGTGAATTTATTTACTTAATAATATTTTTTAATTTCTAATAATTCTTTTTTATTCTCTAAGATGTTGTTAGTTTAGACTAAAATGTACATCAAACTATACCATTCTCCTATTTAAAATATTCCTTAGCTCCAGCCCTAAGTCCAAGTTCTTTGGTCTGAAATGATGGATCCTCAACTTGGCTTTTGCTTATGCCACCTCCGATAAGAAAGCACTGTCCTTCCAGGTAGCTCAGTTGGTAAGAGTGTTGTCTCAATATGCCACTGTTGCCAGTTAGATCCCTGGTCAGGGCACATATAAGAAGCAACCAATGAATGCATAAATAAGTAGAACAACAAATCAATGTCTCTCTCTAAAAAGCATTACCCTTTTCTCTGCCTGGTATCATTACCTGTGTTTACCTGACACTATATTATAAATCCTTGTTTATGTGTCCTGTTTCCTCACGAATTTGTGAGATCAAGAGCAAAAACCTTACCAGTCTTTGACTCCCCAGTCTATTACACAGTAGGTGTTCATTTCATAAATGAGAATTCAGGAACTACAAGGCATACCATCTGAGATCTCAGACCAATGTCACAAATAAAATTTTAGAGCCAGAAGCCCTTAATAATCATGTCTATTAAATGAACAAATCATTCAGTCCCAACAACTCTGTTCACACTTCTCTGTACTACTCAGCAGAATAATAACTCCATCAAATATGACCCCCAATGTACATTATTTATACCTCTCTTGCAGCCTTTCTCCCTATAGTCTGCTGTTAATTTTTCCCTCAAGGACTGAGATAGTGCATATTCATTTTTGCATCACGAACACCTTGGCACACAGGAGGTGCTAAGTAAATATTTATTTTATGAAGGAATAAATGAATAATCAGGGGAACTGAATTTTGCATTGGTTTCCACTATTAGCTCATTCAAGGGTAGAGAGCAAGTCATTTAATTTCTCTGAGTCTCCATTTCTTAACCTGTGTTATGGGGATAACAATCCTGTCCAATTATTTCACAAATCAAATGAAATCACCTGTATGAAACCAATATGGGAAATAATGACATGCTACCACAATAGAAACCATATCCCTCAGGTAAAACTAGCAAGGATATCATGTACTGAGCCACAGGGACAAATGTTCTGAATCGGGAGAGAAAATGTCCTTGACGGCCTGAGTGCCTTTAATTGTAGCTACTAAACCAGTACAGGTTTTCAGCAAGCAGGTGTTACCCGCTCTGCCATATGGCCTGAGCCCCAGGGCCCCTCCTCCTCCTCACTAATGAACAACCCGGCTATGGCTTCACTGAAGTCTCCTTTATAAGACCTCTCTGCCATCTTCTTTCTCAGTTCCCTGCCTCGGTGAGAAAAGAACCCTAGAATAGCACTCAGAAGACCCTAGTTCTCATCTGGTTCTGCCATAATAGCTAATTATGAGTCTCCAGGAAACTGTTTTTCTACCTGTGAAACGGGAATAAAAATACTTTCTTCACAAGGTAATTGTGAGGTCTAATGATTAGCACAGTGCCTGGCACATATCAGCCACTCAATATATGAGAGCTGCCACTCCTCCCATAAAAACATAAAGATACATGAACCACAAAGCACCGCTCAGCTTTCTCCAATAATTCACTATTACACAGTGGTAAGAACCTCCCAAAGATCTTAACATTTGCAAATGCTTCCCCATCTTTTAATTATATATCTTCCATTTGATGAAAGAGTGAATAGGGGAAAGCAATGCAGACTGGGAATCTGATAGTAAATAAGAAAGGACTGAGTGTGCTATTAGGCATTGGACAGGTGAACATTTTTTATAAATGATGACAGTATAAATGACTCAGGGTAAACCAATCCACACTCCTGGAAACATGGTTCAAACTATTTTAACGATGACTCGACACTGTGTTAGAACTTACTACTCTCCTGCTTAAAATTCTTCAAGAGCTTCTCATTGCCTTTAAGATAGATTAAAACTCCTACACGATCGGACCTGTTGACCACTCCTCCTTGTCACTCACTTCTATTCCCTTCACCCTTCACACGCCAGCCACACAAACTACCAAGCATAGCTTGTGAGCCCTTGTCTTGACACATGCTATTTATTCCGTCTCTGTCTGGAATACTCTCATCTCTTTTTAATTCTTACACTCTAGAGCCAGGGGTCCTCAAACTACGGCCCGCGGCTATTTGTTCCCGTTTTGTTTTTTTACTTCAAAATAAGATATGTGCAGTGTGCATAGGAATTTGTTCATAGTTTTTTTTAAAACTATAGTCCGGCCCTCCAACGGTCTGAGGGACAATGAACTGGCCCCCTGTTTAAAAAGTTTGAGGACCCCTGCGACAACTCATTCAGCTCAGACTCTCATCAAGAAACTTTCCTTATACATCCAGTTTCATTCAGTAAGTGGTTACCTGCCAGATGCCATGCATACAGCAATAAGCAAATCAGACCTAACCCCTGGCCCCCATAAACTTCCAGCACACAGCACTGTAACTGTTTACTGTTGTCTTCATGTCCCTCACAAGACTAGGAGATTACCGGACATTGGGACAATGTCGGGTTCATGCCCATATTGCCACTTCTCCACAAGACCTGGCACAGAGTAGGGGTTTTGCAAGTGTTTAGCAGATCAATATGACATAACCACCTCTGTACATAGACAGCATCAGGTTGTAAAGAACAGCAGTTAACATATATGTATGATAACAGCTTACTATTTAAAGACCCTTTCAAACATACCAACATATTTTACTTGCTCTGGAAAATAGAACTTGTAAGCTGGAAGAGGCAGAGGGATCTCTGAAGTTATTGAGTTTTACTCTCCAGCCCTTCCTAAGACAGGGCATTCACTACAACTTCAGGGGACACCTTAAATCAGTGGTTCTCAACCTTTGGGTCGCGACCCCTTTGGCGGTCGAACGACCCTTTCACAGGGGTCGCCTAAGACCATCCTGCATATCAGATATTTACATTACGATTCATAACAGTAGCAACATTACAGTTATGAAGTAGCAATGAAAATAATTTTATGGTTGGGTCACAACATGAGGAACTGTATTTACAGGGCCAGAAGGTTGAGAACCACTGCCTTAAATGGACAGAATATGCTGCCCTCAACAATCAGGCCTAATCCTGGTTTTGTATACCCAAACCAAAGAGAGGGACTTCTCTTCTAAATTCAGGTTTTCGAAGACATGTCCAGGTAAGGCAAAGTATGTCTTCCTCTTTTTATTGATTAAAATACTCAAGCTCAGAAACTGGCTTTTAAAGGCAAATGAAAAACTGAGCCTAAAAGCCAGTTCTTCTGGTTCCAAGGTTAGGATTTCTAGAACATTAAAAAAAAATTTTTTTAAGCTGGAAGGGGTATCTACTGATTGAGTCCAATTCCTTTGCAGTTCCCTATACAGATAGGGACTCTGAGGCCCAGAGTGTGGGAGTGACCAAGATGAGGGCCTCCCAGCCCAGGCTCTGCATCTGCCACACTGTCATCAATCCCTAACCACCACACCTGCCCATATCAGAATAGAGGAAATGAAGACTTACCAAAGTGTTAGAAGAATTATAATCCTCAGCTAATTTATCTGCAAAGGAAAAAAGACCAGGGACTCAGTCAGTAAACGATTATAGTGCATCTGTTCTTGAGAGCTAAGGAAGCCTAGCCAGTCAAGCCCTTGCCAGGCTCAGAGAATGACAACAGTATTCCTGGTGCTATGGGCCCAATACCATGCTAGGCACCTTATACACATTACCTCCCTTATCCTCAATAGATTTCTGAGTGCTCTTATTATGTTTCCTTTTATAGATTTGGAAACTGAGGTTCAGAGATGTTAAGTAATCTGCCCAGGGTACACATAGTTGTTAAATAGGAGTCAAGATCTGAATTCTGGTCAAACTCTAAATACTATGATAGAACTGTATCCACATCAGCAACTCTATCGTCATCAGGCCTGAATCTAAAAGAAAGAGGATTCATGGCCGGGTTGTCCTGAGCACCCATGACAAATTATGACCAGCCTGCAGCTTGGGCTTCTAGAAAGGATCCTCCACATTCATGTCTATTCCCCACAGGGAGAGAAAGACGAAGGCTCAGGAAATGAGAGGCATTAATCATGTCAAGTCTAATTAAAGGCAGAATCTTGTTTCTAATAATAGATTCAAGCTTCCACAGTAAGGTAATTACCATATTTCACTGATTCTGAGATGTACGTTTTTTCACATTAACATTTCTAAAACAGAGATGTGTCCTATAAAGGCTTTTTTTTTAATTCCTCACCCAAGAATATATTTTTAGATTTTTAGAGAGAGAGGAAATGAGAGAGAGAGAGAGAGAGAGAGAGAGAGAGAGAGAGAGAGAGAGAGAGAGAGAGAGAGAAAGAAAGAGAAATACCTATGTGAGAAACATCGATCAGTGGCTTCCTGTACGCACCTTGACTGGGGATCAAACCCACAACCTTTTGGTGTGCAGGATGATGTTCCAACCAAATGAGCCACCCAGCCAGGGCGCATTTCATATTTTAATTGGCAACCTTTTTTCTTTAGTGGTATATAAAATAATGATGCCTCTTAAAATCAGTGATACCTTAGATTTAATGAAATATGAAACATACACTCAATGGAGATTTTAGCAAGAAAATAAGTTTAAAGACCAAGTACTGCATTTGGCTTTATTCTTTAATTCCTAAAGACCCAAGAAGAAAGTGACTTTGCTGGTTTAAGTGACTTTTCTGGAATTAAAGAGGAAAAATATTCTACCAAATCCAATACATTCCTCACCAAGAACAAAGCCCAGAGAATGTCCAAGACCCCAATTCCCATTATATAAGAAAGTGCCAGGTAGTACTTCTGTCCTACGACAAATAATGGACCCAAAAGCTATGACAAAATGTTCTTAAAACAAACCCTGAATTGCCAGCTGTACTCTGGTGAAATCAATTCAGGATGTACTTTAAACATAACTTATTGGTTCTTTTTGTCCAAAAGAACATCAGCTTAGGGCAAAACAAAGCACAATACTATGTCCTCACTGCACAACCCCAACCTGATGCTAGTGTTTTTGAGGACTGGGTATTCTGATAATAAATATATCTGGTCCAGATAAGAAACAAGTAAGCATTGCTCCTTTTAACTGAGATGTACCATGTCTACATATCAAAATCAAATTCCACAGCACAGAAGGACAGAGCAGAGAGGACTTCCAATCCCTTCATTTTACCAATGAGGAATCTAAGGTTCAGAGAAAAGAAACAGGTTCAAGATTACATAAATCACCCTGGCCGGTTTGGCTTAGTGGATAGAATGTTGGCCTATGGACTGAAGGGTCTCGGGTTTGATTCTGGTCAAGGGCCCAGATTGCAGGTTCAATTACCAGTGGGGGGCATGCAGGAGACAGCCAATGATTCTCTCTCATCATTGATGTTTCTATCTCTCCCTTCCTCTCCCTTCCTCTCTGAAATCAATAAAAAATATATTTTTTGAAAATATTACATAAATCACTGGCAACGTAGAGCTAAACTCCCTACACTACTTTTTGTTAATCAGCACAGAAAATAAAATGCTGAAAAAAATAGAAAAGTTGACAAAACTTGGCTTGGAAGATTATGCTTGGGTTATAAACCACAATGGATTGAAAGACCCGAATTTAAAACACACTTCCATCAAATATCAGTTGAATCACCCAAAGCAATTCACTTAGTTTCGCTAAGCCTAATTAATTTCTCTGAGTCTGTAAACTGGGGATAATAATCCTTGCCCTACCAATCCAACAAGGCCATGATGAGAATCGAATGAGATCACTCATATACAAGCATATATAGATTGAGATAGTGTTAGCATAATAGTATGAGAAGAGGGGAAACAGAAAAAGGAGAAAGATGACTTTAAAAATAAACCGTGCCAAACATAAAAGTTTGCCTGGAGTTGGTCCTGGTCTTCAACTTCTAGAAAATTAAAAATCCTGCATGCACATGCATGTGTACACACACATATACCAGTACTCAATGTTACTCACATATGCACACATAGATGAGTATACACACAATTACCTGGATTGTATAAGCATTCATTCATGAATACTTAAGTGGGCTTTAATTCCAAATATATACAAACCCACAGAGCTACGCTTCCAAATACATATATGGCACTTGTCTACATCTACACACATGTAAACATAAAGCAGAAAGTCTTCCAAAGACTTTGAAGCTGAGGCTTTCAAAGCCAGCTCTAATCTCATATCTCCACGACAAAATCCCTAAAACACAAGCTCTAATCTCCTGCCTAGAAAACTCGCCCCGCACCACCCCTCAACCCCAATTCCTCCTTGGAATGCCCCAGTCCTCCAATGCGAGAAGTAAGACAGACCCAGCGGGGCCAGACGTGAAGAAGGAAATACTGCTGGGAACATGCATGACCCTCTCCTGGGCACCACCATGGCAGCATGAGCGAAGCTGCAGTCTGTCATCCTCGCCATCTGTGCCCTTTGATACAAGCCAGATACTTGCTGGGAAAGCATCCTTCAAAATTGGCTAGTTCATCCTGGTTCTCACCTTCCCCAGTAATACTGCCCTTCGAAAAAGACAGCATGGACTCTGGAAAGAGCACTGAACTCGGAGGTAAGAGACCAGCTCTGCCACTAAATCAGACACATCAGAAAAGCCTTTTTTGGCTTTGTCTGCAAAACGTGGGGAACTGGAAGTGCTATACATACTAGGGCTATTTCTTGCTCTAACATTCTAAGATGCTATACAAAAGGTAAGTCTCCAGAAATGTAGGCCTTCTCATGACTTGTCTAGGAAAAGAAAATTTCTCTACTATAAAAAGAGGTTCTCCAAATGAAGTTACTAGAGGCAAGTAGTAAACTTAAAGGGTGCTGGTAGAGGATTAGAGGACCTGGCTTCTAATCTCAGTTCTGCTATAAAAGACAACCCTGAAAAACATAGTCCCTTATATAGAGAGTACACCTAAAGCGCATTTATTATTACAGACCTGTTTTTCACTTGACTGATAAAAATCAAGAAATTGGGCTTGCCTACTTAAAAGATACACATTAAATGTGTTATTAAATAATTTAATAATATTAAAGATACTGATAATGACAGCTACATATCCATGGTGTCATTTATAACTTATAAAGGACTTTCACATCAATGAGCTCATTTTTTCCTCACTACAACCTCCAGAGATAGGAATTATTACTCCCATTTTGAGACTCAAAGAAATGAAGTGACAGTTAAAGGCTAGTGAGTGTCAGAAGTTAGATCATCTAGCACAAAGTGTATGTCTTTACATGTCACATCTTTTAAATGTGCAGTTTCAGAGTAAAGATTCAAGTTTAATGCAAAACCCATTGCCTTGGCTCTCAAATTCCAAAATCCTGTCCTAGTGAAAGTACCATCTCCACTCTTTCCAATACTTTCTTCTCTCACCCCAGGCCAACAGGCAGGGGGCTCTTTTCCACCCACAAGAAAACCCTTTTTCTCAGGCTGCCCTGTTCACAATCTTGTACCTGTAAAGCTCATGTACTTCTGGCTGTTGGAGGTCTTCTTGGAGTTATAGAATTCTAACACATCCAGCACAGCCTGCGGGTTTTTCTTCTGCTCCGACTTAGTGATATTTGATGTCTGAAGCAAGCGGGCCCACTGTTCTGGCATCCCCTGTAAGAGAGACATGAAGGCTGTCAGGAGGATAGTCACCGGGGGCCCTGAAGGAAAATCAGCGCTCCTCTGATACCTGCTAGCAGCCAAGGGCAATTTAGTCATTCCTCCCTGTGCCCTCAGAGTGCGGCACAAGCCTCTTTTATAAGACTTATCTCATTGTATTAGTCACTTCTTGAGATTTTGCTCCTTCACCAGGCTAATCCTCCTTTGGAATAGGAACCGTGTCTGATTTGTCTCCGTACCATCAGTGTCCAGAACAGAGCCTGCCACCAAAAGGCCACCTCACAGAGCTCTATTTAAGAAATGAAGATTCAAAGGATTCTTCGGTGCAATTTTGGAGACTTGTCAAGTGTTCCTCTCGTGAATAAAAGAAGATAGCAATGAGGGTCTCAAGCAGACAGAAGCATCAGGAAGACTAGAAAGGATTGCCTCTCACAATGCACAGCCAGAACTCTGAAGGCCTTTCTGTGGCCTGGGACTTACTGTAAACTCCCCTGTGACAGCATCAAACCCAACGTGAATCGTGTGCTCAAAATCTGAAGGAAGAGAAATCTCTGGCCGCTCCTTCTCCTTCTTCTTATTTGCTGCAAAAGAAAGAGAGAAACGGAAATTTAAAAAACAGAAACATTATTACATTTTTAGGCTTATTTAGCTCTTTGTTGATCTGTAGGCTCCTTTAGAGGCCAAGAATTATCTATTTCATATCTGTATTTACAGAGCCCAATGCTGGGCTTAAATTGGAATAGATGCTCAATGCACGAGTGAAGACTTAATTTTTTGTCAAACTAAAGTAAGGGAGGCACAGAAAGAACACTCATCAGAGTTAATAGTCCTGTTTCTACTACTAATGAGCCATCTGATCCAGGGAAAGTCACTTCCTTCTTCTGAATCCTATTTTCCCACCCATCTGTAAAGAGAGAAGGCTCAAGTAGGTTGTCTCTAAGGACACTTCCAGCCCTGACAGCCTATATTCAATGAGCTTCTATAGCCTGCATCCTACTTACTAGGTCTTTGATTATGGACTTCTTTAAGGTTCAATTACAGAATTTTATATTTGGAAGTAGATTTAATAATGTGAGTCATTAATATTTTATCAGGTGCTTACCAGGCAATGACTCAAATTCTTTTATATGTATTAATTAATTTTAGCCTCACAGCAACTCTATCACTCAGGTACTATCATCCTTATTTTACAGATAAATAAGATTAAGTTATTTGCCCAAAATCACATGATTAGTAATTGGCAGTCCCAAGACCCAAGCCCAGGCAGTCTGGCTCAGAGCCTGATCTCTATACCACTATGCTATGCTGCCTCCCTAGGTTAAGACCTTAAAGGCTCATTAAGTCCAAATACTTGTAGGATCTGGCATAAAGCAGATGTTCACTAGTCCTGCTGACCTCGCAGAAAAGTTATAGTGCTGAAGTACCCTTGTTAGGGGTTGAATCGTGTCTCCCCAAAGATAAGTCCTAACTCTTAGTGCCTCAGAATGTGACCTTATTTGGAAATAAGGTCATTGAAGGTGTAATTAGTTTTGTATTTGTATCATTCTCTAGTGATTACAAGGCACTTTCACATATATTAGTTCTCTAGAGTCTCAAAACAACAGTGTGACAAGCAGGGCAGTGATTATGGTGCCCATTTGACAGAAGAAGAAACAAACGTTCCAAGAAATTAAGTAACCTGCCCAATGTCACAGAGCAATTCAGAAGCAAATGTGGGACCGGAACTAAGGCTTTCAGACTTCCAGCTCTATAGCCTTTCTATTTTGTCACTCTGCCTCTCATGGATTGCTGCTGCTTATGATTCTGCTCTCTCTCAATGCATTTATCTTCTACACAGTGGTCAAATTTATCCACTCTTCTCTCTCTTCATTGCCACCACCCTATTTCAGGCAGTTATCTGTGGCCTGAATCATTCTAAGAGTTGCCCATCATCTGCATTCTGGTCCTCTCCAATGAAAACAACAGTTAGAGTAATCTATAGACTTGCTATTCAAAGCAGCATCAGTCAGCATCAACATGTAGAATCTCAAACTCCACCATAAGACTGTTGAATCAGAATCTAAATTTTAATATCTCAAACTCCACCATAGACTATTGAGTCAGAATCTAAATTTTAATAAGATCCCTAATGATTCGTGTGTATATAAAAGTTTGAGAATCAACCCACGGCCAAAATCATACTCAATGAGCAAAAACTAAGTGTTTCCCTTAACATCAGGAACAAGACAGGGATGTCCACTTTCACCACTCTTATTCAACATAGTACTGGAAGTTCTAGCCATAGCAATCAGACAAGAAGAAGAAATAAAAGGCATCCAAATTTAAAAAGAAGAAGTAAAACTGTCATTATTTGCAGATAACATCATACTGTATATAAGGAACCCTAAAGATCCCACCAAAAAAAACTAGTAGAACTGATAAATAAATTCAATAAAGTAGGCTGAAAAATAAATATCTGGAAATCCGTTTCACCTCTATACACCAATAATGAACTATCAGAAAGGGAAGCTAAGAAAACAATCCCATTTACAATTGCATCCCCTACCCCCCACCCCCCAAAAAATACCTTGGAATAAACATAACCAAGGATGTAAAAGACATGCACTCAGAGAATTATAAAACACTGAAGAAAAAAACTGAAGAAGATACATATAAGTGCAAGCACATACAGTGTTCATGGATAGGAAGAATTATCAACATTAAAATGTCTATACTACCCCAAGCAATCTATAATACCATGCAATTCCTAGCAAGATACCAATGGTGTATTTCACAGAACTAGAACAAATATTCCAAAAATTTATATGGAACCACAAAAGACCCCAAACAGTCACAGCAATCTTGAGAAAGAAGAACAACGTTGAAGGAATCACACTACCCGATATCAAATTATACTATAAGGCCATAGTAATAAAAACAGCATGGTACTGGCACAAAAACAGACTTATAGACCAATGGAACAGAATAGTAAGCACAGAAATAAACCCATGCCTTTAGAGTCAATTAATATTTGACAAAGGAGGCAAGAACATACAGTAGGGTAAAGACAGTCTATTCAATAAATGATATTGGGAAAATTGAACAGATAGATGAAAAAAATTAAACTAGACCACCTTCTTACACCACACACACATAAACTCAAAATGGATTAAAGACTTAAATGTAAGCCCTGGCCGGCTTGGCTCAGTGGATAGAGCGTCAGCCTGCGGACTGAAGGGTCCCAGGTTCGATTCCGGCCAAGGGCACATTCCTGGGTTGCGGGCTCAATCCCCAGTAGGGGTGTGCAGGAAGCAGCCGATCAATGATTCTCTCTCTCCCTCTCCCTTCCTCTCTGAAATCAATAAAGAAATATATATATTTTTTAAAAAAGACTTAAATGTAAGTCACAAAACCATGAAAATCCTAGAAGAAAACACAGGTGGTAAAATCTCAGACATTTTCTTAGCAATATTTTTTCTGATATATCTCCTTGGGCAAGAGAAACAAAGAAAAATAAACAAAGGGAAATACATTAAACAAAAAAGCTTTTGCACAGCAAAGGAAACCATCAGCAAAATGAAAAGACAACCCATTAAATTCCAGAACATGTTCACCAATGACACATCTAGTAAGGAGTTAATACACAAAATTTATAAAGAACTTACACAACAACACACAAAAAACAACAACAATCCAATTAAAAATTGGGCAAAGGACTTGAATGGGCACTTCACCAAAGAGGACATACAGATGGCCAGGAGACATATGAAAAGATGCTCAACATCACTAACCATCAGAGAGACGCAAATTAAAACCACAATGAGATATCACCTCACACCTGTCAGAATGTCTATCATCAATAAATCAACAAACAACAAGCATTGGTGAGGAAGTGAAGAAAAGGGACCCCTCATGCACTGTTGGTGGGTCTGCAGATTGGTGCAGCCATTATAGCAAACAGAATGGAGGTTCCTCAAAAAATTAAAAAATGGAACTGCCTTATAACCCAGCAATCCCACTTCTGGGAATATATCCAAAGAAACCTGAAACACTAATTCAAAAGAATATATACACCCTTATATTCATTGCAGCGTTATTTTCAATAGCTAAGATTTGGAAGCAGCCCAAGTGCCCATCAGTAGATGAGTGGATAAAAAAATCTGTGGTACATTTACACAATGAAACACTACTCAGCTATAAAAGAGAAGGAAATCTTACCTTTTGTGACAGTATGAATGGACCTGGCAAGTATTATACTAAGTGAAATAAGCCAATCAAGAAAGACAAATATCATATGATTTCTCTTATATGTGGAATCTAATGAATAAAACAAACAAATAAAATAGAAACAGACTCATAGATACAGAGAACAGACTGACAGCTGTCAGAAGGGAGGGGACTTGGGGGGCTGGGGCAAAAAGGTGAAGGGATTAAGCTGGGGGCAGGAAACACATTACAGACACAGATAACAGTATGGTTATTCCTAGAGGGAAAGTGAACACACAATATAATAGACAGATGATGTGTTATAGAATTGTATACTTGAAACCTATATAATTTCATTAACCAATATCGCCCCAATAAAATCAATAAAAATTAAAACAGATAAAATAAGCCCAGCCGGTGTGGCACAGTGGTTGAGCATTGACCCATAAACCAGGAGGTCATGGTTTGATTCCCTGTCAGGGCACATGCCCAGGTTGTGTGGCTTGATCCCCAGTAGAGGGCATGCAGGAAGCAGTCAATCAATGATTTTCTCTCATCATTGATGTTTCTATCCCTCTCTCCTCCCTTTTTCTGAAATTAATAAAAACATATTTAAAACTGATGAACAAAATAGATCCAGAGACACAGCAGCCGGGAACAGACTGTGGAATCTCAGAGGGAAGGTGGGGGTGAGTGGGTTAGTGGGAAGAGATCAACCAAAGATCAATTTGTGTGCATATGTGCATAACCCATGGACACAGACAGTAGGATGATGAAGGCCTGAGGTAGGGGTGGGGGCGGGCTAGGAGGGGTCCATGGGAGTAAAAAGGGGACATATGTAATACTTTCAACAATAAAGATTTAATTTTAAAAAAACATATTTAAAAATAAAAGTTTAAGAATCAAGGGAAAGAGAAAACAAACCATAGACAGGGAGAAAATATTTGCAAAAGATATATTTAATAAAGAACCATTATCCAGAATACACAAAGAATTCTTAAAACTCAACAATAAGAAAACAACTCGATTAAGAAAATGAGCAAAAGACATGGGTACACACATTGCCAAAGAAGTATACAAATGGAAAAGATGCTCAACATCATATATCATTAGGGAACTGCAAACTAAAACAACAATGAAGTAGCACTCCACTCTTGTTAGAATGGCCAAAATCAAAAAGTGACACCATATGCTGACAAGGATGTGGAGCATCAAAAACTTTCATTCGTTGCTGGTGGGAATGCAAAATAGTACAGTCATTTTGGAAGACAGGTTGCAGTTTCTTACAAAATTAAACATATTCTTTCCATACAATCAAGCAATCACACTTGTTGGTATTTAGCCACATGAGCTGAAAACTTGCACATAGATGTCTATATCAGCTTTATTTATAATTACCCAAACTTGGAACCAACCAAGATGTCCTTCCGTGGGTGAATGGATAAGTAAGCTATGGCACCTCCAGAAAGTGGAATACTGTTCAGCACTAAAAATAAATGATCATCTGGCTGGTGTGGCTCAGTGGTTGAGTGTCGACCTATGAACCAGGAGGTCACAGTGCCATCACTGGTCAGGACACATGCCCGGGTTGTGGGCTCAATCCCCAGTGTGGGGCATGCAAGAGGCAGCTGATCAGTGGTGCTCTCTCATCACTGATGTTTTTTTTCTCTCCCTCTCCCTTCCTCTCTGAAGTCAATAAAAAAATTTTTTAAAAATAAAAAAGAAATGATCTATCAAGCCATATAAAGAGGAACCATAAATGCACATTACTAGGTAAAAGAAACCAATCTGAAAAGACCACAGGTTTTAGCTATTTACCCACTTGACAATGTTTCTTCCAGAAGCAGCTGCTTTGAGAGGGAAGGCTAAGGATTTATCAAGGCCAAAATCAAGCTGTCATTTATGACATAAATTCATCTGTCTTGCTTACAGGGATGCATGGGACACGTTGCAGGGCTTTGGAATTGCTTTCTGTGCCTAAATTTCTTTTGATCTAGTTACTTAAAAGTGTGTTAAGACAGCACCCATCAGAGGCCCTGCTATCAACAGAGGAGCCGCTGCTACCACAACCGCCCAAGGAGCAACCACAGACCGAGGAGCCACTGCCACCCAGGGAGCAGCCACTGCCACCCAGGGTCCAGCCACTGAACGATTCAACAACTAGTCATGTCAGTGAGATCAAACATGGGTAGACAAAGAAACCCCCAAAGGAAAGAAAAGGAGGACTCGCCAGAAAAGCAGCTAAGTGAGACAGAGATATGCAACATGACGGAAAAAGAATTCAGAATAAGGTTCCTAGAGTACATGCACCGGATGTTCAAGAAGCAAGAAGAAACAGATGAAAAACTCAACTACGTATGCTAGAAGCTAGAAGAAACAGGTGAAAAAATCAACAACTTAAGTAAGTCCCAAGAAGAA
>NW_005871134.1:969880-1043046 GCF_000147115.1 Myotis lucifugus
ATGGATTAGAAACTGTGGTACATCTACACGATGGAATACTATGCTGCTGTAAAAAGAAGAACTCTACCATTTGCAACATCATGGATGGAACTGGAGAGCATTATGCTAAGTGAAACAAGCCAGTCAATGAAGGAAAAATACCACATGATCTCACTCATTCATGGATAATAAAGACCATTACAAACTTTTGAACAATAATAGATACAGAGGCAGAGCTGCCTCAAACTGATTGCCAAACTGCAGTGGGAAGGCCAGAGAGAGTTGGGGGGCAGGAGGGAGGGGAGTAAGAGATCAACCGAAGGACTTGTATGCATGCATATAAGCATAACTAATGGACATAAGACACTGGGGGGTAAGGGAGGGTAGGGGTTTGTCAAGGGCGGGGGGGAAAAAAAAGGACACTTATGTAATACCCTTTGTAATACTTTAAGCGAAAAATAAAAAAATATTAAAAAAAAAAGTGTGTTAAGAATAACTGTTATTTTTATATTTTATTTATATTTATATATCACTATATTTTTACATATTATTTATATTATGTTAATATATCATCATAGGCTTGGAATGGCAAGTGCAAAATGAATTTTGGTAAAGAAGTCACAAACAGAGAATGGCTCAGCGGATGAGCAGTCTACAAGAACAGAGCCCCAGGGAAATGAAGTCCTTTAACACATAAACACACAGGGTAATGCTGAAGGTGGCTCTGTTTCATATGCAGTACCTTCCATAGTACCTTCATATACAGTACCTCTTCCTCTCATTCTCCCTTCAAACATTCAGCCATCTTTTAAAGACTGGTTCAAGTCCCACTTCTTCCCAATGGATTTCCTGACCTTTCCTCCCTCTGTGAATTCCCAAGACACTGAGTCAGCATTTAGTTATTTCCTATCTAGAATGATTCTTTGGGGTTTTTTAAGACTTACCTCCTAACCTAAGATGTAAACTTCTTGAGGACAAAAATCATGGCCCAAATGAAAATAGTACCTATGCTATTGTTGTGACTGTTATAAACTACTTTTTTATTATGGTTATTGTTATTTTGAGGATCACTAAAGTTACCTTTGTAAGTTGAGTTATCTTTAACATAAAGTATCCGAGACATATCTATGGTAACCTCATGAGATACCTGGGTCAGAACTTCCCAGCTGGATTCCTGACCCTCAAAAACTGAGATAACAAATAGTATTTGTTGTTTTAAGATGCTTAAGAGAAGGGAAGAGTGCTAGAGTCACATTTCCTATCCCACTCATTAACAGAAAACTGGCTGAATAGAAAGCAGAATCATCCTGATTTCCTGTAACTAGAGATCACTGGCTTGAGGACATAAAGTGGAGAAACAAGCATACAACCTCACACATCCTAATTTTAACCCTACCGGTGGCCTAGTCCACTCAGCTCGCTGACACATGAGGCTGACAATTTCAAGTCCCATGTTGTTGTACAGCCATCCATTTTCAGCACAAGGCACTGGCCTTATTTATATTTTTAAAAGATTTATTTTTAAGAAGCACCTCTCATTGGTTCAGCGGAGCTAATCTGAACTCAAGGCAGTAAAGCACTCCAAACTTGGAGAGGTAAACACTGACGTAGTCCAGTTTTAAAATTAACTTTGCTAAATGCTTCCCAAGCTCAGATAATTCCACTTTGGTTGTGAAAATGCAGCCAGAAAAAGATTCCAAACGAAAAGCTGCAGGACTTCTTAGAATAAACCAAAGGCTCCAGGCCCTGACCACAGGAACCAGGCTCTCCCACACGGAATTCTGCAGCTCAGCACCACCTATTACAGGCCCTGAGTGACAGCTTCTTCCCATCATTTACGCGTTCCCCCAGGCACACACTGAAGCCACGCTGGAGGTCAGCATTAGGTAATGCCCACAGACATATCCCCACTGCCGACTCCCATCCCAGGCACCACCACAGCCCACAGAGAACTCTCCTTTCTTATCCCCCAAGTCTTCTTAGAGACCCAAAAGGACCCCTCTGGAAATTCTGGGTCCAACGTCTGGCTGAAACCCAAGCATCTGTATTTTTTAAAAGCATCATGAGTGACTCAGATGTGTCATCTGGGTTGAGAACAACTGACAGAGATGTTATGCTAGGATGTAACACATACTTAGGAAGACTTAGTTCCGCACTCAACCCTGCCACTTCCCAGCTGTGAGACCTTGAACAATTTACTTTCCTCAGCCTCCCCAACAGAAAATGAGTTGCTGTGGGTATCAGATAAAATAAGAAATAAGGTTTTTAGTAAAACATACACACAAACACTTCGTATTTGTACAGTGTTTTATAGTTTAGAAAATGCTTTTACACCCACTACTTCAAATGAGAAAAGCCTACTAATGTTATAGGGTGGGTGGAAATTATAATTATTACCATGTTACAGATAAGAACACTGGGATTAAAATAAATAGGTAAGGGGGGGGGGTGGTCACAGTAAATATCAGAGGTAGTGCCTGCGGCAAGAATGACACCAGGTGTCAGACCAGTGGAGCCAGACCGGACCTCGGTTCAGCAACTTCGGTATTTGAGTTCTGGCTAAGAAAGAATTCAGAACCACGACTGAAACTGTAAGAAAAAGTTTATTTAGAATGTCACAGAGGTAAAAGGAGTGAGCCGTAGGAGAAATGGGCTTAGGAAACAAGTTACAGAGGCAAAGGAAGGGTCCTTGGAGCTTAGGAAAGAGAAAGGTAAAGCTAACCCGCCAGGGAGGGAAGAAAAGGGGAAGGGGAAAGGTGTGCGCCAACTCCAGGGAGAGCTCACTGGCCCTCCTCTGAAGACTGTTAAGGATGGAGATTTTAGGGAGAGCCCCAGAGGGGGGTCTCAATATCTCAACAGAATTTCATTAGCTTTCCAGGTGTGTCCACTGATTGGTCAGCTCCAGGGAGGGGGTCACTAGTCAATGCAGCTGGTCCTGATATCAGCCATAGTATAGCTTGTCTGGTTTTGTTGCTTTTCTGGGCCAAGCACTGAAACACAGCTGAGGCCTAGACATATTTGATGTGGGTCAAAAATTCATTGTCCTGGGCTATTCTTTGACCCCCTTGTTCATTCCCTGTCTAAGGGGGTCTAACGGGCATTACTAGCAACATGCCAGGGGAGGCAAGGTCAGCGAGGGCCCCAACCACATGACCATCGATGTGAAAGGTTAGGGGGTCTAAACCACCTGACCAGCAATGTGCTAGAGGAGAAAAGGTTACCCAGCGGGTGAGGTCCTTGTTTTCCCAGTTTTTCTCCTTGCTAGGCACCCAGGGCTTTGAACCCAGGTGATCTTCTGTATCTGGCCCAGCGTCTTTGGTCTGCTCATGTCTGTCTAACTGCCAACCACAGTAGGACTCAATCGAGGTGATCTAAGTCCAGTTCTAGACCATTTCTCTATGCAGCTGGTATAAATTTTCAAATATTTTACAAAGGGCACACCACTTTAAAGACTGCGACGATGTGAATCCTGCTGGGACTAGGTTAAGCACAAAGCAGTAGGTCAACAATGCTGATTGGTTGAATGGCAATATCAACTGAGCACAAAATCAAGCTGAATAAAAGCTCCAAACAAAAGGTAAAAACCACTTTTTGAAAAATGCCATTTTGATGTACACATGAATCATAGCCATCTAGGACCTTAAACCTATGAGCTCAGGGCATGTATGGAAAATCTATAACTAGAGAATGAAAGAGAAGTTACTAGATCATTTCATAACAACTTCTTATAACTCTATACTTTGAATTTATAGAGATGCAGCTTTAACCTTAAGGTAAGAGATTTGTTCTCAGACCAGATTTGGCCTAAGGTTACTCAGTAAGGATTTCCAGAAGTACCACTGGAGCTATAGCTCTTTGGCCTAGATCAGTGGTCGGCAAACTGCAGCTCGCGAGCCATATGCGGCTCTTTGGCCCCTTGAGTGTCGCTCTTCCACAAAATACCGACTTCTGCGCATGGGCCACGAAGTTTCAATCGCACTGTACATATTTTGTGGAAGAGCCACACTCAAGGGGCCAAAGAGCCACATGTGGCTCGTGAGCCGCAGTTTGCCGACCACTGGCCTAGATTGTTTTCACCTACATAGACAACCTGATCCAACTTCACCTTTATAATATCTCATTTATCTAATTACTAGAGGCCCATTGCACGAATTAGTGCACCAGTGGGATCCCTTGGCCTGGCCTGTGGGATTGGGCTGAAACCGGCTCTCCGACATCCCCACAAGGGGTCCAGGATTGTGAGAAGGTGCATGCCAGGCCAAGGGACCCCACTAGTGCACGATCGGGGCCAGGGAGGGACACAGGAGGTTGGCCAGCCAGGGAGGGACCCCAGGAGGGCTCCAGGGCATGTCCAGTCTGTCTCACTCAGTCCCCATCGGCCAGACCCCAGCAGTAAGCTAACTTACCAGTTGGAGCATCTGCCCCCTGGTGGTCAGTGCACGTCATAGCGACTGGTCAGTCAACTGTCTGCCCCCTGGTGGTCAGTGCACATCATAGCGAGCGGTTGAGCAGCCTTAGCATATCAGCATATTACGCTTTGATTGGTTGAATGGCCAACGGGATGACCAGACACTTAGCATATTAAGCTTTTACTATATAGGAGGATAGGATTTCAAAGGTATGAGAGACTATATTTATCCACTGGATTGATTCTAATGTTTTAGCTTAAGACATTGCGATCTACAGAGAAATAATTAACCCAAATCAGGCAGCCAATTTATGGGAGAACCAAGACTATAACCTAGATATCCAGACCCCCACTTCCCTATTCAGTATCTAAGATCATCCCTTTAGTTCCAAATGATGTCTGAAGGTTATGCTTCCATCTGCTGCTATAAGCAGAAATCTTTTTTTTAAGAGTTTTATTGCGATATAATTCATATAACATATAATTCACCTATATAGTGTACAATTCAGTGGCTTTTTGTATATTCACAGAGCCTGGTGAACATCCCCACAATCAATTTCAGAACATTTTCATCACCCCCAAAAGAAAACCCACTTAGCCAAAATTCCCCAATTCTATCTGCCTCCCCCACAGCCCTTGACAACAATTCATCTACTTTTTGTCTATGGATGTGCCCATTCTGAACATTTCATATAAAAAGAATTATATAATATGTAGTCTTTTGTGACTGCTTTCTTTCATTAACATTGTTCTCAAGGTTCACCCATGTTGTAGCATGGGTCAGAACTTCATTTCTCTTTGTTACCAAATAATATTTCTTTGTATGGATACACTACTTTTTATTTATCCATTCATTCATCAGTTAATGGATATTTGCATTGTTTCTACTTTTGGCTATTATGAATAATGCTAGTGCAAACATTCATGTACTAGTTTTTGTGTGGGCATGTTTTCATTTCTGTGTTATGTGGTAACTAACTCTACTAGTATGTTTAACATTTTGAGAAACTGACATACTTTTCCACCGTTGACTATACTATTTTACATTCCAACCAGCAGTGTATGAGGGTTTCAATTTCTCCAGGTCCTTGCCAACACTTGTTATTATCTCTCTTTATTATTGTCATCCTAGTGGGTGTGAAGTAGTCTCTCATTGTGGTTCTGATTTGCATTTCCCAAGTGGTTAATGATTATGAGCATCTTTTCAAGGGCTTACTGTATATCTTCTTTGAGAGATGTCTATTCAGATACTTTGCCCATTTTATAATCAAGTTGTCTTTTTATTGTTCAGTTGTAATAGCTCCTGATATATTTCTTATACAAGTCCCTTATCCTATCTAATAATAGAGAAACATGGTAATTAGCCGTACCTCCGCTGCCCTTACCATTGGCTAATCAGGGCGATATGCAAATTAACTGCCAACCAAGATGGCGGCTGGTAGCCAGGCAGCTTGAAGCGAACAGGAGGCTTGCTTGCTTCAGTGACAGAGGAAGCCAACGTTCCCCGCCTGCCGCTGCCGGCCTCTGAGCTTGCAGTTTAAGAAACACTGTTACAAATATAGAAGCTAAACAAAACCCCAGAAACCTGCTTTCAGTCAGCCGGGCCTCAGAGCTGGAGTTGAAACAGTGTTTCAATTATAGAACCCAAACAAACCAGATACCTGCTTTCAGCAGCCAAGGTCTCAGGGCTGGAACCGAGCCTCAGAGAGAAAGCCGGCTCTCAGTTCCAGTGACAGCCATAGAAGGTAAATAAATCCAAGAAAAAAAAAAGAAAAAGCAAAAAGGAGAGGTTTGGAGCTTCAGTCGCCCACCAGCCTGAAAACGGCCCTCAGCCCCTCACCCAGACTGGCCAGGCACCCCAGTGGGGACCCCCGCCCTGAAGGGGGTGTGGCCAGCTGCAAACAGCCATCATCCCCTCACCCAGGCTGGTCAGGCACCCAAGTGGGACCCCCACCCTGATCCGGGACACCCTTCAGGGCAAACCAGCCGGCCCCCACCCGTGCACCACGCCTCTATCCTATATAGTAAAAGGGTAATATGCCTCCCAGCACCGGAATCAGCGGAGCCACGAGGCCTCCTGAACCCGGGATCAGCGGAGCCATGAGTCCTCACGCCCCGGGATCAGCGGAGCTGCGAGGCCTCCTGGCCCCTGGAGCAGCATGAAAGGGGGCAGAGCCCAAACCCCTTGATCACCCTGCGGCTCTGTGTGTGACAGTGGGCGGGGCCACAACCTCCCCAGGGCCGCCTTTGCCCTGCCCCCCGGCTCTTAGCTCCCCCCTGGGTTTCCGATCACTGTCAGTGGCAGGGGGCTTCTTCCTGCTTTCCCTTTCACCTCCCTGCATTGTGCCTACATATGCAAATTAACCGCCATCTTTGTTGGCGGTTAACCGCCATCTTAGTTGGCAGTTAATTTGCATATTGCCCTGATTAGCCAATGAAAAGGGTAGCGGTCGTAAGCTAATTACCATGTTTCTCTTTTATTAGATTAGATTGATTTCAGAGAGGAAGGGAGAGGGAGAGAGAGAGATAGAAACATCAATGATGAGAGAGAATCATTGATTAGCTGCCTCCTGAACACCCTCACTGGGGATCAAGCCCACAACCTGGGCATGTGCCTTTGACTGGAATCGAACCCGGGACCCTTCAGTCTGCAGGCTGATGATGCTCTATCCACTGAGCCAAACCAGGTAGGGCCCACACTTTTAATTTTAAAAGTCCTCTTCCTTTCCTCAGCAATTACTTGCCCTCTTCACTACATGTGGAAAGCTGGGTTGAAGGCCTTCCTATTTACAGAGATCTTATAACAATTATGGTTGATAAAAGCACACTATTAAAAATAAGCACACATCTAAATAGAGGGATAAACAAAGTGGCTCTATATGTGGGAGAAGGTGCCAGAGCAGGGTAACACCACGTACATCATAGCCCCTGTACCTAGGAAGTTGGTAGCTACTATATAAATGAATTAGCCAGAAAATGCAAGTTACGCAACTTACCCACCTTTCTTCTATCTAGACCTGAAAAGAGCTCACAGTAAAGGTGGAGTAGCAGAAAGGGTAAACACATAAAGATGCAAGCCCAATGTACTCAATAAAAAGCCTCACTAGTTCTCATTTCAGTTATTCACCAAGCATTTTCTATTTGTAAGACCACTGCTTCTTAGACATCGCTATGTCAAGACATTTCAAATGCAAAGTGTCTAATATTATCCTTTCACCTCAAATGCAAGGTGTTTAAAGTCATCTTCTCTGCTCTCCAACTGCCAGCCCTCTTGACTTGTTTCTCTTCCTGTGTTCCCTATTTGGCAAATGATGCAATCATCTACCATCGCCCCCGATCTGTAGTTATGCAGTTATATTTTTCTGCAACACAAAACATTTTCTGCAATTCATCAATGTGGTTGTTATATTTGGCTGTTTCAGAATCCCAGTTCTGATTTTGTCATATAATCTACTAGCCATGCATCCCACCTTCAACAAACCAGTAAAGAGAAGGGGAACTAATATTTGCGTGCCTTCTGTGCAGAAGGTCCTGTATTAGGAACTTTGAATGGAATCTTCACAAAACAACCCTGTGAGATATTATCCCAATTTTAGAGAGAGGATAATACCATTCTTTCCTAGAAATAGAAAACTAAAAGTCAAAGGAGTTAACTGACATACCTAAGGGTAGAGAGCTGTAAGTGATGAATCCAGGATTTGAACCAGGTCCACCTAAATCGGAAGCTCATGATAACTAATTACAGACAGAAAGCCAATTTCTTCAGCATGCAACAAGAACAAAGCCCTGCAGGCATGACTGAGAATTTTACTTCATAGCAACAGACCCTTAAATAATTATTTGGGCCTGAGGGTGTCAAACAAAAGTCATCTACCCATGTGGACACCCAAACCTCTATTTCACTATTGTCCACAGGATTTCAGTGACTTTATCAAATACACTGTTAAAATCCTGATTATTCTTCTAGAAGTTTTGTCAATAGAAAGGAAATGAGCCCAGCTGGTATGACTTTTTCAGAGTGAACTCATGCTGAGTCCTGCTTCCTTTTCCAAGCTTCCTTTTCTCAGCTACTACTTGGCCTTCTTACTGATATTTAATCCCCAAATCTAGGTGTGAGCTCAAGATATATGAATAAAGAAGAGGCAATCGAGAATCTGAAGAAAAGACATTCCAAATAAAACTAGTCTGGAAACAAAGCACTCCCAAATGAACACATGTCAATATTTCTTACATTCTGAGAGTTCATAAACAGTTTAAGTAAATAAACATGTACAGATTGTCCAAAGTCTGGCAAGAGCGTAATTATTTTCTTAGAATTTTGCTCAGAATAATTAATACTAGTAAGAGTTTAATAGGTCTGTTTTCCATTTGACTCCAGCCACTTTAGGCAAGAAAGACAAGAGAAATATTTAATAGGGTGGGAGGAGGTATTAAAGGAAAATGAAGTCAAGGAAAAAACAAATCTCTTATCCAGGTTACCAAAAAAAAAAAAATTAAGTATATAAATTATGAGAAAGAAGTGAAATACTGTACTTTTATCTCCAGGTAGGATGGATCTGTAAAACCGGTCCTTCTTTTTCTTCTCCTCTGGATTTGGAGGCAGAGGTTTGGAGCCGTGGTTTAAGGTTCCGGCATCTTTGCTACCAGCTCCAATCATAGTGCTGGTGTTTCTCATTGGAGGGGCTGGGGGTTTATCTTGAATGTCCAGGCCGTTATTTGACATTGTCACCACCACCAGCAGCTACTGGAATCAGAAAAAAAAGAACATAGCATTTTTATTATTTCTGAACAAAGAGAAATGTGTGTTGAAAAGTTTAAAAGAATCCAAATTATACAATCCTTCCTCCAGGGCCCTGTTCAAGCCCTTCTCTGCATACCACGACTACCACTATCATATTCAGTCAACAGTACTCAAAGATATAATGCCTACTCTGTGCCAAGCACTGCTGAAAATTCACAAGGTTCTTGCTTTTTCTCTGCATTCCCCTATCTAAGGCATTGGAGAACACAGAAAACCATGGTGATGTAGTTTAAAAGAGAGAAATTTAGCCCAGCTGGACTAAGTATGAATCCCAGTGCCACTTATTCACTTTAGAAAAATTCTTTAATCATTGTGTGCCATTTATTCATTCACATGAAGATTAAATAAAACTGCTAACAGCATTCCACACAGTGAATTTTCTGCCTATCTCTAATTTTGTAACATTCCCTCTCTGGAATGGACTGTATCACTCTGTCAAGGGTCTGTAAAGCTGCAGGCTTTGTAAATAGTTTTATTGAAACATAGCAACACCCATTCATTTACAAAGGTCTATGGCTTCTTTCACATTCCAATGGCAGGACTGAGTGGTTGCAACAGAGACTGTATGCCCACGAACCTAAAATATTTACAATCTAGTTCTTTACAGGAAAAGTTTGCGGACACCTGGCCTATATCACCTCTGCACTATCACCTTCCTCTAAAATTTGACCTTATTCTAAATATACGATGGTCAATGAAGTAACCATCCTATCCTATATGATGCTGGATTTTATTGGCAATCTCCAATGCTTCTGGAAAATATAAAGAATAAAAAAAGGGGGGAAAGAGGTAAAATCTCCTATTACATGGTAGCAATAGTTTTCATGAAGATAGATGTTATTACCTCAAATAAGTGTCAATGGATAGATATGTTTCCAGAATTAATAAAGTTTCTCATTATTCTTCCATGCTACAGAGGATATTATATCTCTAACCATGACTACTTAGAATGTACACTCCTTGGAGTCAAACACAACAGTGTTTTAAAGACTAAAGTTTCTAATAAAAAAAATCAGCATAATAATTACCCAGAGCTTTTTAGAAAATAGAAATGCATGGTTTAATTCTCATAAATTTTGATTTTGTATGGCTGGGCTAAGGCCAAATTCTGTAATTTAAAAAACTGGTGATCTTAATACCAGCCAGATTTGAATACCACTGCCTTACATATCAATTGCTTAAATGGTATAAACAAAATCTATAGGAGTCTTTTTAACATTTTCTAATAAATGCAAAACTAAATGATCCCCTGCATTCATCCCTCCCTCATCCTCCCTCCCCTTACCCCCCCTAATCCTTTCTCCATGTGCCCTTTGGAACTGTTCTCATCTTTAAGCAGTTAGGTGTCTCCTCCAGACCCAGGGCAATGATATATTTCTAGGTTATTACATTTATTTTTACTAGATTATAATTGTTTTCACCAGAAGCAAGTGTTCCCCAAAGGTTGTGCTCTATTTTGTCACCTTTACAATCCAAAAGTACCTAGTTGAGTATCTGACTTATAGTAGATTCAATAAATTTTTTAATTAATCAAAAGTTTACACAGGAATATATGCCTTGCCATTAAGGAACTTAATACAGATGAAATTTTAAGGTTCTTCCCAATCTAACATCGACCTACCTTATACACTAAGCCACCACACCTGGACCCAACTTACATTCAAACTATACCTCAGAAATCTCTGTTCTCCTGAATTTGCCAAATAGTCTCTTACCCCCTCCTGACTCCCCAATGCTTCTGGTCCATGATTTCTCCTACTCATCTTTCCAGGTCAAATTCGAACTTCATCTTTTTGTATAATTCATCCTGACCTTCCTCTGGCAAACCAACTGCTCCTTCGTTCTCTTTTTGAACAAAATAAATCACGTAAGCAAAGACCATCTTGTCTAGACTCTCTCTGGGTGGTGTGCTTTTTATCCATTTCTTCCAGTTGCACTTTGCAGCTTTGCTCTTGCTTTTCCCTACCAGCCCCAACTCAAGTCCCTCAGCACCGCCAAAGAGAACTTCTACCGGCTCAGTTCTCAAGTATACTTTCCCACTGCGAACTGCCAGTTCCAAAATTATACTCCCTGCAGCCACCTGATACTCTAAGCAGGCCCTTCCTTGCCTCTTCAGCCAACAACTTCATTGACTGTAACTCCCTTTTATGACCACAGCCCAGGACTGTGCCAAAAAAGGCTTCATCGGCCTTTCTGATACATACAGCTTTTCTTCATTTCTCAGTTCTTTCACTGTGCCTGGGGAATTCTTGGTGGTAGAGCTCCACTTTCAAAAGGAGCCCAAGTTACTTAAAACATAAAATCTGCTTTTGAAATACAATGTTTGAATTCACTGCACCATATTCCAGCCTAGGTATCCTGCCTATGGTTGAAAACCTCCAGTGATAAAATAAATCTACAGTCTCAAAAGTCAGCCTATTCTATCTTTGGTCACCTCACTTAGAGAATTCTCACTTATATTAAGTTCCGTCTACCTCACACTGCATGGCAATTATTTGTTTACACATTTGCCTCCCCTTTCATTCCTCTCCCCTGCCAGACTATGAACACCCCCAAAACAAAAATCCAGTCTTGTTTACTTCTCAATCCCCAACCCCAGGCCTGGCAAAGAATACGTAATGAATAAAGACTTGTTGAACAAATAAAAGAACAAGTGAACAAATAAATAAGTAAATAAACAAACAAAAACTACTTCCATCTATTAGTCCTAAATCCCAACTCTTAGGGCTATTCAGAAAAGATTATTGCCTCTTCCCCAGACAGAACTTTAGATACTTGAAATCATCTTTCACCCATGACATGGCTCTGTGGTTGAGCGTCGACCTATGAACCATGAGGTCACGGTTCAATTCCCGGTCAGGGCACATGCCCAGGTTGCGGGTTCAGTCCCTACTGCGAAGGCATGCAGGTGGCAGCCGATCAATGATTTTCCTCTCGTCATTGATGTTTCTATCTCTCTCTCCCTCTCCCTTCCTCTCTGAAATCAATACAAATATTTTTTAAATAAGTAAATAAAGGTGGGGATTAGAAGCCATGTCTTCAGACTCTCTGCCAAAGGATTTTCCAACTATATTTGAGGTAATTCTAGCCTCTTTGTCCCTTTTCTGACCTGAATTCTACTTCTGATTTATGTTTAGGTTGGTCACATCTAGCCAATAGCAAATATAGAAATATATAAACATGTTTGGGCTGGACTTGATTGATATTTCCCAAATTTCTTCCAGGAGCTAATAAGCACCAGAGAAGATATACAAATCCCTGGCCCTCAAATCAGCCACATGAAAGTTATATACACCTTTTGCTGTAGTTGCAGGTTCCTCATTCAAGTACAATTCAAATCAATAACTTTTTACTAAGTACTTACATGTAAGGTGCTATGCTAGAAACCAGAGATTTGGAGACAAATAAATGAATAAGATATGATCCCAACTCTAGAGGTTCTCACAGTCTAGAAAGCAGGATAGACAGGACCTAGAAAACCACAACGCCAGGCCATTTAAAAGAGTGCCATGGAACAGTACAAGCGATAAAATGTCAGAAGACACAGAAAGGAATACCTATATTGAATGAAGGTAATCAATGAGTCTTCATAAGAAGAGATGGTATTAAGAGTAGGGTAATAAATAGGTCAGACTAGTGGTCTTTGACTCTCGACTATTAGAATCCCTATGAGCTTCTTAAAGCACCAGCTGAAGTACTTAAGGGGAAGTATACTAATATTTGCAATTTACTTTGAAATGTATTTTTAAAAATAAAATTGATTAATAGACGAACATAGGGATGTGATATACTATACATGTCAATATATAATATATAATGGATGTGATAAAACAAGTATATGAAAATGTTTATGGTAGAAGAATCTATGGTGGTTTTACAGCTATTCACTATAAAATCCTTTGAACTTTGCTGTATGTTTGAAAATTTTCCTAATTAAGAAGTTGTGGCTTAAGCTCTGATGCAATTGGTCTGGAACAGCACTGGTCTAGTACCTGAACCAAAGAAAACAGACAATAAATAAATGATTTTGATGGAGAGCAATGAAGGCAAATGCATCGTAGACCACAGGAACAATATAAGTGTGAGAGTACAGTGTGGAAGAATGCAACGCGAAGGTGAAAAAGTAGGGTGCAGGAATCACAGAGGGTCTTTTACAGCATTTTTTAGTCAGAAAATGGTCCCTTCTTAGCAAATCTAGATCTGTGCAATGAATGTCTCATGTTAAAAATAAAAGATGACACTGTTGACTTTTTTAAAGGCTGTAAAGAGATGACAATGAAAAAAAGAGGTGTTGCCTGAAGGAGGGACCAGCTGCTACCCGTCTGCAGTGAATTCTCTGTGATGCCGAGAGCTCACACAATGAGACTTGGGGAGTCTGGGAGAGTCTTTACACTGCCCAAGAAACTTGCCTAAAATTCTAAAACAGTTTCCCCAGAGAACCTTCTGGGCAAACTATCTTCACAAACAGGATTTCTGCCACCATGTGGGGCTGATATTTGAATAACCATTAACATTAGATCACATGTGGGAGTTTACAGAAAACTTGGAAATCTATTCAATTGGTATCGATTTTCTCAGTCATTCATGCAAATATTTATTTATTACCTACTGTTTGCCAGGCTGTGCTAGGTGCTGGAGATAAAATAGTGAGCAAGTCAGAAAAAACAAAATCTCAGAGATGTTTCCAGTCACCCAGGGTCACATAGCTAGTGGGCAGCAGAGGCAGGAACCTGAAATGAAGTCTATAACCAAGACCTCCTTTCTTCCACCACGTCATCACACCTCACTGTTCACGCCAGAGGCAAAGGGACGGACTAGATAACCCCTAATAACCCCTCAGACCATTATTTTAAATGAAGGAGAGAAAGGAAGAAGAAGAAATAAAATCTATTCCAAATATATATTAATCACATTTCTCAGTTCCAACAACTCAGAGCAGCTGGAAAAGGCATGACCTATACTCCCCCCAAGACTGGGGAGTACTGCATGCCCTTGACACCTAGTTATGAGAATCTGATCTTTAATTAAATTGTGCCAGGAGGTTTTCTTTGGCAGAGGCCTAGAATGCTGCGGTCTTGAATTTGCTGAGGGATGTCCTTCTGACATGTCAAAGACACTCCCGCTATGCAGCCTCCAGCCACTTTAGCAAGAAGAAAACAACTGCTGAGGTAGCAGGGAGGAAAGCTGGAGGCCGCTTCTGGACGGCTAGGAAAGCTACTTTAATTTCTAAGCCTCAGTTTCCTCTTAGCAAAATTCAAATAAGGCTACCTACTTATACACTTATGAGAATTAAAAAGCATACATAAAAGCACCTAGCATGCTACCTGGCACAAAATAAATATCCAATAAATATGTGTTCACATCCCCCACTCCTCTCTCCAGTTTTTCTCCGCTATTTCCTAAACGGGTTGTCCCAGCTCAATATGCATTCATGCCCCTGCCTTTGCCCACACTGCTCTCCCTGCTGAAAATGTCCCAACTCGTCTGCCAAACAAAGTCCAACTCAATCTTCAAGACCCAGTTTGACTCACTTCCTCTATGAAAACCTTCACAGAACACCCCCTCTACATCTTCCTTCCCCCAATTTAATAGCATTTGATACATACTTCTAAGCAGCAGTTTCCATATTTCATCACATTAACTTCACCAAACTATGAACAAATCAAGGGATAAAACTGAATCTGATTAACCTCTGTATTCCAGAGTCTTGCCCAGCACAGACCTGGTAATAGTACAGGTTCACTAAAAAGCAACCTGTTTTAGTGGGAAGAGAAAAGGAAACACGAGGAACTGCAAGAATCTTGAAAAATCAGTCAGTTCCAAATCTTTATGTTATAGTTAGGAACCTGAAACCAAAGGGGTATGCAATTTACTAAGATCACTCAATGAAATAGGGAGAAAGCCATGCCTTGCCTCTGATAACTCTGATTCCCTTACAAGAATTTTCTACACTGATTATTATTTGAGACAGAATGAAGAAAGAACTGTACCTGGGAGGCTTCTTGCAATTGGAGGTCTGAGAGGCAAGCAAAGTGAAATGGAAAAGGCAGAGAGATTTGGTGTCAGACTTAATTAAGGTTGGCCTGGTACCTTCATCCTCTCCTCCCCCAACCAATCACACCTGCACATCTTCCTCATTCCTACCACCCCTGAAAAATAGTCCCTAGAGTTACTTCCAGAAACCAGTACCAAAGGTCTTATAATCCTCTCCCTACCTTCCTGACCTGCAGCATCAGTTGAGCTACTCCCAAGAATAAGCTTCAAACCTCTAGACCTCTTAACGAATGGCCCGAACTGAGAAAATCATCACTAAAAAAGCCCATACGATCTGAGAAGGAATCAATAGGCAATCTGGTTCAACCGTCCAAGAAACACTGGAATCTATTCTGCTGTCTCCTAAATAGGTGATCTTCCAGGTCATCTCTGCCTGAACATACCCTGTGGTTTCCCACAATGCCACATGCTGCCTCAAAGGAACATTTTCTCTTGGAAGTATTAAGAACCACAGCATGAAAATGGACTGCCTTCTTGCCTCTAAAAGATATCCAGACTAAGCCAATCACGCTTCCAGGGCCCACTGACTTCAGTCACTCTCAATCACCCAAACTCTCATCCCCAACCTTTTCTGTATACCCTCTAGGCCAGTGATGGCGAACCTTTTGAGCTCGGCGTGTCAGCATTTTGAAAAACCCTAACTTAACTCTGGTGCCATGTCACATATAGAAATTTTTTGATATTTGCAACCATATTAAAACAAAGACTTATATTTTTGATATTTATTTTATATATTTAAATGCCATTTAACAAAGAAAAATCAACCAAAAAAATGAGTTCGCGTGTCACCTCTGCCACGCGTGTCATAGGTTCGCCATCACTGCTCTAGTCTGACCAAATTCCTCATCCCTTTCCGACTCCTTGCCTCCTTGCCTTAAAGGAAACCTGGCTATCATCTGAAGAAGAGTCCTCTCTAGCAGCTCTCTCTACTGGAAGCTGTGTTCTCTCTCATACCCAACCAATCAATGTTGTCCTTAATTTTCAGTGCCATTTCATAAAACTATTTCTTTTTCTTCCTCTTGTAGAAACCTCTGTTCATCTTAGTAGCCTCCACTGGCTGCTATCACACTTTCTCGCTGCCTCATACTCACTTCCTGGCCACCCCACTCAAAGGCTTTAGTTCCTAGATCAGCCTTCCTCTGCACCGCAGCAGCTACCATTCTAGGTGACTTTGACAGCCACATTAATGATCTTCCAACACTCTGGCCACTTCGTTGCTGACCTCCAGTCCAAGTTAGCCGGTACTACCATGATCACATCCTGAACCTTATCACCAAAATGTGCATCTACTCCAATATTTGGAATGAGTCATATCTACTCCAAACACAACCTCTTATTCATACAGCTCACTTACTCAAGAACTTCCACCACAATTCCTAGACTTCATTTTAAGCTCCAATACACTATCCATTAGTCCCCCCTGCCTTTGCTTCTCTTTTTCCCTAATCATAGTCTGTCAAAATCACTCAAAAATCAAAAACCATCGATCCTCAACGCTGGTAGATCAGTTGGTTAGACCATGGTCCCAATACACCAAGCTTCTGGGTTCAATCCTCAGACAGGGCACATACAAAAATCAATCAATGAATGCATAACTAAGTGAAGCAACAAATCAATGTTCTCTCTCTCTCTCCAATCAATAAATAATTTTTTTAAAAAAGCCACAACATCAATCTTCTAAAACTCAACAGCCACAACAACAAAAAACAAAAGAGCCTGATTAAAAAATGGGCAATGGATGGACACAGGCAATAGGGTAGTGAAAACCTGGGGAGGTGGATAGGGGCTGGGAGGAGGGGGGAGAAGGGGGAAAATGGGAGATATATGTAATACTATCAACAATAAAAAATATATTTAAAAACGAGAAGAACAAAATGGGCAATGGGTTTGAACAGACATTTTTCCAAAGAAGATATACAAATGGCCAATAAGCAAATAAAAAGATGTTTAACATCACTAATCATTAGAAAAATGCAAGTCAAAACTACAATGAGATACCACCTCACCCCCATTAGGATGGCTACTATTAAAAAAACACAAGTGTTGGTGAGGATGTGGAGAAAATGGGACCCTTGTGCACTGTTGGTAGGAATGTAAGATGATAAAGCAACTATGGAAAACAGAAATAGCACTTCCTTAACAAATTAAAAATAGAATTACAGGCCCTAGCTGGTTTGGCTCAGTGGATAGAGCGTCGGCCTGCAGACCAAAGGGTCCTGGGTTCAAATCCAGTCAAGGGCACGTATCTCGGTTGCAGGCTCCTCCCCAGCCTGGGTCCTGGTTGGGGCTCATGCAGGAGGCAACCAATCGATGTGCTTCTCTCACATATTTCTCTGTCTTTCTCTCTCTCTTCCACTCTCTCTAAAAATCAGTGGAAAAATATCCTCAGGTGAGGAATAAAAAAATAATAATAATCTATATATATATATAAAAGGCCAATATATAAAGTGTCCCCCTCGGGAGTTCAACCGGGAGATGGGGAGTTTGATCGCTTGCTATGACATGCGCTGACCACCAGGGGGCGGCGCAGAACGAAGGAAGGTCCCAGCTGGCAGGCAGAAGGAAGGCCCTGACTGGCAGCTGGAAGGCCTCGATTGGCCCTGATCACTAGCCAGGCCTAGGAACCCTACCCATGCACGAATTTCGTGCACCGGTCCTCTAGTTTAAAAATAAAAATATAATGACTGTATGATCCAGCAATTCTACTTCTAAGTATATACCCAAAAGAATTGAAAGCAGGGTTTCAAAAAGATGTTTGTATACCCATATTCATAGCACCATTATTCACAACAGCTAAAATGTTGATGCAATATATTGACAGATGAATGAATAAGCAGAGTGTGGTATATACATACAATGCAATATTATTCAGAAAAGAAAGGAAATTCTGCAATATGCAATGACATGAATAAACTTTGAAGACATTATGCAAGTGAAATAAGCCAATCACAAATAGACAAATACTGTATGATTCCATTTATATGAAGCACCTGGAGTAGTCAAAATCATAGAGACAGAAAATATGATGGTGGCTGAGAGGGGCTGGAGGAGGGGTGAATGGGTATAATAGGTATAGAGTTCCAGTTTTACAAGATGAAGAGTAATGGGAATAGATGGTGGTAATAGTTGCACAATAATATAAATGTATTTAATACCACTGTACTGTACACTTAAAAATACGTAAGATGATAAATTTTATGTTATACATATTTTACCACAAAAAGAAAAGGAAAAAAGTAAGGGCAACTAGAAATTACTATATAATAAATACACTACAATGTGCAAAAAGTTCACAATGGTATGGACCATCATATTACAGTAGGAGCCTGTTCATGAGGTAGGGACCAGTGAACTAAAACTTAAATGTTAACTATGGGCAATGCATAACTGAATCTAAGTAAAATCTGTCAGATACTTTAAACAAATCTGATCAATCAATCTAAACAACTCTGATTTTTTTTTAAATCACCCCCTTGCCTTTTCTGTTTCCAACTTCAATTGGAAACTGAACTACTCTATCTCCCAACTGTCTCTGTACTGAAGCAGTTGAATGCCCTAGAGCCATGGTCGGCAAACCACGACTCGAGAGCCACATGCAGCTCTTTGGCCCCTTCAGTGTGCCTCTTCCACAAAATACCACGTGCAGGCGTGCACATACAGTGCGATTGAAACTTCGTGGCCCATGTGCAGAAGTTGGTATTTTGTGGAAGAGCCAGTATTTTGTGGAAGAGCCACACTGAAGGGGCCAAAGAGCCGCATGTAGCTCGAGAGCCGCCGTTTGTCAAGTCGCAGTTTGCCGACCACTGCGAGCCTAGAGAACATTACCTGGTTTCACTTGAAAATTATGGTACCTCCCTAGCTATGATTATCTTACCTCAAATGGGCATTCAACTGGATTCTCCATTCACCCTTTAGTTGACAAGATTATCTTCCATGATAAAACAGAAATCTTTGCAAGAGAACTCCATCTTCCCACCCCCAAATTACATGCCTCTCTGCACCTGCACCATCCAGTTACACTAAAGAAGGTGTCCCATCAAAAGCCATTCTCTCACCCGGCCAGTGTGGCTCAGTGGTTGAGCATCAATCTATGAAACCAGGAGGTCATTGTTTGATTCCCGGTCAGGCATATGCCCGAGTTGCAGGCTCAATCCCCAGTATGGGGCATGCAGGAGGCAGCTGATCAATGATTCTCTCTCATCATTGATGCTTCTATCTCTCTTTACCTCTCCCTTCCTCTCTAAAATAAATATATATATGTATGTATGTATATTTTAAGCCATTCTCTCTACTCCTTCACTTGTACTCTCTCTCTCACCTGGAATGATATCCTCTTTCAGCTCCATTAATATTCTCTCTCTCTCTCTCTCTCTCTCTCTCTCTCTCTCTCTCTCTCTCTCTCTGATTCTGCTTACATGAGGTACTTAAGAGTGGTCAAAATCATAGAGACGAAATATAATGGTGATTGACAAAGACTGAATATATCTCTCTTAGATATATTCAGTCATTCAACATATATTTATTGAGCATCTACAATGTACCAGTACTAATCTAGCTGAATAAGACAAAGTTCCTGTGTTCATGGAGTGTATGAACTAGTTAGGAGAGGTAAACAAAGAAATAAGCAAATAAATATACATTTCAAGTCCATCATGAAAACTGAAGAGTAGTATATGTGAAAGGAGAGAAGGGAGACAGGGAAGGAGGTGGTACATAAAAAAAGGTGATCAGAACAGGCTTCTCTAAGGAAGACACACTTAAGATCTGAATGAAATAAGACAGCAAATCATAGTAATCATACCTGGAAGCATTTTAAGCTGAGGGAACAGTAAGTACAATTGTCCTAGATAAGAATATTTGGGCATGGGGAATGGCAAAAAGGCCAACAAGACAAGAGTTGAGTGAACAAGGAGAATGTGGAAGGAGAGTGAGATTGGAGATGATAGCCAGAGGTCAGATTATGCAGGACCTTACAGAACACAGTATGTTTTCTCACACTTGCTGCAAAATCCAGTTTGGATTTTGCAGCAAGTGTGAGAAAACAGTGAAGAGTTTTGAGCAGTGATCTCAGGGGAGGAAAAGTAGTGAGATCATTAAGAAGTAATTACAATAATCCAAGTGAGAACTAATGGTGGCTTGAATGAATGGTAGTAAGTAGAAAGAAGTATTGCCAAGGTTGATATATTTTGAAGGTAGGGCCAAATTAGTTATTTAGAGAGTGAATGTACAGTGTGAGAAAAAAAGAAAAAGAAAAAATCAATCTTTAGCTCTAAATTTTTGGTTTCATATAAGAACACTGGGTAAATATCCTATGTGTCTCCTATTCAAACAGACACACATACACACACACACACACACACACACACACTCCTTTCCCTTGACACTAATATCCTCCTCCAAATACCATTTAGTCTTTTGTTTTCCTTTACAGCAAAACTTCTCAAAAGAAGTGTCTACTTACTAGTACACTACCCAACTCCCTCCCCTTCTGTTTGCCAAATAACATCCTATTATTTCACCAAAAGTAGTCTTGTCAAGATTACCAATTATATCCATGTTGCCAAATCAACTGGCCAGTGTGGCTCAGTTGGTTGAGCGTCCTCCCATGCACCAAAAGGTCACACCAGTTTAATTCCCAGTCAGGGAATTGAATGTCCATGTTTCAAATGTCCAGTGAGGGTGTGCAGGAGGCAGCCAATCGATGTTTTTCTTTCGCATGGATGTTTCTCTCTCTCTCTCCCTTCCTCTCACTCTAAAAAAAATCAATAAAAACATATTTTAAAAAATAAATAAAAAACCAAATCAACTATTCTATTCTCACCTTATTCAATTTCTCAGCAACATTCAACATAACTGATCTCCCTTCTCTTTCAAATGCTCTATTTTCTTGGCTTCTGGGAATGCACATTCACCTGTCTTTCCTTCTATCTTTCTGTCTACTCCTATCTTCCTTCACTAGCTATCCTCTATATGTCCAAGACTAGGAAACTCCATTCTTCATACACTACACTCTCCAACAAATGATCTCAACCATTCCCATGGCTTTACGTATCATCTATATGTTGATATCTCTAGCCAAGTGTCTGTCTCTAGCCCAAAATCTGTCTTTCAGACTAAATACAATCTGTTAGACAACCCCACCTGTATTTCTCATAAGTATCTTAAACTTGACATGAATAAATGGAACTCTTTTTTTAAATATATTTTTATTGACTTCAGAGAGGAAGGGAGAGGGAGAGAGAGATAGAAACCAAATGGAACGCTTGCTTTCCACAGCATCTATCATGAATTTTAATTCTATTTGCTTACTTACTATACATCTTCCTCAATAAACAGTAAGCTTCCCAAAGGAGCAACTAAGTCTGCTGTGTTTACCAATGTACTCCTAGCAACTAATAGGGCTTAGCAAGAGTACACACCAAGTAGACACCAAGATTTACTAGACACTGTGGCTGCTCTCAAAATATTCACATACTAATGGGAGAAGCAGATGCATAAACCACAATGATAGGACAGCATGGTAAGGGCCACTCTGCGTGATGAGAGGAAGCACATGAGTGCTTCATGAATCCAAAAGAGGGGCCCTTAGTAGCCCCACAGCGAGGGGAGACTTTTTAAGAAGGTGACTTCAGAGTTTATTTTTGCGAGATAAGAATAAGTATAGCTATCAAGTCCCTACTGTATGTATTTTTCTTTTTTATAGAATTATTTTGAAATGTTATTATAGCTCCTCAAGGTAAGTATAAATATCTTCCATATGAAGCTCAGAAAGATTAAAAACCAGATAGCTAGTAAGTGGTAGAACCAGAATTTGAATTGAGGTCAGTCTGCTTTTAAATTCCTCCCTCTTCCTTTCTTTCTTTTTTTTTTCCCCCTATATCACAAGGCATCACTAAAAACAATATATTTTTATACTTGCCACCTACTCTTTGCTTGACCTTAAACAAATCATTATACCTCTTTCAGCATGGGGCTCAATTACCAGTCTCCAAATCACTCTCTAGCCCCCTCCTTTTCCTTTATGATCAAGGGTTGGGGTTCAGCTGTAGTCAGGGAGCAACCCTGAGCACTTCTTTCAGGCTGCAGCACCTGAGCATTTTTCGTGGCTGAACATGCACTCGGGAACAACTACAGTAACATTTGTACAGAGCGCTTTACAAGTTCCAAGGCAGTTTCACATATGCATTATTTCACTTGATTTTCACCAGTCCTATGAGCTGCTAAATCCCTATATTACAGATACCAATGGAAGTAAAATGCCTAGCCTAGCTTCATCTGGTCTCTGAACTGTACTGCCCGCCAGAAGTTGAACTGAAGAAAACTGGGGAGGGAGGAGGGGCCTGCCTGGAAGGAGAGGAAGAAAGCCAATGTGACTCATAGAGGGAACTCAGCACCAAGTCACCCAATGGCCTAGAGCCAGGAGAAGTGAACAGGGACCAAGTCTCTTTCCCTTCCAAGGTAATGAGTGTTTGGCCATGGCACAGTGACCTACCATATAGAACTGTTCTTTTTCCTTCTCAGCAGAACCTAGAGTCTAACCCCACAGGTAGGCAGAAATGAGAATATAAGGAAACTCTATGTACACTATATGTACACACAGGGCCAGAAGACCACAGGGTGTAAGAGACTAGGGGTCACCTTTAAAGAAGACTTGAGTTTAGGACCCAGCTCTGTGGCTGACTTGATGATAACCTTCTGTGTTATCATGGCCCTTTGTACTTCTCTTATACCACATACATTTATTGCATGAGGTTACAGATATCCATACTCCTTCACCTGTACTGGGAGGCAGCAACTGAGTCCAGTTTCCATTTGTGTATCCCCAGCACCTGACACCATAACTAACCCAGAATAGATGGTTCAGAGAATGTCTCATGATGGATGGATGCCATATTCAAAGCTTTTTGTATGTATACACATTCCACATTCTAGTCTAGACAGTAAGTGCCAGGAAAGCTACAATCCTGCCTTATCTCCGCTTCCCCTCTCACTCTCTTACTGTGAGAACACTGCCAGAGAAGAGTTTGCTGAGTAAAGCCAGCCTTCAGAGGGAAAGAGGATTAACCTGTATGTTCCTCTTTCACACCACTATCCACAAATAACCCCATCTTGTCCAGGCCACCCTCTTCTTCAAAAGACCACTGTTCTCCCCCAGAACTCCTGCTTCTCTGCCTCCACCTCACCCCTGCTATCCCCCTCATCTTCCCTGGGCTCACAAAGGTTTACCTCTTTTCCTCCAGGTCAGCAGCACCTCAGAGCTGCCAAAGAGTCTTGTTCCTCTCCCAGTCAACCTCACCAGAATGTGAGCTTCTGTCCAGTCCTACCGGACCCTCTTGCTCTCCTCCCAGGCTAGTCTTCACGCTCCCCACCTCCCAACTTACGTTCTCCTACTGCCTGCTGCTGCCCAGTCCCCTCCAGGAAGGAGGTGGGGAACAAATCCAGGAAGAAAGACTGTCTATTGGTAGGCCCAATGCAAGGCATAGAGGCAGTAAGGAGAGAGGCTGACACGTGGGGAAGAAAGGATCTGTAAGTGAAAGCCAAAAGCCAGGGAGTTAGGTGGGAGTTAGAGAGTGTTCGGACCACACAAACACCAGAGCAAAGGTCCCTACAACCAATAACCCAATAATAATGAGAAAGTTTATCAATACTTCTAAAAGGAAGAGAAGAACGCCTAACCAAGCAGGAGAAGGACCCAAGAGAGGGAAGGAAAAACTAGCAATGGAGGGGAAGGGACAAGAAAGGGGAAGCATGAGGGAGCAGGAAGAAGAGCGAAACTGAGGCTGGGAGAAAAGGTGGGTCAGGGGCAGGACAGAAAAAATAACCAGGAGTAGGAAAGAAAAAGTAGAAAGAAGAAGACAAGGAGGCAGAGTCATAAAAAAAAAAACTGAAGAGAGGAAGGAGGTCCTAAATAATCAAGTAGGTTAATACCAGGCCTGACATGTATTTCTTGGTCCCAGATAATCAAGAAGGAAAGATTATAGTGATTAAGACATTACACAGACCCCAAGTCTGTCATTAACTTGGCAGAATAACAAGGGGGTTCCAGAGAAGACAGCCTAGTTTAAAACAGCTTTATCTCTAAGTATCAAAAAACTGGTCAGTTTTGAGAAAAACCATTAACATACTTGCCCTGCTTCTTCCTAATCCCACCTCCCTGCACACAACACACCTATACGCAACACCAAAACAGTCGGCATTCTCAACCTCTGCCTTGCCCAGAAAGCCCCTGGGTCCTGAGCAGACCAGCAAGATGCCATCCACAAGCTGGCTAGAAGACAGGACACAGGTCTGCTGCCAGAGTTCACCTGTCTCCTCCAGGGTGAAGGGGGCTTCTCTGCCGCCCACGGGAAGGACTTTATAAAACCAGCTCACTTTTCCAGAAGGCAATCTGACAGCCTGGAAAAGCCAGAGTTGCAAACAGAATGTCAAGCCCTTCACTGAAGAGATAAGGAAACGGAGGCCCACAGAGGCTACTGGAACAGGGCCAGCCCCCCAAGTTTCCTATCTCCCAGTTTACTGGACCTCTTAACAGGTCATTTACAATATAATGCCCCTCCCCAGCACCCAAGAGGGAAAAAGAACCCACCATCCCAGCTGGCAGGTAGCTAAGCCAAGGCAGAGAAAAAGTATCGCCCTAGCCACCCAGCAGAAGGGTGCTGGTAAAGGAGCGAGGTTCCTGAGGCGGAGCAGTTCCCCAAAACCCAGCTTCCCCTTCGCGCCCTTCCCTGCCACAGCTCTGATCCCAGTGCTGGCCTAGCCCAGCGTCGGCTCCTCCTCGGAGGATTCCACCTTCAGCCTTTCTCTCATTTGGGATCTCTTAAGGGAAGAGACCCTAAATCTACCAAACCTTGCATCACCATTGCTCCGAAGCCTGCAGAGACTAACCCCTCCCCAGCATCGCCCTGCTGGGCCGGCAATACCTGGTGGGGAGAGCTGGCCCCGGCATCTCTGGCCACTGTTTTTGTCGCAGAGCCGCACCTCTCTCCCGCCCGGCCTGGCCACGCAAAGCCCGAGCTCCACCCGGGCCTCTGCTCGGCGGGAGCAGGGGCTCCCAGCAGCTCCGCGCCCCAGCTCCCGGGTGCAGCACGCTCCCGCCCTCGCAGCGCGCAGTGAAGGCGCTGCTTTGGGGTTGGCGAAGCAGAAGGGGCGGGGGAAGAAGGGAGGCAAGGAGGCGGGAGGAAGCCGCGCTTCTCCTTTCTGAGAAGCACTGAGGGCGGGAGGGGAGACTACTACCTTCCACCCTCTCAGCTCTGAGTCTCCAGCAGGAGGTTATTTTTTCACTTAGACTGGGCTTCCCACGGGCCAGTTAAGGGTCTTGGATGAGCCCCAGAGTCGAGGAAGAGAACCTCTGTGCCTTAGTTTCTGCAGCCGGGCCTGGACTCCAGGACAACTAAAGTCAAACCTCGGCTCCATCAGATTAGGCTTCAGAAAAAAAGGTGCACCCACCTTCCCACCGCCCACAAAGGTGACAGGGTCTAATTCTAATGCCCTGGGGAAATGGATGGGCCGACGCTTATACCCAGTCACACACAGCAAAGAAAGCTCTGCAGCAATTACCCTGGATTAAGTGCTATTGTGTACCAGGCGCTTTATAAAATGTTACGTCCGTCTCACCACAGTCTTAGGAAGTAGGCACTCTACCAATATACACGGGTGAAAACTGAGGTCCAGAAGAATGTGGTTTCATACAAGTGTTCTTAAACACCTATTATAAATCAGGCATTGGAATGGGCCCCGAGCTAAACAACACATTACAGGACATGTGCCAACCAACCCTGGCCCGGCACCCCCTAAATGCCAGTAAGTATCATTGAAACTGTAAAAAAAAAAAAAAACCCACACATTTCCAAATACCCCCTCGGAGGTAACATTACTTCACCAACTCCCCTTCTATATCCTGCTCTTTAGAGAGATGGCGGGAGTCAGATCATGTAGGGCCTCTTCCAGGTCATAACTAGGAGTTTGGATTTTGTCCTAAATTTTAGCAATGGGAAGGCTTTGGAAGGTTTTAAGCAGAAGGAAAAGGTCTTACATTTTTACAAGATCACTAAATGATGAAAAATAGAGGAGAGAGTGATAGAATCTAGTTATTAGATTCAGGACTCCAGGTGAGAGAAGATGGTAATTGACTTAGACCTGTGGTCGGCAAACTGCGGCTCGCGAGCCACATGCGGCTCTTTGGCCCCTTGAGTGTGGCTCTTCCTAAGCCTTAGGAGGACCCTAATTTAGTTAATAACAATGTACCTACCTACATAGTTTAAGTTTAAAAAATTTGACTCTCAAAAGAAATTTCAATCGTTGTACTGTTGATATTTGGCTCTGTTGACTAATGAGTTTGCTGACCACTGACTTAGACTAATACATTGGAAGATAAGATAAGAAGAAACAAGTCAATTCTAAGGACACAGCTTGGAAGCAGCAGAACTTGCTGAAAAACAGAATATGACGGGTGAGAGAGGGCAGTGACTTCCCCAAGACTACCCAGCTGGTAAATGGCCAAAGTGCCCCAACTCTGGTCTGACTCCTACACCTATGCTTTATTTCTCTCTGCATGGTAGGCAATTTTATATCAACTGCTTATCCCTCTTCCTACTGCCTGGCAAACAGCAGGTAACCAACATTATGCCTGATCAATTATTTAAGTGCAGTAGAGAGAAGTTTTATGGTATTTATCCGTTTCTCCTGACAGATACCTACACCTCCCCTCCATTCAATGTGCCCAAATTAATCTAATTGCAGAAGGAAACAGAGGAAGAACTCCATGAGGACAGAAAGAGCTCTTCTGTTAAGTATCTTTCACCTTTCCCAGGCCAAGTACTTTGCCATTCCAACTACCGGAAGTCCCAGAAACAGTGCTCTGCCTTGGACATAGTGTTTCATACTCATGATCCATAATCATAGCATCTGATCTTACCCAATTGCCCACCACATGCAGCAAGCATCCTCCGACAGAGGGTTTTCTAGGCCCTGTTGGAACATGTGCAAGAAAAAAGAGCTCATTTGCAAGTTGCACTGTAAGGCAGTGCTTCCTAATATGCAGCCAGGTGCCTCTATAAACTTCCAATGCTGCCTCCGGGAATACTCAGAAAGCATCCTTCAGGAAATGGCACATGAAAGGCTTTCAGGTAGGTGTGTATGGTGAGCTATCAAGCCCCTATACTTGTTCTCTTCTCCAGGAAAAATACCCTCGGTTCTTTTCATCATTTGTTCATTCAACAACTAAGCATCTCATACAAGCCACTCCTTCAGAGTTTATGGTCTTGTTATAGTGGGTTTCAGCTCTCCCTGGGCATCAAAATTACCTGGGAAGGTTTAAAAATATGTACTGAAGTCCTATCAGAGATTTTGACTCAACTGGTCTGGGGTGTGGCCTAGGCAATATGTCTTTATAGATAAAACTATAGATACATAGATATATATCAGAGGACTAATACTACTCAACTTCAAGACTTACTATAAAGCTACAGTGATCAAGACAGTGTGGTATAAGTGAAAGAATAGATAATAGATCAGCGGAACAGAAGAGAGAGCCTGAAATAGACCTACACAAATATTGTCAACTGATCTTTGACAAAGGAGCAAAGGAAATTCAATGGAGAAAGAATAGTCTTTTCAATAAATGGTGCAAGAAATATATCTCCACAGGCAAAAATAATTAATCTAGACACAGACTTTACATTTCTCACAAAAATATAACTCAAAATGTATCATAGATCTAAATGTAAAATGCAAAACTATAAAATGTCTAGACTCTAGAAGATAAATAGGAGAAAATCAGATGACCTTGGGTTTGGTGATGACTTTTTAGGTACAACACCAAAATCACAATCCATAAAAGAAAATGTTGATAAGTTTCAATTAATTAAAATGTAAAAGTTCTGTTCTGCGAAGACACTATAAAGAGAAATACAAGTCACAGACTTGAGAAAATATTGGCAAAGTATATATCTGATGAAAAACTTGTATTCAAAATACACAAAGAACTCTTAAAACTCAACAAGAAGAAACCAAACAACTCGATCAAAAAAATGGACAAAAGATCTGAATGGACACTTCCCCAAAGAAGATATAGAGATGGGAATTAAGCATATGGAAAGATAATAAATATCATATGTCACTAGGTACATGCAAATTAAAACAACAATGAGGTGCCACTAAATACCTACTAGAATGGCTAAAATCCTAAACAATGAAAACATCAAATTCAGGTGAGGATGTGAAGCAACTACAATTCTCATTCACTGCTGATGAGAATGCAAAATCTTATAGCCACTTTGGGAGACAGCTTGGTAGTTTCTTACAAAGCTAAATGTAGGCTTACCATACAATCCAGCAATTGCACTCCTAGGTACTTACCCAAATGAGTTGAAAATTTATGTCCACACAAAATATGTTCACAAATATGTATTGCATCCTTATTCACAATAGCCAAAATTCAGAAATAACCTTATTTACAACAGCCAAAATTCAGAAGCAACCAATATATCCTCCAACAGATGAATGGATAACAAACATACAATGGCATAACAACAATAAAAAAAATGAATTATCAAGCCATGAGAAAACCCTAAATATATATTGCTAAGTGAAAAAAGCTAGTCTGAAAAGGCTGATTCCAACTATACGATATTCTGGGAAAGGCAAAATTATAGAAAGGGCAAAAAGATCAGTAGCTGCCAGGGGCTCAAAAGGGAATTGAGGATAGGGATGAAGAGATAGAACACCGGGCATTTTTAAGGCAATGAAACTATTCTGCATGATACTATAATGATGGATATATGATATGCATTTGTCAAAAGCCATAGAACTGTAAAACACAAAGAGTGAACCCGAATATAAACTGTGGACTTTAGTTAATAATAATGTATCAATATCGGTTCATCAATTGTACCACACAAATGCAGGAAGTTGCTAATAGAGGAAGTGCTGAGCGAGTGGAGAGGGAGTATACAACAGCTCTTTGTCCTTTCAGGTCAATATTTCTGTAAGCCTAAACCTGCTATAAAAATAAGGTCTATTAAAATAAAAATGTTAAGTATCAAGCAAAAACAGGTATATAAAAAAAAACTCATTTTCTTTTTTATTAGATTCATCAAAAACAATACTCTTGTCAAACTGCTGTAAAATTTTCTAAACACTCTAAATTTCTTGCTTCCCTCATTGCAGACTGGAACAGTTCAGACTCTACTTTGAGTAGTGGGGCTCTAGGGCATCTCCCACTGAACATAGTCCTATGAGCGAGCCTCTTACTGCCTGGTACCGAAGGGGGACATGATACTCACTGTGCTTCTTACTGCCTGGTTCCTACGGGAGAGTTCTTGGTCCCAGATAATCAAGAAGAAAGATTATAGTGATTAAGATGACTTTCTTACAAGGGAGAAAGTATTAGCTAAAGAAATGAAAAAGCAGAATCAAGTGAGGTATAGAAGGGACTTGATCGATAAAACTGTATTTCCAAAGAAAGAAATGAAATCCTAGAAATACCAAATGACTTGCCCACGTTTAGACAAGTTAGCAGTTAACTTGTTTTAAGTGCAATAACTCCTTGCGCTGATGTAGTCCTTTGGTTTACAAAGTAAATAATTTACAAGTTAATCTTCCATGAACCTTGATCAGCAATGTTTTTGTCTGTGTGGTCATCTTAGGCCTGACCAGTTCCTTTCAAGTCACTCACCTGGATTCTGCAGGTATATGCATTTGTAACCCCTGGAAATACTACATAAAGGCTAATGATCAGTAATAATTAGCAAATTTTGTTTAGGTAAATTTAACTCATGACTACCATGATCATACTGCCTATAAGTTTTGAAAATTGTTAATTTTTTTGTAACCACAAGTAATTTTAAGAACAATACACTTAAAGATTGAGAATTACAATCTTCTGCTATCACCAGTTAAATGTAAAAGAAGTCAGTCAATAATGATAATTTTGATTATAAAATAGTCATCTAATATACCATTCTTTCTTGCAACCAGATAGCAGGGCCAGTTGCCTATTAAGGACTCTCAATGGGCCATAAATAAACCCAAAAATATATGGGCAACTAATTTTCGACAAAGGAGCCAAAAACATAGAATAGGAAAAGGAAAGCCTCTTCAATAAATGATGCTGGGAAAACTGGAAAGCCACATGCAAAAGAATGAAACTAGACTGCTATCTGACCCCATACACAAAAATTAACTCAAAATGCCTTGAATATAAGACCTGAAACAATAAAACACATAGAAAAAAATACAGGCACTAAACTTAATGGACTTTGGTCTCCGAGGACTATTTGTATGCATAGCACTTATCATCAATTGACATATTTGCTTATTGGTTGACTCCTTCCAATAGAATATACACTTCACAAGGACAAAGACTTTGTTTTTATTCCAGACCTCAAAACGCATTCCTTGCACACAGTATGTGGCTGCTAAGTAATGGCTGAATGAATTAATGGAGCCGGAAACACCAGTCAGAAGCAACTACAGAGAACCTTGAAGGCCAGAAAAAAATATGGGTGCAGTGGATGCAATCTTAGAATTCGCTTAATGAAGAAGCTGCTCATACAAATCACCTTGTGCCCTCTAAGAGAGAGGGGGAAAGGAGCAGAGGGGAAGGGAGGGAGAGTGGGAAATGGATGGATGTGAAATTCTATACTGTACCAATACAAGAATCCTATATAATAAAAGGGTAATATGCAAATGAATCAAATGGCGGAACAACCGGTCACTATGACGCACACTGACCACGAGGGGGCTGACACTTAATGCAGGAGCTGCTCCCAGCCCGCAGGCCCCTTTCACCTGATTGGGGCCTGCCAACCAACCTCTGGGTCCCTTCTCTTCCCCCCATCCCCCACCCCGGCCGGCAGGCTCTGATTGCCCGATGGCAAATGGGGAACCAGGGGTGGGTGGCGGTGGGTGGCGGGGCCGGCAGCCAGGGAAGATGGCCCTGGTCTCAGGCCAGGCCTAGGGACCGTACCTGTGCACAAATTTCATGCACCGGACCTCTAGTACTATAATAATCAGAGGTGTCTAATAATGAAATGGACAGACTTGAAGGTACTAACATCCCCAACCAACCTCTCTACAGGGAGGATACAATAAGAAACTACTCTCCCATAATTTTCTTCTTTCTCTGCTTGTCCTTTTGGACTCAGCTCAAATGTTATCACCTCTTCAAAGGCTTTCTAGAATCACCCCTTCTTATGGCCCTCAGAGCACTCTATCTACACGTACTCCAACTTAGTAAAAGTATTTGTTAATACATGGTTAGGTACTGAACTGTGCGCCCCTCCCCAGAAAAATTCATATGCTAAAGCCCTAGCCCTTCTTTGTGACTGTTTTGAAGATAGGGTTTTTAAGGAGGTGATTAAGGTTAAATGACCTCATAAGAGAGGAGCGCTGATCCAATGGAGGTGCTGTCGTTATAAAACAGGAAGAGTCACCAGAATCGATCTCTCAAGCCAGGAATAATAGTGCCACTATTATTGCAGCTCTCATGAGAAACCGAATCCTGCCAAAACCTCAATGTTGAGGCACACAAAATGCTGTGCTGTAAAACAATGACAACTATTCATTTATCTCTTACTTATACCTTTTATTCCCATATATAAATTGTTTTTTAAAAATGTTCCAGCCCTGCCCAGCTGGTTAGAGTGTCAGTACACCAAGGCACATATAAGAAGCAACCAATGAATGCATAAATAAGTGGAACAACAAATCTCAATCTCTCTCTTCTCTCTCTCTCTCTCTCTCTCTCTCTCTCCCCCGCCCCCACCCCCTCTCACTCTCCCCCCTTCCTCTTTCTCTCTCAAACCAATTTTTAAAAACACAGATTCTTAAAATATTCCATGCTAACATATTGTCACTAACCCTAACAAATTAAAAATGCTCTTACCTAAAAACAACCCTATGTCTTATCAGTTACAACACCCCAGCATTAAATTCGAAGGAATTTATCTCCTATCTGCTGAGTGCTTTAAGTCCCAGATACTACCCTGCGCAGGAACAGCCTTATCGCCACTAGTGTTATCTCCTTCAACTGTACCTCTGATACAGTCCTGCCCAAAGGCCTGAGTAGGTCCTCCTCGTTTACAGCACCTCCTGAAATCTCCTGGCACTTTATTTTCCACAGGTGTCTTATATCTCCAGCCAGACTATAAGTCCCTTTGGTTAGGGAATGTTTCATTCATTTCTGTCCCCTCAATACCTAAGCAAAGCCTAGGACATAGAAGGTTCCCAACAATCAAATCTACTGAATCCAGACAAATCTAAAAATAAAAACATCACATATGTGTTGGCATCTAATTCACCCACACAAACTTTCTGTCTTGCTCTGAATCCTTTTATACCCCAGGATATAAGCTTGTTTCCAAGGCTGCCTTAGCTCTCTCTCCTCCATATTGTAAATGCTGCAGCAGAACAAGCGGCTTTATTAAAAAGTTGATTCTAAGTTCTCTAAAAAACCAGAAGCAGCTTGAAAGGCCACTGTATCATCGCAGCAGAAGAACATTTTAATAAGCATATCCCCCTTTAAGGACTCCTGGATACAATACACGTTAGACGCAGAATTTTCTTAATAAGCTTCCAATCTTTCTTGCCATTGAAATATTTCTTCTCACTTTAAGCTTAGACTCCAACCATGGTGCTTCCCGGGGTCAGCAAGGTTTTAGAAAAGGAGTACCTTCTAGAAGATAGGACAATCCCTAACATTTATGCAGCTCTTTACAGTTAACAAAGCACGGTCACACACATTATCCAATTTAATGCTTACAGACGACCCTATGAGACTTCTCCTCACAAACAAAGCTCCATCCCAAAGCCGCCTCTCCTGGACCGCTACCACCACCAGCACCACCTCTTCCCCTCTGCCCAACACACACACACACACACACACACACACACACACGACTGCTATTGCCCTTGTCACTTAACAGACTATCTACTAAAAACCAGGCCCAGCAGGTGTAGAGCAAAGTAAATGCCCCCTGTCTATGAATAAACAAAGGGAGGTAGATAGAACAGTTGCAATTTTTGTTTTAATAAAGTAAAAACCGGCCCTAGCTGGTTTGGCTCAGTGGATGATAAAGCGTTGGCCTGTACACAAAAGGGTCCCGGGTTCGATTCTGGTCAAAGGCATGTACCTCGGTTGCAGGCTCCTCCCCAGCCTGAGCCCTAGTCGGGATGCATGCAGAAGGCAACCAATTGATGTGTTTCTCTCACATCAATATTTATCTCAGTCTTGCCCTCACTCTAAAAATCAATGAAAAAGTATTCCCGGGTGAAGATTTAAAAATAATAATAATAAAATAGTTTCCCGTCTTATGTTTAAGTCCTTTATCCATTTTGAGTTTATTTTTGTGTATGGTACAAGTTGGTAGTCTAGTTTCATTTTTTTTTTTTTGCATGTATCTGTCCAATTTTCCCAACATCATTTATTAAAGAGACTATCTTGACTCCACTGTATGCTCTTGCCTTTGTCGAATATTAATTGAGCATAATGACTTGGGTTGATTTCTGGGTTCTCTGTTCAGTTCCGTTGGCCTATATGTCTGTTCTTGTGACAGTACCAGGCAGTTTTGAGAACAGTGGCTGTGTGATATAGCTTGATATCTGATATTGTGATCCCTCCAACTTTGTTCTTCTTTCTCAGGATTGCTGTGGCTATTCAGGGTCTTTTTTATTCCATATGAATTTTTGGAGCATTTGTTCTAGGTCTGTGAAATATTCTGTTGGTATCTTAATGGGGACTGCATTGAACATAAGATGGGAAACCATAAAAATCTTAGAAGAATCCACAGGCAGCAAAATATCAGACATATGTCGTAGCAATATCTTTACTGATACAGATCCTAGGATAATAGAAACTAAGGAGAATATAAACAAATGGGATTACATCAATAAAAAGCTTCTGCACAGCAAAAGAAACCGTCAACAAAACAACAAGAAAGCCCACTGCATGGGAAAACATATTTGTCAATGCTATCTCTGATAAGGGTTTAATCTCCAAAATGTACAGGGAACTCATACAACTTAACAAAAGGAAGTTAAACAATCCAATCAAAAAATGGGCAAAGAACCTAAAAAGACACTTTTCAAAAGAGGATATTCAGAAAGCCAAGGGACATATGAAAACATGTTCAAAGTCACTAATCATCCCAGAGATGCAAATCAAAATGACAATGAGGTACCATCTCACACCTGTCAGAATGGCTATTATCAACAAATCAACAAACAAGTGCTGGCGAGGATGTGGAGAAAAAGGAACCCTCGTGCACTGCTGGTGGGAATGCAGACTGGTGCAGCCACTGTGGAAAACAGTCTGGATTTTCCTCAAAAAATTAAAAATGGAACTCCCATTTGACTTAGCAATCTTACTTCTAGGAATATATCCCAAGAAATTGGAAACTCCAATCAGAAAGGACATATGCACCCCTATGTTCATAGCAGCACAATTTACAATAGCTAAGATCTGGAAACAGCCTAAGTGCCCATCAGCAGATGAGTGAATTAAGAAACAGTGGTACATCTACACAATGGAATACTATGCTGCTGTAAAAAGGAAGGAACTCTTACCATTTGCAACAGCATGGATGGAACTGGAGAGCATTATGCTAAGCGAAATAAGCCAGTCAGAGAAAAATAAATATCACATGATCTCACTCACTTGTGGAATATAATAAACAACATAAACTGATGAACAAAAATAGAGCCAGAGGAAAAAAAATATTTTAGAATGTAACAGAAGTAATCCTGTTATTTGCAGATTTTTTAAAAATATATTTTATTGATTTTTTACAGAGAGGAAGGGAGAGGGATAGAGAGTTAGAAACATCGATGAGAGAGAAACATCGATCAGCTGCCTCCTGCACACTCCCCACTGGGTATGTGCCTGCAACCAAGGTACATGCCCTTGACCGGAATCGAACCTGGGACCCTTGAGTCCACAGGCCGACACTGTATTCATTGAGCCAAACTGGTTAGGGCTGCAGATTTTTAATATCTCCTACAACTTTTGTGATATTATACTATGTTAGGACAGTGTTGGTAATATTATTATATTTTAAATCTTTTTTCTTGAAATATTAATGTTTATTGCATGTAATATTATATTTAAAATCGTTTTCCTTAAAATATTGTTTATTGCATGTAAATGGCTAATTATTTCGTATCTACAATTTGATAATAGATTTATTCTGTATATTGTAACAAAAAAAAGTAAAGAGTAAAAAAAAAAAATTTACCTTCAAAAAATAATAATAAAATAAAGTAGAAGCCGGGATGTCTTTCCAAAATTGTCCCAGCTAAGACTATACCCAGAGTATTCTTGACTTTCAGGAACAGACCGTTACACACTCCCCTCTCCGAGGACTGCTCAGTGCACAGAGGAGTCCAGACTAGACCTCAGAAGTCCCTGGTCCTCAGACAAGCGACTTCACTTCTCTAAGCCTGTTTCCTCATTTGTCGAATGGGAATAAGCACATAGTCTTTCCCTCTCTGAACACACTGTGAGAATTACACAAGGTTATGTGAGAAAAAGCGGCCTGAGAAGTGTGAAATGATGTACTAAGCTAGAGACCATGCTCAGGTCGATGGCTTCCACAGTCGCTGATGAAGTGTTCAGAGCCTGCCCTTAGAGAATCAAATTTATCCTAACAACTCTAAAAAATCAGTTTTTTTATTTTTCAATTTTTATTGATTCCAGAGAGAGGAAGGGAGGAGAGAGAAATAGAAACATGAATGATGAGAGAGAGTCATTGATTGGCCACCTCCTGCCTGCCCCCTACTGGGGATCGAGCCAGCAACCCGGGTATGTGCCCTGACTGGGAATCGACCCTGATCTCCTGGGTCATAGGTAGATGCTCAACCACTAAGCCATGCCGGTCAGGCAAAATCAGCTTTATTATCCTCATCTTACAGCTGGGAAAAAATGAGGCACAGAAAGCTTAACACTTTCCAAATACTGCAAACCTATGAGAGCTGGGAGCAGAATCCAGATCCATTACATCCTCAGGATCTTCCCATACTGCTTCCCCAACATAAAAGAAGAAGGAAAGCTGTTATTCCTCATTAATTTCAATTACCGCTAGGCAGATGGAACAGTGCTGGTCTTGATTTGAGAACATTCCATTGTCTCTCAGGCCAAATCAAACCAAGAGTTAGCCTTGTACAAGCACAGCTTGACTGGCATCCCTGTAGCGCCTCGCCACAGTAGGATGAGCTAAATCTGAATGTGTACATTAGAAAGTGTTCTGGCCTCAATTCTGAAATTATTTTAACTAGACCGAAAGTCTGACAGGAAAAGCAAAAGGGAACAATCTACTTTTCACCATTCAATGCTATGATCATGACGCATGGGAAAGAGCCTACACTTTTGAAATCACACAACCCAAACTTAGGCAGAAAAGAAAAACCTGGACAAAGCCCTGGAGGAGGGAATCAGCAGAACAAGAGAGGATCGAGATGTGACTATGGCTGGAGCAATGTTGGTAATGAGAGGAGACCTAAGAAAATACGTCCTCTATCCTCTTCCTTCCCAGACATCCCCATATCCTGCAAAGAACCTAACCTGTCATGCTTCTTTTCTCTCTACAGCACCTGAAAGTACAAATTAGTAAGCCAGTGAGAAAGTCCAAGACCCTCCTTTGCTGATACTTCAGCCTAAATGCTTCTCCAGAGACAGATTAAGTGGAAGACAGGCTGTCCGAAGTCTCGTTGTCACTACACTGCCCTTCACACAGTGTGAGGCAAGTGTTTTGGTAGAGGAATGTGGCTGCTATTATTTCCAGCTTTAAATACTCAATAACCTATAGCCAGGAATTATTTTATTTGGGATGAGAATGTAAAGGAAATATTTATTTATTTATTTATTTATTTATTTATTTATTTATTTAGAGAAAGGGACAGAGAGACAGAGAGAGAGAGAGACAGAGAGAGAGAGATATCAATCTGTTGCCTCCTGCCCACAACCTGATGACTGGGAATTGAATCCGACTTTTGGTGCATGGGTGATGCGCCAACCAACCAAGCCACACTGGCCAGGGCTGTAGAGAAAAAATTTAAAAACATAATTGGAGTGCAAATATATAATTTTCTCAGATAGAGCTCTGGCACAGGGCCGGCTTCTGACCCAGCAGTGCCATGGTCTGTACCCTTTCTTGTAGTCAGAGCCTCTTAGACCCCTGCAGGGCCTGTCAACAGACTTCAAATAAGAGCAACAGACTCACAACCCAGAACCCATTCCCTCCACAGGTTCCATCAGCCCTCCCTGGGTGTCTACTAGAGGCAGTGCCACATGTTGTGTGTTGTGTGCATTCAAGGAGCAGCCAATGAATCAGGGACTACAGAGAACAGCTTTGTGGCTTCCTTCCACAAGTTAAAAAGAAAATGAGCAGACCCCTACATTTAAAATGAAGAATAAGAAAGCTCGAAAGTACACGATGAACCCCAGGCCCTCAACGTGCCATCCTGAGTAGAGAAGGAGCATAAGTAGGTACCCCAATTGCCTTCTTCCCTCAGAACCCAAACTTACTTTCTGTTTCAATCTGTATACCCTGACCACAACCACCACACCACTGAAACAGGAAGTAGTTGTTCAGGAGCGATTACATGATTTCTAGCTCTGGGTTGGCAAGGAGAGTGGAATGAGGCTTCCCGGGTTCTTGGTAGACACTTATCATGCTGTGGTTGGAGGCCACGTGGTCAGCCAAAGATGGAAAGGAGAGAAGAGTTGTTTAATACTTTAGTTTATAGAAGGGAAAACTGGGGAGCTTGCGTAAGGCCACCCAGCAAGAGCATCTAGCAGTCCCAATCGTATGATAGGTATATGGCACGCAGCACACTGGTGTACAAAGAATTCTGGGCCCGAGGATAGAAAAACCCTGATCTAACCCCAAAATTGCTACCACACTGCTGTCTAATCTTGAATAAATCAATCTCTCTCACTCTCAGTCCCCTTCCCATCTCTCTATTGATTCAGAAATTTCACAAATAAAAGTAACCACTGCACACAAGGCACTGTGCTGAGATATTGTGGTAAACAAAACAGAGTCTATTTACACATAAGTCTATACTTCCGAAGCTTACAGGACAGAATATTGCAGAAAATCAAATATTTTTAAAAAGTAAGCCCATTATAACCATTAACTTGTGCTGCACAGCCAATGTCAATGAGGAAGAAGTGGGTGGGAGAGCACATTTGCAGAAGAAAATCTCACCCACAAACTTCAGATAACCAATCAGGAGCGCCTCTCGGCTCCCCTCCATCACCACCAGGGGCTCAGTATTTCTTGGCCACACATTGTCACCTTCTTGCTTGCTGCTCTGTGTGGCTGGAAGCAGCGTGGCCGACCACAAAAAGCATAAAACGTGCATCCAACAAATGCCAGTCACTGGTTTCTGCCCCTTTCTTTCTCTGAATCGCAGGGCCTTTCGGGTATAAAATGTGAAGACAGGTCTCCCCTGCTCTCTCCAAAAGGAGAGCATTCCTATGAAACCTCTCATAAGCTGAAATGGGGCAAAGCAAAGAAGCAACCGCCTCAGGACACATCTTGCTAACACATGCACAAAATAAATCAAGGCAGGGCCCAGATGGTCACAGACCCAGCTGGCAGCCATGGAGCTTGATGCTGGGGTGCTGAGCGTAGTCCCAGGGGAGGATGGCGTTGCCCCTCTCGCTGCTTGGGGCGAGCGCACTGCCTCTGTAACAGCTCGCTGCAGAACACTGAACGCTATTTCACTTTTTGCCTTTTTTTTTTCCCATAAAAGAGAAAATCCTCTTCGGATTTCTTTTGGTTAACAAAAATAGGCAGTAAGGCAGGTCTTCTGTGAAAGCAAAGTGGCGTAAAGCAAACTCGAAAAGCGGGGGTGGGGGGTGGGGGTGGGGGGTTATCCACAATGCTACCTGCTTCACAGTAGGTAAGATAAAACAGGAAAAAGGACCCAGTGCTCAGCACAGAGTTAGGCACACGACAGCTTCCCCGCCTGTAAAACAGCATTAACATCTATGCCTGCCTCAGAGTGAGGTGAGGATTACATGCGATAACACAGAGGTAAGGTATTTAGCAGAGTCCCTGACATGTAGCGATTCATAAAAACATTAACTTCAATTAAGGCACTTACCCTTTTCCCACTCAGTTTCCTCTAGACACGGGCAGACAGTAATACTCTAACACATGGGATTATTCGGGAGATTACATAAGCTAATATATTTAGAGGCTTAGAACAGTGTCTGGCACATAGTAAGTGCTATATAAGTATGAAATTACGTTTGTTTTCACTAATTTTAGCTGTCCCTACAATTTGCATGTATATAGACCACTGATTCTCGGTTAGGGTTGATTTTGTCACCCAGGGGACAAAAATGTCTAGAGACATTTTTTATTGTCACGCCCGGGGAGAAGGAGGCAGGTGCTACTGGCATCTAGTAGGTAGAGGACAATGACGACGCTGCTGAACAATGCACAGAACAACCTCCTCCCCCAACACAGAATCATACAACAGTCTCGAGGGTGAGAACCTCTGACCTGGACTACACGGATCCGTCGTCCTCTCCTCTGAGCTCCGAGGGTATTTTATCTGGATCTCTCTTCTAGACTTTATGAAACAGGTATGAAAGTCTCAGACCTAAAACAGGTTTCGGAGAAACCCTTACTTTACCAAGGCCTAAAACGGGCAAGCAGTTCACAAAAGAACAGAGATCCAGTAGGAAAGTCAGAACTGGAACCCAGGTCTCCCGACTCCCAGGCTGGTGCTGCTTCCACAACTAAACCAAACACCTTGCAAGCACTTTCTCTTTCCCTTCCCCACTCCCTTTCTGCCCCTCTCCCTTTTCCTGCCCCGCCCCCTTCCTCCCCAGGTTTGGAAACAGAATCTATTTCCTTTCCAGCATCATCAGAAGTCAGAGACGAGCTGACCATTCTCCCCACCTTCTCAGCTGCCTACCTTCTCAGGACCTGCCCCCTGGAGCTCCAGCCTGGGCCTTCTTGGATCAGAGGCCAAGAACTCTTCCTGCGCACCTTGCCCAGGGTCCTTTCTTATGGGGCTAAACGGAGCTGCGGCTGCTGCTCTTTTCCAAGGCAAAGGCAGGCGGTCCGCCTGGAAGGATTACTTAGATCAGGCAACCTGGATTACTTTTCTCTTCCCTGTCTGGGAAAGCACTGGCCTCTGGGAGGGGCCAAAGGCAAGTTGTAACAGCTTGCATTGGACTTTCTCCCAGGAAGTGGTTTTGAAGATAAAAAAAAAAAAAGACTGTGCGTATGGTGATGACAGAGATCAGAGGAAGGATCCATAAGAGAACAGGACTGTGAGGGCTGTCACAGAGCCCCCGGGCACACACAGGACATGGCAAACATAACCCACCTCTCATTCCGAACAGTACTGCAAAGACAAACGCCTGCTTCCTCAGAAAGGCCTCCCATGACCACTTCGGCCCATGAAGACTCCATGCAAGTACTCATTGTGTGTCAGCACTACAGTAACTTTATTTCATTTAATGCTCACGACCTGAGGTCATTACTATCCCCATTTCAGAGATGAAGAAAATGAGGATAAGAAAAGGTAAGTCGCTTGCCTTATTGCCTTAGCCAGGAAGTAGCGGAGCTTCCATTTCTCCCTGATCTTCAGACACCAGAAAGCTAAACTCTCAACTACTTCACTAAACTGTATCTCAAGACAATTATACCCCTTGTTTTGAACCTATATTGCAATGACTGTCTGTATCATATATTGAGCAATTAATTTCAGGCTGACTTGTCTTCGTTACATGGGCATCAGATTTGTTTCAGCCACTGTGCTAGGTCCTGTGAATAAAAGATATAGATAGCAGGCAGTCTCTTCCATAAAGCAGGTTTTCTCAAATCGTCTGACCACAACCTCGAGCAAGAACACAGTGTATATGGAGACCCGGTCCTCATGCACATGCGCCCACACAAACATGCAGACAACACATCTATAAATATAAAACTGAAACAAATGTGTCACAAAATAGTCCTTGCTCCTTCTATATACAGTGTGTCCTGATATTTTCTCTGATGAATTCTATTTGGCTTTTTTTTTATTTGACTTTTTAAAAATACTGGTCCAACTTACTATATTAAATCCATAACCCACACTGCCCTTGACAGCTCCCAGGTTAAGGGGGAAATAAGACATAAGTAACGATAAAAATAATCATTGTAACAGTAGGTAACCTTTTTGGAATTCATACACACACACACACACATATATTATTTTTCATTGATTTCAGAGAGGGAGAGAGATACAGAAACATCAATGATGAGAGAGAATCATTGATCGGCTGCCTCCTGCATACCCCACACTGGGGATCGAGCCCACAACCCGGGCATGTGCCCTTGACCAGAATCGAACCCGGACCCTTCGTCTGCAGGCCGACGCTCTATCCACTGAGCCAAACCATCTAGGGCTATTTCTGGGATTCTTAATGTGTGCCCTAGCACACTGATAAGCACTTTACATGGATTATTTGGAGCCAAGATCCAACCCTGGTCTGCTTGTTTGAATCCAATGTCCATAGTCTTCTCACTACACCATATTGACAGGGCAGCATCAGTTCTATAATGAGGAACATTTCCATGAGGGATGGGGTTGGGGAAAGGGAACAGTCAGGAAGTTTCACAAAAGTGAAGATTTCTGAGTTGTGTCGTGAAAGAGAAATTTTCAGGCATTTGATGCATGAGCTGCTATAGGTGTACTATTCCTATTCGTGGTTGGAACCCTTTTTCTTCTCTTTTGATGTTGAAAAATAGCATGCTATTTTTAGATGAAACAGTATGATATTTTCAGGTGGAAATCTATGTGACTTTCAACTGATGCTGTCTCTCCTAATAGAAATCTCTCCTAATAGAAAACAAAGTTCTTGCGTTTGGTAACAGCTTCTGTAGAAGAGCTGTCTACAGAAAGGCATCCAGGACAGGCTACCGGGAGACCAGCGTCCTGAACCCAGTTCTGTCACAGAATTTCTGGGTCACTTTGGGCAGATGCCTTTCTGGGGCTCAGTTCCTAATCTATAAAATGATGATAAAAACACACCATGTGGTCAGCAAATTTCTTTCTGGTAGTAAAAAAAATATCTAAAAATAGTAATGCCTAATGATTCTAATAAAGTCAACAAGTCCATGAAAAGAATAAATAATTTTAATAAAAACCAGTCACCCACAAAGACATGAGGATGAATTCGAGGCTCTAGCACTGAGACCCTGGGCCTGCCGCCCAATCCCCTTAGCTGGAGGTGGATGGAAGACGCACACTCAATGGCCTGACATGCGCCCTTCCATCTGCCTGAGCCCAAGTTTCCTCCTGCGAGAAGCCAGTGGTTAGAAGCCACAGAAGCACAGATTTTAGTTTTAAGAGCCACAGTCAAGCCATGAAAATGACTGCCCCTAGCAGTAGAGAGCTCTTCATTGTGGAAGCACGCAAGCAGATAGTACTAACAAATACTTGGCAAGAACTTGGCAGAAGGAATTCGAACACAGGGTAAAGGCCGTGTTTAATGCCCTTAAAGGGAACTTTCTATTCTAAAATTCTGCAATTCTCTCTTCACACCACAAAAAAGAATAGCCTTTAGCAGATGGGGGGGGGGGGGGGGGGGAACACCCAAGGAATTTTCTGATCTTTTCCATTCTCCTCCCTTCCTTCTTCCTATAGTTCCATCCAGCACACACCACTAGGTCATTCACTCCCAGAGACATCACGGCTATACTTGCCTGCTCTTTTCAGGATTCATTTTTAATTTATGAAAAGGAAAGGAGGGGTTAAGCTGTCAAGAAAAGAGCCACCAAGTATATCTGCAGGGGCCAAGGTCTACACCAGGGAATACTTCTCAGGAGAGTAAGAAGTTGCCAGATTGACTCTACCCAGCAGTATCCAAACTCAAGGTAGCCACTGGTTTCCCTGGGCACACAGATCAATGGCCCTCAAAGAATAAAGTGAGGAACCTAGTGCACGCGGCTAATGCAGGCCGGAAAGTATATGTTTACATCCAAATCACCCAAAAGAGCCAGAGGCCCACTGAGAAGACAAGCCCTTCTCATCTGCTGCTGATGCACCCAGCCTCCTCCTCTCCCAGGAACCTCGTTTCACGGCCTCTGCCTCTCCGAGGAAGGCCTTCACCCTCCATATCTGGATCCTGATTCCTGAAGAAGCTACGCCACCTGAGGGGTGGGAGATGCAGCCATCAGCAACCAATGTCCACCTCTCCCAACACTGGAACCAATACATCTAAGGAGAAAGGGGGGATAGAAGAGTCTAGGTTTCTTAGGAGACAGGCAGGCCAACGGCTCCGCTGTTACTCTGGAGAAATGCAGAAAAGAGGGTGATCTAGTGCTTCTTAAGCTACTGCTTGCCCAATAGCATCAGGAAAACCAGCCTCTTTCTTTACACAGAGAAGGCCTTTGAGATCATGTAATCCAGTGGCTTTTACGTTCTTAAAACCTTGCAACCTCGGTTTCCAATTAAATCTCATGGACACACCAATATTTAGAGCAGCTCTGGCCGAAAGGGGGTTAGGGAAGTTCCACTTTCTCAGTCTCCTCCCACCTCCTGATGTCACCCCAGGGCCTGTGAGGTTGCACTTCCAAACCCCAAGACTCTATTTTAACACCTTCGTGTTATATTTAAGAAAACTGGGGTCAAGAAAGAGAACATGACTTTGTCAAAATCACACAGCCAATTAGTGCTAAAGCTGGAACGCAAATTCGAGATGTACTTACTTAAAGGGCAGTCAATTTCCCATCTGACACACCACTGGGCTACTTTGAGATGATAAATGTGAGAAGGTTTTTATTTTGTTGTTGTTGTTGTTAATCCTCACCTGAGGATATTTTTTCCATTGATTTTTTAGAGAGAATGGGATGGAGGGAGGGAGAAAGAGGGAGGGAGAAAGAGAAACATTGATGTGAGAGAGACACATCAATTGGTTGCCTCCTAGAAGCACCCTGGCCGGGCCACGGATCAAACCTGCAACCCAGGTATATGTTCTTGACCAGGAAACGACCCTTTGGGGCAGAGGCCAATGCTCTAACCATTGAACACACCTGCCAGGGTGTGAAAGGGTTTTTAAAGCACTATGTGCTGGAGGCATGTACAGTTCCTGCAGCCAACTTTCTCTACAGGTAAAGGAATCACAATGTTCAGATTTTCAAGGACAATTTCACCAGATAGCATCCAATGGCTCCCACCCCTCAGTAGAGTGTCTCTGACTATAAAAACAGGCAGAAGGGGTGACAGTAGATATGAGACATAGGAAGCTACTGAAAGATTCCCTGCTCCCTGCATCCTGAGACCATCCCTTAAAGGCATAAGGGAATCCTGGAATCCACCATGCCAGGACCACAGAATAGAATCTGAACCTGTGTCCTAAGGTTAACTCCTTAATAAATGATGTGTATAGTCTGGTTGGCCTCAAAGGTTCTCTATAGCTGTGGTAGCCAGCCTCCAAGACAGCACCCAATGATCCCTGCCTCCTGGTATCTGCACCCTTATATGTCCTTTCCCAGCTGGTGGAGGGTCGATCTGTGTGAGCAAAAGAATACAGCAGAAGTAATGGTATGTCATTTCTTTTTTTTTTTTTAATTATTGATTTTTTTACAGAGAGGAAGGGAGAGGGATAGAGAGTTAGAAACATCGATCAGCTGCCTCCTGCACACCGCCTACTGGGGATGTGCCTGCAACCAAGGTACATGCCTTTGACCAGAATCGAACCTGGGACCCTTGAGTCCGCAGGCCAAAGCTCTATCCACTGAGCCAAACCGGTTAGGGCAGGTACATCATTTCTTAAACTAAATTATAAAAGGCACTGCAGCTTCTGTTTTGGTCTCTTCTCTCTGGGATCACTCATTTTGGGGAAGCCAGCTGCCCTGTGGTGAGCTATCCTATGGAGGGGGAGGGGACACGAAGCAAAGCACTGCCAGCCAGAAACTATAGTGACCAACAACCAGGTGAGTGAACATAAAAGGGGACCTTCAGGCCAGGGAGAGCCTCCAGGTGACTGTAGCCCTGGGCAACAGCTCCTTGAGCTGAACCATCCAGCCTGGCCATTCTAAGATTCCTGACGCTCAGAAACTGTATAAAATAATAAACATTTTGGGGTTTTGTTTTGTTTTTTATATATAATTTTTTATTGCTTAAAATATTACAAAGAGTAGTACATTTGTCTCTTTTTTTTTTCCTACAAAACTAAGGTTTCCTGGTTTACATCAGAAAGCCCGTTATGAAACCAAAAGTCCAGCTGAAACAAAACCCAAGGCCTCAAGGGTTGGGGCTTTCCCTTAAACAATAACTGTCTCCATTACTTATTCATAAGGTGACTGGTTGCAAGTCACTTCATCTTTCTCAGCCGGGCTTTTCTTGTTGAATAGATAGGGACACTTTCCCTGCAGATTACCGTGAGGATTAAATGAGAACAGTTTGTAAAAGTGTCTTTAAAACAATATAGAACTATACAAATTAAAGTTGTTACAGTGAAGACTCTGGAAGGTACCCAACCAGGCCCACTCCCAACAGCCACCAAAAGGAGGGGACTCTGCCCCGGGAAGTAAAGTGGAAAGGCCTCCACCACTGAGCTATTAAAAGTATTTCCCTCGCCCGGCAGGCATGGCTCAGTCATTGAGCACCAACCTATGAACCAGGTCACGATTCGATTCTCGGTCAGAACACATGCCTGGGCTGTGGGCTCAGATCCCCAGCGTGGGGCGTGCAGGAGGCAGCCAATCAATGATTCGCTCTCATCATTGATGTTTCCTCTCTCTCTCCCTCTTCCTTCCTCTCTGAAATCAATAAAAATATTTTTTCAAAGTATCTCCCTCTATCACTGTCTCTCATAATAACAGTAACTACCAATCACCAGTGCTTGATATACCAAGCATAGGGCTAAGTGTTTTCACATTATTTTCTCATTTAATACTCCATTTAACAGACAGGAGAACTAAAACTTAGAGAGGGTAAAATGACTGGTTAGTAATGGAGCCAGGATTAAACTTCATATCCACACAACTCCAAAGACCATGTTCTTCCCACTAAACCAATATGCTGTTCACTACACCAAGGAGCCTAAAAGTATCTAACACAGAAGATATTCAAGCACGGCTTAACGAAAAGCACTGAAAAAAAATCTTTTAAGTTAATGGGGACAGTACCGAAACCTCAAACCAACTAAGAACTACACACAGTCTGACCAAATATCTTGTTGCTCCAGGTCCCCACTAATATAAAGAGAAGTCCAAGCCCACATCAGAAAAACCCTAACTCAGACTTCCAAAGAATTGTTCACTTCCCAACAGACTCCACCGACTTGCTATAGAATGAGTCCTCTGGGTTGTGCTGAAACCCAGAGAAAGGGCAGAGCAACGCAACACATGCAAACTGGCAAAAACTGCTCATGCTTTCACACTCAAATGTCACCTCCTCTGTGAAGTCTTTATTGCCGCTTCTCCCCCTCTCCCCTTCTTTCTCAGATAATATTATGTTCAACCCTCTACTATACATGCATCACTGAATATTATAATAACTCTACTGTCCCTCTCTCCTGCTACAGCAGACAATAATCGTACCTGCAAAGAACAAATGCTGCTCCTTCCCGTGCCAAGACCTCAGGTACCCTGGCTTGTCTAAATCCCAGGAGGAAAGGAAAAACGGGGTAAAAGGTTTTCAAATAGCTGCCTGCTTACCATGTACTGTCTAAGAGCCATGGATTTTGCACTGTGACTCCTCTTTCTTTTCAAGTATCATGCTCTGGCCGGTATGGTAGGCGGATACGCAGGGTTCAGAACACTCAATCCTGTTTGTTTGTGTCCCAGGCCTTACTCATCCTCAACAGGAGACTGGAAGTTAGCATTAAAGGACCAGTGCTCTTCAAGAATCAGGAAAGTCTCAGACTCCTCAGAATAGAAGGGATAGCAGAAACGTAGAGGGCAGGGCACCCAGGCCAACTTCCTTATTTCCCAGAAAGGGAAACTGAGGCTCCAAAAGGGGAAAGCATTTGGTCAATGTCTGCTAAAAGCAAATGTGGGTTTTGATTCCTAGTTCATTACAATTTCTGATGCACCTTTTCTCTTTTTTAAAACAAAAAACTCAGTCTCAACAATGAGGAAGCCAAAATGTGAACCCAGGGCATCTCCTGGGAAGGTCTATGCTCTCATTTACTCTCACAATGAAGTTCTTCCAACATCAGATATAAATGCAACTTTCCTTTCTGTTCCTTTAACTTGCTCTGAAGTGTGCTTCTAGTTAAATTTGGCAGATTAAAAACATATTCACCTATGTTCTCACCCAAAATCACACTAAAATGACAGTAAAGATATTTTTTAGAAAAGGCATAAGCCTCAACAAGGATGAGAATAAGTGAGAGAACATCAGATGAGAGATATCAACATATCTTTAGATTATAGATAGTGATAGAGGATTTGTGACTTAAAGAAAGAAGGGCAAAGGAAGCTGTACCCTAGAGCCCTGCGTAATCCCGGGGCAGCACGGACGCGTGGTACCTGGACAGCAGGGCTGCATCCCCTGGAAAGAATCGCTGGATTAAAACACATGAAGGAATACGCCCCAATTACCAAGGGCCAACAAGAGCTTGAGCCCTAGTCTTCTGATTTCTGTGACCTTTCTGTAACACATTTGCTATTAGCTGACCCAAGAGAATACAGGGTGACACTACAACCCAGTCACAAAAACTAGGAGGCAAAGTTGTTTCCCAAGTTCTACCTTTTGGCCTCCTTTACCAACTCCAAAAAAAAAAACCCTTTGTGTCTAGGCCCTCCCTGGTGAGAGCTTAGCCTGTTCAAACAGTTGGGGTAAGAACCCCATATTCCCATTACCTGATTCTGCAGCTCTGAAAAAGCAGGTTTACCAGCGCCTGACAAAATATGGCGAAACCTGGAAGTGAAAAGTTTCAGAAGCACTAACACTGTTTCAGGTCAAAGCTGAGCTCACCCGCCTTGCCGTGACAGTGTGAGAGAGCAGCCTTTCCTCCCTTTTTAGAACAGAACATGCCTAAAGGTAGGTGTTGTTACATCTGCTAACCAGCTAAAACAGATTCATTTTTAAATGCCAAATTACAGGATTGCCTACAGTACCAATTAAGGCGATAATGACTCTAGAGCCATTTCTTAATACACAAGAATTATGTGAGGGCCACAGCTATTCACACCCTCCTCCCATTTGAACTCTTGTCTGTCCACCACTGAACTAAACACATCTCAATTTGTGTTTTTCTGATGTGCATAGAAAGAATACTGAATTCAGAGAGTCAGAAGAATCGTTTTAAATACAACTCAAGCTTTGAAATGAGTCAACAGGTTTGAATCCCAGTCCTCTGAGTTATCAGCTATGAGATCACAAACAAACCACTTCATCACTCTGAGCCTCAATTACTTTATATGTAAAATGGGCTTAATACCTACATAGAGACTGGTTATAAGGATTAACTGAGAGTATCTATTAGGCAATTTACACAGCAGCAAGGCACTCAATAAATGTTAGTTTCCACTTTTGTTGATCACCTGGGATAAGCCAGGTACTTCCAACCTCGGAAGGGCTATTGGTTTTGAGGAAGTGTTTTGGGCGAGGCGGGATAGGTAAATAAATCTTTATAACACAATACAGTAGGAACAAAACAAGTGCAATGCAATAAATGCTGTCACGGCCATTGGGACAAAGTATACAAACCCGGAAAGGGGGTAACAATTTTGTCTGGAACAGGAGAGTGTCAGGGAAGGTCTCAGACACAGAGATACTTAAACTGAGCCTTGAGGTTGCTGAGTAGAAGTACAGCAAACAAATGAAAACATCTTAAACAAATGAACAAAAAAAGAACCACAACAAAAAAACTACCAGAAACAAGTTAGGGGGACATGAAAGAGATTGTAGGGCTTATTTAAGCAACAGTAAGAACACTTAAGAGAATAGAAGTGAATGGGTTACACGGGACCAGAAGATTAGCACAAAGAAGAGCCTACCCACTGGAATTTTTTGTGGAGAGAAAAATGACATGAAAGACAAAGAGAGGTAATCAACTGGGAAACTCTTAAAAGATATATTTACTAGAGAAGAACAAAAACAAAATCACCATGTGCTTATAAAGAACTGTAACATGGAGGAGAGCTTGAAGTTATTTTGTATGACCCAGGGGTCAGTCTTAAGATGGTGGATGCGATTCCGGTCAAGGGCATGTACCTGGGTTGTGGGCACATCCCCGGTGGGGGATGTGCAGGAGGTGGCTGATCAATGTTTCTCTCTCATCGATGTTTCTGACTCTCTATCTCTCTCCCTTCTTCTCTGTAAAAAAATCAATAAAATATATTTTTTTTAAAAAAGAACTATAACATGGAGGAGAGCTTGAAGTTATTTTGTATGACCCAGGGGTCAGTCTTAAGATGGTGGATGGAAATTAAAGCGTGATCCCAAAATGGCCCAGGGATATTAATCATATATAGAGCGGGGTGTCTGGAATTTAAAAGAAAATGCCCCGTCTTAAAGTGGTGAAATGAGCCCTGAGAGCTCAGGAAGAAATTCTTATCTACTGGCTAAGGAAGTCGGGCTTTCTCTTCCTCTTTGGGGACAGAACTTGACTGGATGGGTTTTGGGTGCAACCAGGTTTGAGGAAGGTGCCTCTGCCACTTCCTGCAGCCTTACACAATTCAATTCAACCTCAAAAGGGAACGCTAGCCCACACAGAAACAGCCTAACAGAGAAAACTAAACTAAAGCAGACAACGGACTTTAAAGGAAACGAGGCAGTGGGCTTAGAGAGAGGGGGGAAATGGGGCTGCAGAACATGAGAGGCATCGATTCCGCGTTACTGCACTAACAGGGGAAATTAGCAATAGAACAGCTGCAAGACCGTTATCCAAATGTCTGATTTGTCAAGGAACCACAGAGGTCGTTCAGTCCAGCACCTCACTGTACAGACAAACTGAAGCCCAGAGAGGGGATAAGGCAGGTAGAGCTAGGCCTAAAGACAACATAACAGTTTACACTTCAGGTAAGCGCTTTTACTCATATTATCTCAATTTTCCTCAAGATGCCACAGTGAGTGAGGTGTTATTTTCCCAGAGAAACACTAAGTTCTATAAAGCATTATAATGTTTGTGTGAATTACTTTCATGAACTAATGGATGCTTTCCTTTCTGATCCCATGTGTTATTTTAAAAATTCACCTTGAGGACAATCTCAACATTTGTACAAAATCACAAAACACCCCTAAAAGTCAAAGCAATCTTAAGAAAAAATAACAAAGCTGGAGGCATCACACTCCCCGATTTCAAAATATATTACAAAGCTAAAGTAATCAAAACAGTATGGTATTGGCATAAAAACAGACTTATATAGATCAACAGAACAGAATAGAGAGCCCAGAAATAAAGCCATGCATATATGGTAAATTAATTTATAACAAAGGAGCCAAGAATATACAATGGGGAAAGGACCATCTCTTCAATAAATGGTGTTGGGGAAAACTGGACAGCAACAGGCAAAAGAATAAAGTGTACTACTATCTTACATGATACACATAAATTAACTCAAAATAAAGACTTAAATATAAGACCTAAAACTCCTAGAAGAAAACATAGGTGGTAGGCACCTTTACATCAATCTTGACGATCATTTTTTGGATCTGGCTACAAAAGCAAAGCCAACAAAAAAAACAAACAAAAATAAACTAAAAAGCTTCTGCACAGAAAAGGAAACCATCAACAAAGTGAAAAGGTAACCTATTGAATAAAATAATGTGCAAATCATACATCTGATAAAGAGTTGTCATAAAGAACTTATACAACTCAATAGCAAAAAAACACACAAACAATCCAATTTAAAAATGAGCCGGAGCCCTAACCAGTTTGGCTCAGTGGATAGAGCGTCGGCCTGTGGACTGAAGGGTCCAGGTTCAATTCCGGTCAAGGGCATGTACCTTGGTTGCGGGTACATCCCCAGTAGGGGGTGTGCAGGAGGCAGCTGGTCGATGTTTCTCTCTCATCAATGTTTCTAACTCTCTATCCCTCTCCCTTCCTCTCTGTGAAAAATCAAATATATATATATATTTTTAAAATGGGCCCAAACCAGTCTTGCTCATGGATAGAGCATTGGCTTGTGGACTGAAGGGTCCCAGATTGGATTCTGGTCAAGGGCACACACATACCCAGGTTGTAGCCTTGCTCCCCAGTAGGGGGCGTGCAGGAGGCATCTGGTCAATGATTCTCTCTCATCACTGATGTTTCTGTCTCTCCCTCCCTTCCTCTCTGAAATAAATAAATAAATAAAAATTTTTAAAAAGGGCAAAGACAGCCGGAATGGCTCAGTGGTTGAGCATCGACCTATGAACCAGGAGGTCAGAATTCGATTCCTGGTCAGGGCACAGGCCCAAGTTGAGGGCTCAATCCCCAGTAGGGAGTGTGCATTATTGATGTTTCTCTCTCTCTTCTTCTCCCTCCCTCTCTCTGAAATCAATAAAGATATTTTTTAAAGGGGGGAGAGGGCAAAAATCTGAACATTTTTTTAATGTTTTTATTGATTTGAGAAAGAGAGAGAAATACTGATCAGCTGCCTCCCAGGCACACCCCAACCAGGGATCGAACCGCAGCCCGGCAACCTTTTGGTACATGGACCACGTTCCAACCAACTGAGCCACACCAGCCAGGGCTGAACAGACATTTTTTTCCAAAAAACAAAAAACATACAAATGTCCAACAGGTACCTGTAAAGATGTTCAACTTCACTAACCATCAAGGAAATGCAAATTAAAACCATAGTGAGATATTACCTCACACCTGTCAGTATGGCTAATATCAAAAATTTAAGAAATGTGTTGCAAGGGTATGCAAAAGGGAACCTTAGTGCACTGTTGAAAATAATGTAAATTGGTCCAGCCACTATGGAAAACAGTATGGAGGCTCCTCAAAAAAATTAAAAATAGAACCAACATATAATCCAGCAATTCCACTTCTGGGTATTTAGGTGAAAAAAATAAAAGCATTAATTTGAAAAGATATATGTTCATTGCAGTATTATTTACAAAAACAAAGATATGAAAACAACCGAAACATCCATCAATGAATGAATGGATAAAGAAAATGTTATATACATATATATAATATATATATATATATATGTATATATATATATATATTATATAGTTCATACACCTTATATATAATTAAAAAAATACTATTCAGCCATTAAAAAATGACATCTTTCAACATTTGCAACAACATGGATGGACCTTGAGGGCTTCATGCTAAGTGAAATAAGTCAGACAGAGAAAGACTGATACCGTAAGATCTCACTTATATGTAGACTCTAAAACACAAAACAAGCTCATAGATACAAAGAACAGATTGGTGATTGCTGGGGGAGGAGGGGTTGGTAGGTGAAATAGGTTAAGGGAATCAAAAGGCGCAAAGTTTCCGTTATTACTTTGCAATACAGACAAATATCAAATTATGTTGTACACTTAAAACTAATATAATGTTATATGTCAATTATACCTCATTTTACTTTAATTTAAAAAAAATTTACCTTGAGGACTAGGGTTCTCCTGGACAAATAACATGGAGTAGTAAACAGTTTCTCAATACCTCATCCCAACTGTCCTCCTCTCTGCATCTATGACTTTCCAATGCATTAAATGCTCAATAAAAATTATATTTCAGTTCCTGTGCTGAGAATAGGAAACGCAAATTTGAATCAGACAAGACCCTGGCTTTCAAGGAACTGCCACTCTGGGAAGGTCCACAGACATGGCAATCAGTAATCATCTTTGAGTCATAAAGACCTGGGTTCAAATCCCGAGTTTACCCTGACTAGCAAAGGCAAGTCATTTCCTTTATCCAAACTCCATCTTTCTTATCTGTGAAACTGAGAGCAATCTCATCAGCCTAACGCACAGAGTTACTGCCGTTGGATGAGATCATGTATTTAAAACACGCTGGGGAGTGTCTGATCCATAGTGTACATGCCTTGCCTGTGTTTACTGAATTAATGGTTTGTTTGAGAGGACCCTTCTTGACAGGAGGAGGAGGAGAGAACCTATCCACACTGTGCTTTCAGGAACCTCTGAGGAAACGGCGTTCGCCTGATCATGCAGATTTCATGTTCCCCAGCTACTGTGCATCAGAACCACAAACCCCATCCCAGCATTAAAAACCAGGAAGAGAAACCTGGCAGGACCCACAGGTGACTTAGGATGAAGGAAATAGGTGTCTGGCCTGACCAAGGTTGCAAAGGGAAGTCAGCAGTAGAGCAAAGTTTAAAAAAAAACCAACACCCAAAATCCTGCAAATCCTTCAGTGGTTCTCAACCTTCCTAATGCCGCGACCCTTTAATACAGTTCCTCATGTTGTGTTGACCCCCAACCATAAAATTATTTTCGTTGCTACTTCATAACTGCAATTTTGCTACTGTTATGAGTCGTATTGTAAATATCTGATATGCAGGATGTATTTTCAGGGGTCTCGACCCACAGGTTGAGAACTGCTGCTAGATTTAAAAATTAGAAACGTCTAGTTAAATACAGGTATCTCTGCCAGGTGGAGCCGGATGAGAGATTAAGGGCCACCAGAGACATACAGACCTCCAGGGGCCACTTCAGAAAGTCATTCTTTCACTGAAAATATATTGCGTATCTACTGTGGTCATGTATTTGGGGCAAGAGAGGACTTGGACTTGCTCCCAAGACTTTGAGGCACCTTACAGTGTCAGAAACTAAGATCATAACGAAAAAATGTTTCACCACTCAGGTCCTGGCATAACATTCAGGGGGCTGCAGGCAGCGCTGCCAAAAGTAGCACCCCTTTTCACATTTCCATTCTCCCTCCTGGGTTTTCCAACCACCACGCTTCCTCCGCCTCTGCTCCACTCACTTTACCACATTCAACGCCTCCCATGTCTAGGGGCTCTTCCCTGGACATGAGACTGACCCTGGACCACTACAGTTTAAAATGGAAACCTGACTAACAGGAAAGCCATACCTTGCCCCACCTACAGCCTCCAAATCAAACTCTACAGAACACTTTTAAAGCCACAGAACAACAAGTTCTGCTATGTCTATTTTAAGCCTAGAGGAACGGTTCTGAGAAGACAGAATTAAGTCTTCTGAGAAGATCTCGCCTACTGAACACCCATTATGCGCCATGCACCATTTTGAGTGCTTTATATATAATGTCCTCAGAACAAGTCTGCAAAGGAGCTATCACTGTCCCGATTTTACAAAGGAAACTGTGTTTACAGACATTAAATGGCTTACCCAAATATCACACAGTTAACAGGTGGTAGAGTTGAAATCCATAAGCAAATTGGCCCTGTCCACTTTAAAGTCTTCCTTTTTTTTTTTCCATTGCATCTCACATTCTATTCCAATAATGACCCTATGAGGCAGGTAAAAGAGGTATCAGCATTAACCCATTTTATACATGAAGAAACTGGTATTTAAGGAAGTGTTATTATTCCCAGGAAGGAGTCAGTAAGTGGCAGAACAATGGTTTGTACTCAGATCTTTTGACCTCAGATCTGTACTCTTTTTCTACGACCCCACATTTCCTCTGACACTGTGCCTTGCGGAGGGAGTCCTGCAGAAACGCAGTCCTGACTCTGTCACTAACTTATTGTATCACATTGAGTGATTGATCTGTTTATTTATTTATTTTGTTAATCCTCACCCAAGGATATCTTTCCATTCATTTTTTTTGAGAGTGGAAGGGAGGGGGAAAGACAGAACATCGATGTGAGAGAGACACATGGATTGGTTACCTCCCGCACACGCCCGACCAGGGCTGGGGATCAAGCCTGATCGAGCCTTTACTGAAATCACACCCACGACCTGTCAGTCTGAGGGCTGACACTCTGTCCACTGAGCCTAACTGGCTAGGGCTTGAGTGATTTATTTACTTTTCTCTTGGCCTGTTTTCTCATTCATAAAATAAGGGTGTTGGATTGGATAATCCTTAGGTTCCCCATTAGCTGGCAATCTAGGCTTTAATTAGTACCAACAAGTTTATGAAAAGCAGTTTTTTTGGTTTTCTTGGCCACCCAACAGTAACCCTCTAAAAGGGAAAAAAAAAAAAAAAGATTTTTAAAACCATTAACTGTTACTTGTAGTATGGATAATGTGAGAAGTACTCAGCACCACAGAGTAAAAATTAGCCATTCCATTTCATTCCTTCCTCAAACACCCCAGATGTAAACACAGAAAATGCCACAAGCCACCTAATAACACAATGTTGGCGCATCCAATACTGGCACATCTGAACAACCTGCTAATGTCTAGAGGGGAAGAGTGTGTCCAGGTGGGGCCCTTCTTCCCACTGCTGGATTCGTGACTCTGTATTCACTAGTCCAGTGATGGCGAACCTTTTGAGCTCGGCGTGTCAGCATTTTGAAAAACCCTAACTTAACTCTGGTGCCGTGTCACATATAGAAATTTTTTGATATTTGCAACCATAGTAAAACAAAGACTTATATTTTTGATATTTATTTTATATATTTAAATGCCATTTAACAAAGAAAAATCAACCAGAAAAATGAGTTCGAGTGTCACCTCTGACACGCGTGTCATAGGTTCGCCATCACTGCACTAGATAATCCCTATATCTAGATTGGAACTCAACTTTGCTTCACTTACAGCAGGTCAGGCTTATGTCTAACTAAATCCAATCAAACATAAACAATTTAAAAGTGACTTCTGACTAATTAATATTACAGAGCAAACAGCCCTGCCGGCGTGGCTCAGGGGTTGAGCGACAACCTCTGAACCAGGAGTTCAAGGTTCGATTCCTGGTCAGGGCACATGGTTGGGTTTCGGGCTTGATCCCCAGTGGGGATGGCATGCAGGAGGCAGCTGATCAGTGATTCTCTCTCATCACTGATGTTTCTCTCTCCCTCTCCCTGTCTCTCTGAAATCAATAAAAGTATTTTTTTTAAATGGGATTTAATCCCAGAGGTAAGTTCTTCCATGCCAAGAAATAGGAAGAGGGCAAGAAGCAGGATACAAGACTTTGGACAAATTACTTCCCTGTCTCAGTTTCTTTATATAAATGGGGAGAAACTCCAAATCAATCCTGAACACCTTTCCCACTCTAACTTAACAGGAATTTATAATCATTGTATATTTATAAAATGTAAAATGTGTAAAAAAAACAAAAATTAGGAGGAAGAAGACATAGTGTTACAAATTAAAACGACCTCGAAGAAAATAAAAAGGAATAAGTTACACTGCCAAGACAGAACATAAAATATGTATGGTCACGTCACCTTGAATACAGATTAGTTATAGGAGCAAAACGAAACCTCTATATCCCGGTGACAGCTGAAGTAAATAATTCATGTAACGCCTCAGGATAAGACAGCAGAGGCAGAAACCATCGCTCATTCAGTACAACCAGAGCAGCTCTGAATATGATCAGGGACCCAAGACCTGAAACAATTATTGAGAACAAGGGAATTGTCTGCAGAGGAAAGGCAGCCCTAGGGAGCACATCTAGACTTGTCCTAGGAGTGTAACCCATACTACGTTAGCCAAGCATCATCATTTTCATACATATTTACTTATTAATATGCTAAATGATGCACGAGGCACTTCCACGTAATCTATTCATGTAATTCTCCTAACACAGCAGTTTTACAGAAAAGGAGTTTGGAGCTCAAAGAGGTAAAGAAACAGAAGTAAGAACCCAATTCCTGAATCCAAGTTCAATGCAATGCCTTTTCTTTTTTTTAAAATATATTTTTACTGATTTCAGAGAGGAAGGGAGAGATAGAAACATCAATGATGAGAGAGAATCATTGATTGGCTGCCTCCTGCACGCCCCCTACTGGGGATCGAGCCCACAACCCAGGCATGTGCCCTGACTGGGAATCAGACCCATGATCTCCTGGTTCATGGATCAACGCTCAATCACTGAGCCATGCCAGCTGGACTCAATGTACTTTCTATATCCCTGTTATAGTCTCTACCACCTTCATTATACAGTCCCTCACACATACATTGACCAGTTTTACATCTCTCAACCACCTTGGGAGATAGACAGTCAAGATTCCTCAATGAACTGACCCCTACCCACCTTCACAGTTTTGAAATGGATGCTGTTGGCTGCCCACCCAGCATCTACTCCCCTCTTCCTCCTTCCTGATTTTATCAGTCATCCCTCAGCAGCTTGTTACTAAGGCAGTTCTCAAGTGTTACCATGTCATCCCAGTCATAACCATCTGCAGGGCCCGCACCCAGAGGCTTTATTCAGTAGGGCTGGCACAATTGAGGTGTTAAATATCTATTCCAACCCCCTTCTGGCCCTGAGGATTTGTATGTTTAATACATGCCCCAGTGACCACAGTTTGAAAACTATTGCTGTCCTAAGGGAAAGTTAACCCCCAAACATAGCTCCAGGGGCAGGGCTTTATTCTACATCCAAACCTAACATGGTAATCCATTCCCCTTGTCACTGATTAGTTCAAGAAATGAGGCTTAACCACTTAGCACCTGGCATGTCACTAAACCAGGGGTCCTCAAACTAGATGCAAATACAAATATTGTATTTGTTCCCGTTTTGTTTTTTTACTTCAAAATAAGATATATGCAGTGTGCATAGGAATTTGTTCATAGTTTTTTTTTAAACTATAGTCCGGCCCTCCAACGGTCTGAGGGACAGTGAACTGGCCCCCTGTTTAAAAAGTTTGAGGACCCCTGCACTAAACCCTTATAGTTCCGGGAGGGAGGGGAGGGGAGGGAAGGGAAGGGAAGGGAAGGGAAGGGAAGGGAAGGGAAGGGAAGGGAAGGGAAGGGAAGGGGATATCATTGATTAACAAAGAAATGTAACTCAATACCATGATGGAAGCCTGCTCATGGATAAAAGTAACACAAGCTTGATACAAATGTCAATATGATTTAAGCCAAATTTGAGCAGAAATTCTGCTTACAGAATTCCAAATGATATAGAATTTGGTACTAGAAAAGCGTACAAGCCACCTGAATACTCTCTATGGCAGAATCTGTCAACTGATGTGTTAAATATCGATTCCAACCCCCTTCTAGCTCTGGGTACTGCACATGTTGGAGAGCAAAAAGACTGCATTTCCCAGACTCCTTTCTAAATGTGATTTAGGTTCTGCTCATCAGACCCTCTCACACTAGGCTGATTTGGAACGGGATTAGGTGAGGGGAGAGACTGGCCACAGGACACACCTTTTGCCGGAACAAACTGCAGTGGAGGCAGCACAGATCTAGATCTAGCACAGTGATGGCGAACCTATGACACGCGTGTCAGGGGTGACACGCGAACTCATTTTTTTGGTTGATTTTTCTTTGTTAAATGGCATTTAAATATATAAAATAAATATCAAAATATATAAGTCTTTGTTTTACTATGGTTGCAAGTATCAAAAAATTTCTATATGTGACACGGCACCAGAGTTAAGTTAGGGTTTTTCAAAATGCTGACACGCCGAGCTCAAAAGGTTCGCCATCACTGATCTAGCAGATGTGGCAACAGCTTCCTGATTCTGCAGCTTCTGTTATGGCAAAGACAATGGCATCCTTGAGAGCTCAGTTCTTTAGTGCAGTCTGGGGAGTTAGTTCCTGGAAGCTCAGTCTGGGTCCATTTCTTCTTTAATCCCCAAAAACACTTTAATCTACACCTGGTACTCTTTAGTAAGTCCTTTTTCCCTGAACTACTTGCCAGAGTGGATTCTGCTGCTTGCCCCTATTAGTAAGAACCCTGACCACTCTTATCTTTGCATCAACTCTTCCCTCCATGGGAAACGTCCTCCCTCAAAGTCATTCCATTTGCAAAAGTTACCCACTTACTCCACAAAGAGATTTACAGAAAGAGGAGTTAATCACAGAGGAAAGGAAGAAAATCGACTTGACAGAGGAGCCCTGAAAGATGAGCAATATGACATCTGGCACAGAAGGGACAAGGAAGAAGAAAGGGGTATTTCAACCGTGAAGAACAACGCTCACAAAGGCAATAAGGTGCCTCTGGCCACCAAGGACTGGCCCTGCAAATTCCCAACTTCTTAGAGTCGGAAATGATGCCACAGTGTCTAATGGTTTTTGCTCAATAAATTAATGTTAAATACAAACGACTTTTACAGCCAGTTATCAGTAATTACTAAGCACTAATAACTTTTAAAAAAAAGCTACACTAGGAGCTATAGGAAAGTAACCATAGCAGGGGTCACAATCCCCCACTCTTGATGATTGACATGCACAGGGAAACAAAGATATCTGAAAAGATCAAGGACGTGACACAAATGCTATAAAGACAAGTACAAATTCATATAAACAGCTTAAAGAAAGAAAGATTCAAGTCATCGGAGTATCTAAAAGTAGGTGTTCTTCAGGGAAAATTTCCCTAAGAGAATTCATTTATCCACCAAAAACTTACTAAAAACACTAAAAATTATTCTAGATGCTGAGGATAAAGGGAAGCAAGCAGACAGGTCCTTGCTTTCACAAGGCTAGTCTCACTGGAGGAGAACTAGGGCCAATGGGTTCAAGGACAAGGCTGTAAGTGAAAGCACTGATCATCAGATTCATTCTAGCGTCCTTTACCCTGTAACCATAATAATGCTTGCCAGTATTTATTAAGCACTTGTTATGTACCAGAATCTACTGAGTGCTTTACAAGCATTATCCCATGGAATCCTAGTAACAAACCTCTACAGCAGGTATTATCATTAGCAGCATTTTAAGAATAAGGAAACTAAAACTAGAGGTTAAGGAACTCCCCCCAGAGCACACAGTCAGGAAGTGGCAGGGCCTCAGGATTCAAAGTCAGGCCTGTGGCAGAGGTTTTCACTGCCATGCGATATTCAGAGAGGACAACATTATATTTCCATGAGACAGAACTTTGTTAAAAGGGGAGGCATGGAATTATTCATCTGGCATGAGCTTTATTGTCTCTGAAGAGTTTTTCCCCCCTCAACTCATGAAATGAGGAGTTACACTCCCTAAGCTAGGGTCACTTTTCAGCTTCTGTTTCCATGGTTTCAAAAACAATGGGAAAAGGTATTCAGGTGCTTAGTCCAACTGTTGTGAGTGAAAAGGTCCTTTGAAGGCTGGCACCGCACAGCTCTTAGCCACCAGCTGGGACCATGCTCTTCCAGGCCTTCATTAAGGGGCACATTAGCATTATAGTAATTACTATAAACAGCTGTAGCACAAACCTCCAGCAGATAGGAGGCTGGAGGCTCAAGAACAAAGCGGGAGCCAGGAAAGCAGTGATTGGCTGACCTGGATTCGTTTAGGTCAGGCGTGGCATTTGGTCCTTCAGCATTTCTAAGTTCTCATGAATGTGGATGCTCAGGCAGCAGCCCAAAACCTTCCTCATTTCCATCTCAATCTCCAGAAAGAATTACAATGAGAACAAGAGCCATCGGGGCAGACAACGGACTCTGAATATTAAAGCAAACCCTAGGCAGGAGCTGGCAAAAGGAAGAAGAGAGGTTTTCCTTTTGGACCTAACAAAGGATATCGGCAAACCCTACTCACCCACCTGCCGTAATAGCTCTGTACCAAACACTCTTTTCAAGGAGCTTTTCCAAATCCCTTCCATTATTATTCACTTCTTATCTCTCTGCATTATTAGATATTTTATTAGATATCTCCCATGTATCAGATTCTGAGCTAGGCCCCACAGGAATATAATGAATAAGCACAACCCCAACCTCAGGGAACGAAATCCCATGGGGTACAGGTACATACAGAGGGATTCTTGCTATCTGAGGACAACTAATATCCACAAATGCCATTTAAGTTAACTCAGTAGGGATCAAAGTTCCCCAATAAATTTTTTTAAAGTTGTTTGGGCCTTTAACTTATCAAGATAAACACAAAACAACATTTTTATAATTCTTGATTTAACAAAATTTAAGTTATAATTGCCATGAAGGTAATTCCTAAAACAAAGAACATCTGTCACTTCACATTTGGCTTTCAACACACGTTGATCAAGAGGATCAATTTTGTCAAAATATTCAAGAGCTTCGCCAGTTTTTCCCTAGAGTCTCTTAATTCTTTGTTACTCAAATCATTGTCCTCTGAATCTCCTATTATGTCATTACTCATGCTAATTTGCCCTTCAATGTAAACTGGCCTAACTTTACCTAACCCTCATTTATCAATTTTGTGTGTTTCAAGCCATTCTCCAATATCACTTTATTTCACATGCATAAATTTCTTCATGTTCTGCAGAAATGTCAGTTTTCACTTTAGAATCTATTTGCATTGTATTATTGGATGTTAGTACTATCATTAGAAAGGCATTTATTGACAAGGTAATGGTAAGCCCAATGGTCACCTGGGAGGGATGTCTCAGTGGGGACTAATTTTATAAGTGATCAGATCCTATGGATAACAAACTTCTATATACCTAATTATAGTGCAAAGAATGGGGAGAGTGCTTTGGAAATTCAGAAAAGCTTAATAAATATTTGTTGAGTGAGTAGATAAGTAAATTACTTTATTCAGTCATTCAAGAAGTATTATTGAGAGCCTATTATATGCCAGGCACTGTTAAAGATGCAAGGGAAGACACCGAGTCCTACCTTGTCTTAGTCTATTTGGGCTGCTTAAATAGAATGCCACAGGCTGGATGGCTTACAAACAAGAGAAATTTATTTCTCACAGTTCTGGAGACTAGGAAGCTTAAGATCAAAGCACCAGGAGATTCAGTGTCTGGTAAGAACCTCTTCCTGGTTCACAGATGGCTTTCTTTGCCCTGTGTCCTCACATGGCAGAAGGGGCAAGGAAGCTCCCTGAGGTCTCTTTTATCATGGCACTAATCCCATTCATCAGGGCCCCACCCTCATGACCTCATAACCTCCCAAAGGCCCCATCTCCAAATATCATCACATCAGGCATTAGGATTTAATATATGAATTTAGGGCACTAATCCCACTCATACCCACCCTCATGACCTCATCACCTCCCAAAAGCCCCATCTCCAAATATCATCACATAAGGCATTAGGATTTAATATATGAATTTAGGGGAGACACAACATTCAGTGTGCGTACCCTTCAGGAAATTATAATCATGGACGGTGGATTCGGACTGGAAGCCTGCATAGAAATAATGGCATCCAAGATGGATCTTGAAGAATGAAGAATTTTGAAAGCATAAAAGAAGAAAAGAATTCCAAGCTGGCTGGGCCAGCATGGCTCAGTGGTTGAGTGTCGACCTGTGAACCAGGAGGTCAAGGTTCGATTCCTGGTCAGGACACATGCCTGGATTGCGAGCTTGATCCCCAGTGTTGGGCGTGCAGGAGGCAACCAATCAATGATTCTCTCTCATCATTGAAGTTTCTATCTCTTTCTCTCCCTCTTCCTTCCTCTCTGAAATCAATTTAAAAAAAAAAAAAAAAGAAAAGAAAGGCAAAGGAAATTCCACCGCTGCTAACATCACAAAAAGAGGGACATCCATGCACTATGAGCCTCTTGATGAAAGAACACACCAAAACCTATGACGTGGTCATGAAAACAAAACAAAAACCTGAATCTGATCAAGCCTCCAGATACTAACTTACAAGTAACATATACACAAAACCAAAGAACTTTTTTTTTTTTCCGGACTTCCGTGGGCTCCCTGTGCGCTCAGCTGCCAACCTCCAGGACCAAGGAACTTTCTAAACTATACTAGAAAGATGAAAAATCCAGACAGTGGAAACCTCTACAGGACAAACAATGTGGTTTCTTCAACAAATAAACTGACAGGGCTGGGGACAGGGGATTTAGAGATTAAGAGAGACATGAAAGACATATCAACCAGTCTCTCTGTGTGGCCTTTATCTGGATTCTGTTTCAAAGTATTTAAAAAAAAAAAAAAGTATGACATTTGAGCCACAATTGAATATTAGGATGATGTTAAGGAGATTATTGGGGGATGGGGTGGCTAAGGTTGGGAGGGAGAAATTTGCTTATTATTTAACATTTGACACCATAAGGGTTATTAGGGGCCTTAGCGAGAGCAGTTGTGATAAGCTGGTGGGATAGAGTAGAGTGGAGTACGCTGCCAAGTAAATAGGAGGTAAGAAACTGGAAGCAGAAGTTGTAAACAGTTATTTAAAAAAGACTGGGTGTGAAGGAGAGCAAAGATAGGATTTAGCTGGAGCCTGACAGGATCTCAAGAATGCTTTTGATTGGCGGGGAAGGGGGAAATTGTTTTCCTTTAAATAGAACATTTGAATGTTGCTTATGGTAACTCAGTAGAAAGCAAAATGTAAAGATACAATGAAGTGAGGTTTCTAAGACGGAACCTTGGGAAGAAATCTAAAAGCATATGAAGGAGCAGGCCTTTCCTTGAATCACTTCCTTCCTTGTAAAGGAAGGGGCAAAGGCAAAAATGGGTGCAAATCCAAGCAGATACTTAGATTTAATAGTAGGAATATGAAGCTTCAATATTATGTGCTATGTGAGCCAAAGTCTGGGGCACAGAGAGAGGTGAGGAGAAGGGCAGTGGAGAAAGAGACAAGTGGGAACTGAGGGGAACACGGAAGAAACCCCTGAAGAAAAGCAGCTGATTCCAGAGCCAAAATCCCAGGGAGAAAATCAGGTTTGTAGAAATGGGAAATGAGTAGGTCCCTTAAGACGTCGTTAAGAGAAAGGCTGAGGTGGTATTTTCAGTTTGCAAATATTAAATCCTGTCAAGAGCCCATTAGGGCTGCGGACCCCTTGACCCAGTATTCCCACCTATGGGAATTTATTCTAAAAAAAATAATTTTTGAAAGGCAAAAGCAATATATAGTATCCTATATAATAAAGCATAGTATGCAAATTGTCTCCTCAACCAGGAGTTGTCCCAGGAGTTTGACCAGGGGGTGGGGCAGGCCGGGGGAAGGGAGGGAGTACCTGGCCAGCAGCCGGCAGCCTCTAGTTATAGATAAAATTACAGTGTAATTTACAACAGGAAAAGAAAGACCCAAATGACTGTGATGTTTGAATTTTATGTGACAACTAGGTTAGGCTACAGTACCCACTTATTGAATTAGAAGTGGTCTATTGTGCTGTTGTGAATGCATTCTGTAGAGGTGGGACACATCTATAATCTATTGACTTAAACAAAGGAGGCTAAGGCTGGCCCACATGACTCAGTGGTTAGAGCATCAGCCTGTGCACCAGAAGGTGGCAGGTTCGATTCCTGGTCAAGGGCACATAGGCAGGTTTGATTCCAGCCCCAGTCAGGGTGTGTGCAGGAGGCAACCAAATGGATGTGTCTCTCTCACATGAAGGTCTCTCTTTTGTCTCTCTCCTCTCTCTCTCTCTCCCCTCCCCTCCTTTCATTCTCTCTGATAATCAATGGAAAAAAATATACTCTGGTGAGGATTAATAAATAAATAAATAAATAAATAAAGGAGGCTACCCCTCATAACCTGGGTAGGCGTCATCTAGACAGTTGAAAGGCCTCAGGAGCATAACTGAGATTTCCCTGAGAAAGAATTCTACTCGTTATGTTTCTCTGGTACAAGAGATACAATGGCTTTAAGCAAAGATCATCTTAAATTTTATAACGAACACTAAGAAGTTATATGGAGAAATGTTTATAGGTCAAGAAAAAAGGGCAAATAAACTTAGGTCTACATTGTGATTACAACTATGTAACTTTGTATGTTTATATATAAAAGAAAAAAAAGAGTTTATTTATTAGAATGATGGAATCATGGCTGAATCTTAAATGTCTTAATAGTGTTACAAAACAGTTTGTGAAACAGAGCTCTGTTATTTTTAATGGAAGAAAGCTAACATTATGTTAGGCCTTATTAAAGAAATCATACTAAGCTAAACACACACACACACACACACACACACACACACACAGCTGCCCATTTTGAAATGTTGCCTTTGATAGTAAGTACTAAAAAGAAAGGACCCCCTGGAAGGCAAATATCCCGACAAAGGCCTCAGTCCAGGGCCATTTTTTCAGGAACATGTAATGCCTCAACTCAAATAAAATGAACACCCACACAGAACGGCAAAGTAGCTGGTAATTGGTTTAAGAATTTTCCACATCCTCAGCTGAAGGGCTTGCCTTCAACTTTGACTCAAGTCAGAGATATTTGCACTGGTCAGCTAAACATTTAGCACAGTGAGGTCTCTTCTCCTCTCTCCCAACACCAGACACTGAAGGGATTCTTGTATGTTTGTTGAACTTGAGAAAATCAAATAAATGTTCTTAGCGACGAAGTCATATGGACCTCAGTTTGAATGCTGGCTCCACTTTTATTCATTCAATCAAAAAATATTTGCGTGACTACTATATGCTAGGAATTGTGAATACAACAGTGACCAAAAAAGAAAGATATTGTTTATTTTAAGGTAAAAGATACTATGTTAAAACTTATTCTCTTTGGAGAATGCCTTAAAGAGAAACGATTCTTTGGAGCTTAGGGCAGATAGACATTAATCAAACAATGTCATAGACAGTAAGACTGTGTTCTATATAAACAAATAATTATATGAATGCTGAAGTGTTTAAAGGTGAAGGGTACTGATACATGCTTCGAAATAAGATGGATTGATGAATAAATAGATTAAGGGAGGGCAGATATGCAATAAAGCAAATACAGCAAACTATTACAAACTCTAAATGAAAAATCAAATGTAAGGTATTTGGCACTAAACACCTTAAAGGTCAGTTGTAATGAAGCTGATGATGTCGATTGTTTTTTTTATCTCATTTACCCTCAACATAAGATTGAGGAAAGGGGATACTTGGGAAAGAGAAAAATCACATCCCAAACTCGTTTTTGTTTTTTTTGTTTTTAAAGATTAGGAGGAAATAGATGAAATGCTACTACCGGTTATAGTTCTACAATAAAACTGATGGACTTTGTTGTGGTGGTGGTTTTGTTGTTTTACCTTTTATTCTTCTGTATTCTTCACATTTTCTGAGAACCATGCATCACTTTCATGTATCACTTTTACATTAAAAAATATAAATGTATTTTAAAAACAAACATGGGAGGTTGAGTGAAGACACTCAAATTGGAAGAGTGACTACCAATCTGACAAGATTTTAGCTCACTGGACCCTGGTTATCAATTTCGGGGGAGGAGGGGAATGTTTATTTCCGCAATTAAGGAAAATCCTAGAAACAGATTCTTGAGCTAAAAGCACTCTTATAGACCACTTAGTCCCAACTCCCAACTAACAGGCAATGTAAGTCAAGCACTTTACAACTTCGCAGTTGCTGTGCATTTATCCAGGAAGCTGGTCTGATCCCCACAACACTGTAAAGGTTCCGGCAGCTCTGATGTGATGGAAGAAGCATGAATCAGAAGCTCAAGAGTCAGAAGTCAAGAGTCAAATCATAGCTTTGCTATACAGCCTGAGGTAATGCCATTAACTTCTGTTTTCTCTTCTATGAAACAGAGATAAAACAATACCTGTTTTAGCGAACCCAGAGAGTTTTACTACTCCCCGCCTTGCATCTCTCCTCTAGGTGCACTGAACTAATCAGGGTTCCCCAAACATGCTCTCAAGCTGCTAGCCCTCATACTGCTCTCTCTCCCGCCCCCCGCCCCACCCCTCCCACTGTACTGGGTTACGTTCTGCTCAACTCTCAGAACCCAACTTAGGTGACACTTCCCTTAAGGTTTGCCAGGCTATCCCCATTTCAGGTGGAGTAGATGCCTTTTGCACAGCACAAATCTCCATGTGTCCTTTTTATCTCAATATAGTATTATTGCCTATGGACATCTCTGTTTCTCAACCATAAACTTAAGGGTAGGAGCCAGGTATGTATGATTCATCTGTTTTGTCAGAGCCCATGACAATGCCTGAGGCTTAATGTGTTTAGGAAATGAACTTTAAATAAAAATTAAGACATTCATTTTCATATAATAAGTACATGTTTATGCAAAATGTAATATATGGCGGTACTTCTCAATCTTGACTGCATATCAGAATTAGCTATAAACCTTCCAAAATAGAGATCCTGTGAGATTTTAATTAAGTAGACTTGAGATAGAGCCCAGGCAATTTATTTTAACATCTTCAGACGTGGTTCAAATACATGGCCCAATGAAAAACCACTGATATAGCCTGGCCAGTGTGGCTCAACTGGGTGAGTGTTGTCCCATGCACCAGGAGATGGCTGGTTCCATTCCCAGTCAGGGCACATGCCCAGGTTGTGGGCTCGATCCCCAGTAGGGGGCGTGCAGGAGGCAGCCCATAGATCATTCATGTTTCTCTCCCTCCCTCCCTCTCTCTTCCTCTCTGAAATCCTTAAAAATATTTTTTTTAAAAAGAGAGAGAGAGAGAGATCAGGAAGCATTCTAAAGTGACATTTCCAGTGTGCCACAGCTTAGTTTGAAAGAGTTTAAAAGGCAATATGATATTGTGGCAAAAGTAAAGGACTACATTTAGATTTCTTAAAATGTAGTTTTAAACCAATATTTAGTCATTTACTAATAATGTGCCTTTGAGCAAGCCAAGATTGCTATGATCCGCAGTCTCCTAACTCTTGTAAAATGGAAACACCTCTCTCACAGGACTGTTGTAAAGACTGAACCAACGCAGCAGGGCAAGATGTTAGCCTTTTCCCTGTAGAAACATAAATGTAAATGCATGTACATCTGTCCTCACCCATCGTTCTATGCACAGACAAAGGGAGCAGGCTAAATGGGGGGGGGGGGGGGGGAGTGTATTTTAACTCTCACGGCAATATACTTGCCAAACATTACTATATCCTCCATACGAAAAGATTACAGCACCAGGGTAATGAACATAACACATAACTGGTATCAGGTGGATATGGACTGAAAATGAAGTCTGCCACCTACTTTCAGCAAAACCTTGAATAAGTTCCCTTTGCCAGTCTGAGCCTCAACTTCCTTACCCATGAAAGAGAGGTGCTGGCCATCATCCCGTACGCTTATTTTGAAAAAACATCTCACACAGTGTCTGGTACATAACAGGTGTGCAATAAACTGCTGAATAAGTTTACGACCCGCTAACAACTAGCTAGCCAATTATACTTTTCAAACTTTTCTTTATATTCAATATTTTACTTAAGTTGCTTCATAACCTTGTAAGCTGGTCACAGAAACTTTTACTATCCCCGTTTTACAGTCAGAAGAGGCACAGAGATAAATTGCTTCCGTACAGTCATGCAGTAATATAGAAACAAATCAAGGTCTCCTGACTTTCTCCTGGTTTCATTATTCCCCCATCTCCAAATTACAACATTAGTCTTTAGGAAAATGACATCTATGAAACAGTGTGTCCTTTTGATAACCTTAAACGTCTCTCTTTACTATACAAAAAAAAAAGTTTTTTCCCTACTTTCTGGTTATGATTTAGAAAGATAAATAGGGAGAAAGGGCCCAGCCAGTGTGGCTCAAGGGTTGAGCATCAACCCATGAACCAGGAGATCACAGTTCTATTATAGATCAGGGCACATGCCCGGGCTGGGGGCTCAATCCCCAGTAGAGGGCCTGCAGGAGGCAGCCAGTCAATAATTCTCTCTCATCATTGATGTTTTCTTTCTCCTCCCCTCCCCTCCCCTCCCCTCCTCTCCTCTCCTCTCTCTCTCAGAATTGAATTATCTCAGATTAGCAATTGCTGATTCTACCATGATTTTTGTTTTTGTTTTCCCCAAAAGCCTTCAACCTCTTAGTTGAAAATATGTTTAAAGTCTGTTTATTAAAATAATGCTTGTTTGATAAACTATTCCTAAACTGAGGCGAGGGAGGCGGGATTAGAAAGACAGCCTTCTCCCATCTTTATGAGTATACATCACTTTTTATCCCTCACTTTATCCCTTCATTTTAAGATTTGTCACACCATGTTGTGATATCTTTAACTAGTATGTATATCTGAACACCCTGCCCCAGCATGGGGCTTGGCACATGGTAGGGAGGGACTCAATAAATGTTTATAAATAAGTGAATGAACAAACGAAGCTAATCTCTCAGAGGGAAGTTAGGAAAGGAGAAAACTGGATATTGTATCTTACGGCTAATAAGAAAGTGAAAGAAAAATTATATTTTAAGAGCTTCCTAAGGAAGAAAAACCTTTGCGTGGAGTCAAACAGGCCCCTGTAGGCTTTAGGTATCACTAGAGAAAAACAAAACCACAGGAGATCCGGAAGAGGCAGTTTCAAGTTAAAAGGCTCAAAAGTTAGGGTGCTCATTTAGACTTGCAAAACCAAGCTGCAAATTCCTAAGAAACAATCCTGGCCTAGGATATTTCAACAGCAGTTTTCAGGTCTTGACTACAAGAACAAAAGCCAAAAAATCCTGCAAGCTTAGTGGAGAAAGACAGATATAAACGGGAAGAAAAGCTCAGTCTAAAATAAATTCCCCCCCCAAAAAATATCAGAATCCACTTGGATTTTCATATTAAAGCATGGTTCCTCTTCAATCTGAGAACTATTGAATAAAACCCCAATGTAGCAGCTGGCAGTAAATGGGACTAAATCATCTTATTCATTCAACAAATATCTGAGTGCCTGCATGTAGTCACTATTCTAAGCTTGTTGGAGAAAGACAGAAACGGGAAGAAAAGCTAGTCAACAAAAGAGAAAAAATTCTCTGCTCTCAGGAAGCTCTCAATCTAGTGGCAAAAGGAAGGCATACACAGGTGGACTAGAATGGACTGCCAGGCAGTAAGTGCTCTGAAAGAGAAGGGAGGGAGAGGGGGGATGGCAAGGACCTGGTCTTATCAGAAGCAGATCTTTTAACCCAACGGTATTCAAACTATCAAGTATCAGAATTCCCTGGAGCAGCGGTCGCCAACCGGTGGTCCGTGAGGTCCTAGAGGTTGGCAACTGCTGACCTGGAGGGCTTGTTAAAGCAGAGGTTTTAGAGCAGCGGTTCTCAACCTGTGGGTCGAGACCCCTTTGGCGGTCGAACAACCCTTTCACAGGGGTCGCCTAAGACCAGGGGTCCTCAAACTTTTTAAACAGGGGGCCAGTTCACTGTCCCTCAGACCGTTGGAGGGCCGGACTATAGTTTAAAAAAAAACTAGTCGGCTGCTAAGCAACAGGCAGCGGCGGCAAAAACACCCCGCGGGCCGGATAAATGTTTTCGGCGGGCCGCATGTGGCCCGCGGGCCGTAGTTTGAGGACCCCTGCCTAAGACCATCCTGCATATCAGATATTTACATTACGATTCCTAACAGTAGCAACATTACAGTTATGAAGTAGCAACGAAAATAATTTTATGGTTGGGTCACAACATGAGGAACTGTATTTAAAGGGCCAGAAGGTTGAGAACCACTGTTTTAGAGCCCCAACCACAGTTATTCAGTTATGGGACAAATCATTTGCAATTCCAACAAATTCCCAGATGGCATTGATGCTGCTGGTGCTGGGACCACACTTAGAGATCATTGTTCTAGCCCAAAGGATCAGACATCCTCTATCATCTCCTGGGCCTTGACTTGCTTCTTCATCCATCCATTCATTCCTTTTAAACAGGTATCCGTGCACGCAACTTTGTTAAGACACTAAAACTAAACAGGTCCTGCCCTCGAGAAATTCACAGGCTAATGGAAAAGACAGGCACAAACTCAAATAATTGCAACAATGCTGTAGAGAGCTGTAAGAGTGGTGTGTACAGGAGCCAGAGAATAAAGGAATAACTCATTCTATGGAGGTAACAGGAGGAGAGACTAAGGACTGCTGCTTCCAGAGGTCCAACAAGCACTCCCCCACAGGCAGGTAGAGGGTGGAAGGCTGGCGTTGGGGGAGAAAGACCAGCTCAAGCAAAAGCAGCGATAAGAAGAGTGTGGCAGGGAAGTTACAGTGAGGCTGCAACGGTAGGCAGCAGTCTGGTCTCTGAAAACTTCTTATTCAGGTTCGAGTTTGAAAATGCATCCTTAGGCAATGACTAGTCTGGGTAGGGAAACATTTATACGATGGGTTTTGTTTTACAAAGATTTCTCTGGATACATAGAAAGCACTGCCTCCTCCAAGCCCAGCACAGGGCCTCATAACATGTGTCTAGTAAATGTATATTGAATGGACTTGGACAAGCTTTTTTTTTTTTTTAATATGTTTTTATTGATTTCAGAGAGAGAGAGATAGAAACATCCATCAGCTGCCTCCTGCACGCCCCCTACTGGGGATTGAGCCTGAAACTCGGGCATGTGCCCTGACCCAGAATTGAACCATGACCTCTTGGTGCACGGCTGGATGCTCAACCACTGAACCACACCAGCCAGGCTAGACAAGCCTTTTATCAAGTGCTGTCTTGTGGATGTGAGACAGGTCACCACCTTCCCAGCACGACTCACTATGGCCAGGACAAACCTTGTAAAACAGGTCCAGCAGCCTCAATTATTGCACACTGCTCCCTGGACGGCGGGAGTCCCCCAGAGATCAGAGCCGGTCTCACTGTTTACATGTCTACCTCACCCACTAGACTTTGAGCTCTTGGAAGACACGGAATGTCTTTAATAGACTCTGAATCCCCATCGCCCTAGCAGGAGGCCTGGACACAGTAGCTCTCCCGACTCCAGTAATGCAGGGTCAAGGGATGGCTAAATAAGCAAATTAACCAGATAAATCCATGAGCTCCTCCAGGTAAGGATATGGATAAACTTCAGGGAATGTTTCAGAGTCCATATTCCCAAAACCCTTTTTGAGAAGTAGAGTTTCATTAAGGAGAAGTGGATTCCATAGGCACCTGGATGGAGGATTTCCCAAACAGAAACATAACAACAACAAAATATGTTACCAATACTGTGGTAAATCCTGCAGGCCGCTGAGCGCTCCAGGGGGAAGTTGGCTTTGCCTGAGAGGAGTCTGGGAGTGGATGCTAGCAAAGACTTCAGAGTGGGAGAAGGGGGATTCTCCAGGGGAGTCCTGAAAGCTGAGTCGGTGCTTGGTACCTGTCTGTGTCTAGGGCGTAAAAACAAACTCCTGGAACTTGAAGGCTGGCAGTAACCTACTCAAGGTCACAGGAAGGAGGTGAAGTCACAAGGTAAGATCAATGAGGCATCGGTGTACTGTCGGCTCCTGCTTTCTCCTGACAAAGTTGAGAGAGCCCAAACACACAGAAGGCAAAAGTAAAGACTTTTCTCAGGCCCTAACTGGCTTGGCTCAGTGGATAGAGCTTTGGCCTGTGGACTGAAGGGTCCCAGGTTCGATTCTGGTCAAGGGCATGTACCTTGGTTTCGGGCACATCCCCATAGAGGGTATTCAGGAAGTAGCTGATCGATGTTTCTAACTATCCCTCTCCCTTCCTCTCTGTAAAAATTCAATAAAACATTTTTTTTTAAAAAAAAAGACTTTTCTCAGGAACAATTCTTAAAGGCTAGTCTCATGAATTTGAATTTTTTCGGTAACCATAGTCCTAACCCTTCCCCTCACCTTTCACAGTGCCAGGGGGGACGGAGTTGAACCAACACAAGCACTTTGCTCCCAACACCCCCAAACACCCACAACTTCCCAAGTATTCTTCCAAAAACACTCCCTCCCGTGTTTGCTGTTAAATGTTCAAGCCAGTAAAGGCTACAATCATTGACATGGCATAATGAGCATAAAATAATTCTCTCTCCTCTCCCTGTTGGGGTTAAACTCTACAAGTTACGGCGCATCCCGCCGTGGGGGAGGGGCTGCAGGAGTCCGGCTCCAGCCGCTCCAATTCTTCCAGGAGTGGGACCCACAGGTGACTCCCCGGCGCGGGCAGGGGCGCCCTCTCCACGCACAGCAACCCGGACGCCGCCTGCGGGGCTCCCGATCGCGGGTCCAGGTCAGCGCCGGGGGACCGCAAAGTTGGGGAAGGAGTCGCTCCTCAGACCCGGACCTGTCCGGGGTCCTGTCTCCGCTCTAAACCGCCAGAACTGTTCATGGGATTTGAGTGCCCGAGTCGGATGCTGACCGCCTGCAATGGTTTAGCCACCGGGGCTTTTGGTGGGGCGGACGAAACGATAGGACAGAGGGGGCAGGGCTTGTGTATCAATGAACATGCAACCGCCTCCCCCCTTGCCA
>NW_005871134.1:1043269-1053817 GCF_000147115.1 Myotis lucifugus
TTTCCACCCGGGGCGGCCGCTCGGCCAGGGGTTTGCAGGGCTGACACATTTATTGCTGCCAACACCGCATACTAGAGCCGGGGCCGGGCCGGTGATCTCCTCAGACTGGAGGGGTCGGGCACCGCGCGTGCAGGGATGCTCGGGGGCGGGTGTGGGGGCTCGCGGGCCGCCGGGCGGAGGTGGGAGACCGCCCTGGGAGGGGATCCGAGCGCGGAGCGGGCGAGGGGTGGGAGGATGAGGGGAACGCGCCGGCGGAGCGGGGCGCGGGGCCGGGCAGGGAGGCGCGCGGAGACGCGGTGGACGAGCCGAAGGGAGGCGTGTGCGGGGGAGGCCGAGGGGCGTCGGTGGCCGCCGGCACCTCGGGCTCCAGCTGCAGCCGCGCCCCCGCCCGCTGCCGCGCTATTGTGCGCCGCCGGGCCGGGCCGACCGCCTCTCCCACCGGCCCCCACCCCCTCCGGGGCGAGGCGGCGGAGTCCCGCCCGCCCCGCCTCCCGCAGGTGGGAGGGGGCGGGGAGGCCCGGACAGACCTACGTGAGCGCGGCCGGCCCAGGCGTGGGGGCAGGCGAGCGCCTGGAGTGACGTCATCGGCGCATGACGCCAGAGGCTGGGGAATCACCGGGCGGCCGCATGACGTCATTGCTCCCGCTTCTGTCCTCTCGCCTCCAACTCTACTGCCGCTGGCTCCTTGGACCCGGCCTTTCTCCGGGAAGATTAGGGGGCGATTTCTCGGGGCGATGACGGTCGGGTCAAGGTGGAAAAGACTGCTTGATGGTCTTGGGGTCCTCTTCAGGTTACTAAGCACCACCGCATCAGCTGCTAGACCATTGCCAAGAGCAGAATTTGCAAACCACCGCATCTCCTGTGACCCCGGAGCCCGGCATTTAAAATACGACTTGGAGTTCTGTAGGGGGAGGGGCTGGGGAACAAAGAATAATAGAGATTTGAACTGACGTTGAAAAAAATGGGCCTCCTTTCCCGTCTTTCTCCTACCACGGAGACTACGCCCAACCCCTACCCTTCCCTTGAGCTCAGCTTCTGTGTTTCCCGATGCCTCCTGGACAGCATCACTTACCCTGCGCTGTACCTGAAATCCCACCTGTCCAAACCTGAAACATTAGTGACTGAAGGTCTGAAATCAGATGTCCTCCTTCAAATCCCAGCTGTACAAATGTTAGTGACCGGACCTTAACATTTCTAAGAAACAATTTCTCCATAATAAGTAGTACCTGTGTGTCCTTAACATGGGACCCGCAAGCCTTAGTGTTACCATAATAATAGTAACTACAATTTAGCACACATTAATTGTGGCTGTACCTGTTACCATCCCCCCCACCGCCACCCCCTCAAAGGTGCAACTCATGTTACTTCCTCGTCTCAGTCAATGGGCCGCCATCTAGCAGTCTCATAAGCCAGAAACCTGAACATAATGCCTGTTCTTCCTCTCTCGACACCCTTATCAAATTAGTCACCAAATCCTGTACAGTCTCCTAAATATTTCTCAAGTCCTTGCCCTTCTCTTCACTCACTACCATCGCCTGGACAACTGGGCCAGCCTTCAGTCTCTCCAAATTCAATCCATTCTTACTGGTGACCAGGGTAGCCTTTTAAAACCATAAATCTGATGATGTCCTCCCCTGTTTAAACACTCTGGAAGGCTTTTGTTGCTTTCAGGATAAAGTCCAAACTCCTTAACTTGACACTGTTCAACCTTGGTGCTTACATCAGCCTTTCTAGCTTTTATCTTTTGTTCCAGCTACACAAAATGCTACTTAATGTTCTTTGAACACACATTTTCTTGGCTCTGAGCCCTTCTCTCTTTATCTCATTGGCCAATACCTATTCATTCTACAAAGCCCAGTTTGAATGTCATGTTCATTTATTCATTCAACTAATATTTCTGAAATTTCCCTGAGCCTTCACAATGTTGTAATCCTATAGTACTTCCATGCCTTTTACTGTGTAGTAACTGTATTTGTGTGTCTGACGCCCGAGCTCCTTGAGATCAAGTCCTGCTCCTACCCATACACTCCATATCCCCGGTATCTAGAATGGTGCCTGACACATAGTTATAGAAGCAAAGTTAAAAATGTATCAAACAAATACTAACATAGTGCTTACTATGTGTCAGATACTGTTCTAAGCATTATCTCCTTTAGGCCTCTAACAACCCTTTGAAATAGACTACTTTACCCAGCCATTTTATCTATGAAAAAACTGAGGCACAGAGGAGTTAAGTAACTTGACCCAAAATCATAACTCAGTAAATTAATCCTAATCTAAACATTTTGTATGGTCTCCGTGGCAGACAGAATAATGGCTCCCTAAAAATATTCACATTCTAATCCCCAGAACCTATAAATATGTTACCTTCCATGACAAAGGGGATCTTGAAGGTGTCATTAAATTAAGAATCTTTTTTTAAGGAACTAAAAAAGAAATGTGTTTATTGAGGATACAATCAATATAAAAATCAAAAGCTTATCTGTCTTTAATTGGCTTTTCTTTCTCATGTGGAATGAGGATGGGGTTTTATTTGTACATTTTCTAAGGTTCCCAATCTGTTCATGAAACTTATACAGGGGGAAGCTGTGGGGCAGAGATTCCTTAAGCAACCCATTGGGAGAACTGTTATCAGGGTGGGAGAACGGCTCAGTGCTGCCGACTTCTTCCCCTTCGGCTTCCTGTGTGCTGCAAAATTGTCACCGCCCGCCATGGTGAGCCCAGCAATTAGTGAAAAGAAGCTCTAGAAGCCCACCCTGCCCTCTCTGCACTGCTCCAGGTCCTTCGTTATTTTGTCCACAGCCAGAAGGTCTTTTTGATTTTCCAAAAATCCAGAGAAGTTTTCCATGAGTACTCTCAGGTCCTCCTTTGTTTAGTAGCCTATCCCCAGCAATTTTGTGAAATGTGAACATCCTGGTTTCCATGGGGTGTTCCATTTGAGAAGGCACTTTGGTGAGGTCTTGGAGGAGGTGATGCGGGATCGCTGGAGCTGGCTGGGACCCACGGCCAGCGCTAAATTACGGGTCTTTGAGGTTGGGAGGTTATTCTGGATTATCCAGGCGGATTCAATGTAGTCACAAAGATCTTTACAAAGGAAAGCAGAAGAGTGGGGAAGAGGTCGGCTAGACTACAGGAAAGGTCAGATGTGAGTTGTGATTCAATGTGAGAAGCACTCCACTCACCCGTAGAAGACAGAGGAAGAGAGCTAAGCTAAGGAATAAAAAGAGCTCCAGCATGGGCAGGTGGGTCTGTTGGTTGGAACATCCTCCCATACAACAAAAAGGTTGTGGGTTCAATTCCCGGTCAGGGCACATACCTAGGTATTGAATTCCATCCCAGTTAGGGCATGTATGGGAGGCAAGCAATCAATGTTTCTCTCTCACATTGATGTTTCTCTCTTGACCTATTCCCCTCTCTCTCTAAAATCAATAAAACATGTCCTTGGGTTAGAATTAAAAAAAAAAAAAAAAAAACTTCAAAAGCTACAATAGACAAGACAACAGAAGCTTTGGAGCTTCCAGAAAGAAACAGAGCTCTGCAGCCACTTTGATTTTAGCGCAGGGACACCCATTTCTGACTTCTGAACCACAGAACTGTCATGTGTATTTGACTGAAACAGGAGGATGTGACCACTGAATGTATTACCCAGCAGGTAGGGGGGCAGTGGGGTAAAGAGGGAGGTCAGAGGGTCAAGCCCTTGTGGAGGGAATGAAAGCCAGCCCCACCCCCATGCACATATCCACAAACCCTCTCAAATAAAGCAGGCTGAACCACAGCAAATAAAATAATGCGTGTTGTTTTAAGCCATTATATTTGTGACAGTTTGTTAGAGCAGCAATAAGAAACTAATACAGCCCTAGCTGGTTTGGCTCAGTGGATAGAGCGTCAGCCTGTGGACTGAAGCGTTCCGAGTTCAATTCCGGTCAAGGGCACATGCCAGGATTTCGGGCTCGATCCCCAGTAGGGGGCCTGCAGAAGGCAGCTGATCAATAATTCTCTGTCATCATTGATGTTTCTATCTCTCTCTCTGAAATCAATAAAAATATATTTTTAAAAAACATGCCCAAACCGGTTTGGCTCAGTGGATAGAGCATCGGCCTGCAAACTGAAGGGTCCCAGGTTCGATTTCGGTCAAGGGCATGTACCTTGGTTGCAGGCACATCCCTAGTAGGGAGTGTGCAGGAGGCAGCTGATCGATGTTTCTCTCTCATCGATGTTTCTAACTCTCTATCCCTCTCCCTTCCTCTCTGTAAAAAATCAATAAAATATATTTTTTTAAAAATTTTTAAAAAAAGAAACTAATGCAGTCTCAAATCAAGGGCGCCAACTCTATGCTAACAAGTGGGAGGGGCTCCTTGCTGGCGGTACAAGGTTCTCAGTTGCATCCACCCCGACATCTCCATCCCAGGCATCAGGGTCCCACTCCCTGCCCACGGGAACCATGACTTTAGCACAGAGACCAGTCCAAGGATCCCTGCCCCCCTCGCAGGCACATGCTCGCCTGGTTTTCACGCGGTGCTCTCCCCCGGAAGGGAAGAGGGTTTTAAAAAGTCTCCCAAGGCCCTAACCAGTTCGGCTCAGTGGATAGAGCATCGGCCTGCGGACTCAAGCGTCCCGGGTTCGATTCTGATCAAGGGCATGTACCTTGGTTGCGGGCACATCCCCAGTAGAGGGTGTGCAGGAGGCAGCTGATCGATGTTTCTAACTCTCTATCCCTCTCCCTTTCTCTCTGCAAAAAAATCAATAAAGTATATTTTAAAAAATAAAATAAAAAGTCTCCCACGAAGGTCTCTGGATTTCCTTCCATGTCCTGAATTGATAGGTAGGTAACTGAGCCTGAAATTCTCGTTTGTCTGGGCTTTTAAGGTAGTTAACAAAATCCAGCAAATTCCATGAAATTATCATTGACATCACCCCATACCATTCCAGTGTTACAGCATGAATTCTCAATAGGGGTGGTATCTCCCCAAGGAAGTGAAAACTTGTTTTGTTTTTTTTTGTTTTTTTTTTTTTGTTTTTTTTAATATATTTTATTGATTTTTTACAGAGAGGAAGAGAGAGAGAGAGTTAGAAACATCAATGAGAGAGAAACATCGATCAGCTGCTTCCTGCACATCTCCTACTGGGTATGTGCCCGCAACCAAGGTACATGCCCTTGACCGGAATCGAACCTGGGACCTTTCAGTCTGCAGGCCGACGCTCTATCCACTGAGCCAAACCGGTTTCGGCGAAAACTTGTTTTTAAGTGGGCAAAAAAGCATCTTAAATATTACAATGGTTTGGGGCCTCCAAAGTTCAACCCTATTAGACAAAATCTTATTGTTCTGTGGTTCATTTTATTTATTTTTATTGGGATATAATTGAATTATCACACTGATTAGTTTAGGTGTACAAATGATCTGATATATGTATATGTGCAAAATGATTGCCACCCTAAGTTTAGTTAATATCCATCACCACATATAGTTACAATTTTTTCTCATGATGAGAACTTTTTTTAATATGTGTGTGTGTGTGTGTGTGTGTGTGTGTGTGTGTGTGTGTTTATTTCAGAGAAGAGAAGGGAAGAGAGAAAGAAACATCAGTGATGAGCGAATCATTGATTGGCTGCCTCCTGCACAGCACACCCCCTACTGGGGAATCCAGCCTGCAACCCGGGTAGGTGCCCTGACCTGGAATTGAACCCTGACATTCTGGTTCATGGGTCGACACTCAACCACTGAGTCACACCAGCCGGGTGTGATGAGAACTTTTAAGATCTATTCCCTTAGCTGCTTTCAAATATACAAAACAGTACTGTTAACTCTGGTTGCCATGCCACACATTACATCCCCAACACCTGGTTTATCTTGTAACTGGGAGTTTGTACCTCTGACCACCTTCACACCTTTACCCACCACCCCCACAAACCTGAGATACTATCAATGTAATTTTTCTCCATATGAAGGCAATATTTTTTTAAAAAAGCTTAAGAATTCCTATGCTAGAACCACTGCGTAATCTAATGTGCTCCTCCCACTTGTCCTTCCAGTCTCCCACGGGTGAAGAGCTCAGCATCTCAGGGGCTGTCACTGCTCAACTTCCCAACAGAGTCCTTGTTGCCACCTGGTCAGAGAGCGACTCCATTCTAGAATCCGCTCCTGAGGTGTTCACTCTGGGCTGACTTCCGGTGCCAACTGCCTACCTTTAGGTTTCCCACAAAGCAGAGCCTGAGAGACACACTGGGGTGCAGGTTGTTTATTTGGGAAGTAAGCCTAGGAAACGGGCGTGAAACAAGGGAAAGGAAAGGTCAATGTAGAGTGTGTTACTGACCAGAACCTCAGAGAAGCTTACAGAATGCCTCCCAGAACAGACTCCCTGAAAGATGCGGCCTTTTACCCACTGGCTTCCATCCCTCGTTGGTAAGGTGTTCCCAAGGCTGTTGACTCCCCTGGACTTTGTGGCTTTGCTTGCAGATGTCAGAAAAGATCCTAGAGCAGAATTAAAAAAATAAATAAATAAAGATGTTAGGCATATACTTGAGGTGACAGCTTAGCAGCAGGAGGAGAGTTGGAACTGTCCCCCACAATTGTGGCCGCAGTCGGAGGTGGGCTAAGGAAATGTGACAGCAAGTACCAGAAATACCTGCTACAGACTAAACAGGTTTCAATTATGGGTTCACATTGCAAAACCACCCTTTTTCCAAACTACTTGAGTCAACACACTCCTACCAGTAATGTATGAGAGTTCCAGTTATTTCACATCCCCATCAATACTTGGTATCATCCATCTTTATTATCTCCATCCCTCAGTTGGTTATGTGGGGATTGATTACTAACGCGGTTGAATTAGACCAAGTTTGTGGTCATTTGAATATTCTCTTTTGTGAAGTGTCTGTTCATATCTTTTGCTCAAGTGTTTAAAATCAACTTTATTGAGGTATAATTTACACATAATAAAAATATACCTACTTTAAGTGTTTAGCTTGATGAGTTATGGCAAATGTATATCTTTTGTAAACACTGTCACCCCTTCTGACACAGGAAGTTCCCTTGTGCTTCTTTGCAGTCAGTCCCCTCCTCCCACACCCCCACACCCCCCTGCAATTAATGATCTGCTTACTGTCACCTTAAGCTAATTTTGCCTGTTCCAGAATTTCATGTAAATGGAACCATACAGTATGTACTTTTTGTGTCTGGTTCCTTTCATGCAACATAATATTTTGGAGATCATCCATGTCGTTTCATGTGTCAGTCAGTACTTCTTCCTTTTTTGTTGCTGAGTAGTATTCCATTACATAGATATACTACAACTTGTTTATTCAATTATTGATCGAATTGCAAGTTTGGGGCTATAATGAATAAAGCTACTATGATCATTCGGGTACAAGTCTTTGTGTGGGTATATGTTTTGATCTCTCTTGGGTGTGAAATGGATGGGTTGTAGGGTAAGTGTATATTTAACTCTAAGAATTGTTAAACTGCTTTCCAAAATAGCCATGCCATTCAGTGTCCTTTTGACAGGTCCCCATCATTCTTTGAGCACTTCCTTGCTTTTTGGTCCACAATGTTCTAGGCCAGTGATGGCGAACCTTTTGAGCTCGGCGGGTCAGCATTTTGAAAAACCCTAACTTAACTCTGGTGCCGTGTCACATATAGAAATTTTTTGATATTTGCAACCATAGTAAAACAAAGACTTATATTTTTGATATTTATTTTATATGTTTAAATGTCATTTAACAAAGAAAAATCAACCAAAAAAATGAGTTCGCATGTCACCTCTGACACTCGTGTCATAGGTTCGCCATCACTGTTCTAGGCTCTTCTTATCCTTTACCCAGCCCTCAAATCAGCCATTTCTCCAAAGAGTTCTGATTCCTTTCATTGAAGAAGAGAATGTAGAACCCAAAACCTATGCACCAAGTGAGCTCATTACTGTGGAATGGCACTGTTCTCAATGGCTCTCAGTTTATATAAGACTCCAACACAACTCACTCTCGCTCTCCTTCTGGTATTCATTCATTCATTCATTCATTCATTCAGTGTGTGTGTGTGTGTGTGTGTGTGTGTGTGTGTGTGTGTGTTTCCTTCTGGCCTTTAAAAAGCATGCCACCATGAGTTCTATAGCTGCAAGAAAATGAATTCTGCCCACAACTTGAGGGAGCTTGGCAGCCTCTGATGAGAATGCAACCCACTAACCCCATGACTGTAGCCTTGTGAGACCCTGAGTGAAGGACCAGACCCCGAACCGCAGAAATTGAGATAATAAGCAAGTGTTGTTTTCAGCCACTAAGTGTGATAATTCGTTACTGAGCAATAGAAAGCTAATACAGGAGGGTGGGAAAGGCAGCTCCAAGGATTAGAAGCCTCAGCGTTTGTGAAGGCTGCTCAAGCTGTGGCTGCTGGGAACAGTTAGGGAGACGGGGTGCTTTGGGGTTGTGGTTTTTTTGCAATAGTATCTCAGTGGGCAGTCACTAACTTTGCAGTGTCTAGATGCACTGTGCTATGTATCATTGATCGGCTGCCTCCTGCATGCCCCCCCCCCCCCCCACTGGGGACTGAACCTGCAACCTGGGCATGTGCCCTGACTGGGAGTCAAACTGTGACCTCCTGGTTCATAGGTCGATGCTCAACCACTGAGCCATGCTGGCCGGATGTTGTGTATTCTTGAACATCCCTCAGACATTGGTGGGCTTCCCCCGCCTCCCTGATTGTGCTGGAGAGGTCACGTGGGCAGTGTTGTTCTGCGAGTTATTCCTGGAGTTATTCCGAGTTATTCCAGCCTACAACTCACACCTCCGATATTTGCAACAACATTATAAGGACCTCATTTCTCTTTAAATCTTTTTTGACTGACAATAGCTAGAGTGATTTCTGTTTCCTGCACCTGAAGCTTAACCGATATACCCGCCTTTGCTTGAGCTAGTTTAAAAGGCTTCCTGTTCCTTGCGGCCAAGTGATACTAATCTAAGATACCAATTCGGGCATTACAGGTTTACTGTTGTGACAAGGGGTGGGAAACTGAAGAGTTCAGTGAGGCTGCGCTAGGGTTAATTCGTTCAACCAACACATTTCATTCATTCCCTGCTCTGTGTCAGGCCCTGGAAATACAGATAAGTCATTAATACCCCTGCCTTCAGAGAACTCAAAAGCTAGTTGGGGAGACAAACACACATAGAAAAAATAGCAGCGCAGCATGTTGTGACCTGTAAAAGGAAAGAAATAGGATAGTGGGAGCCCAGCAACAACTCTGCCTTCCCAGCAGTATGAGGAGATGGCGTTAAAGCTGGGTCTTACAGGATGAGTGAGCCTACAAAGGAGGAAGAGAGAAAGGCCCCGCCGCCCATGAGCCTGTGGAACTAAGAGTGAGTCGGTCACTTTAAATGCATCATTCCACTTAACCCTCACAACACCCCCATAGGTCAGGATTATTATCTCCTTTTTACAAATAACGAGGGTGGGCCAATGTCATACAATTGAATATAATAGGAAACAAGCTCAGAGGATCCACTCTGGATAGTGAAAGCATAAAAATATTGACTTCAGGGTACGCAATCGCTTGAAGAATCATTGCCAGTGCTAAAGAAAAGACTCCAGGCTGAGCTTCCAGGGGTGAAGCTGTGGCCCTGCCACCATCCGAAGGCCCCTCTTAAGGCGGACGGCTCCAGAACCGCAGTTCACATCAGCACACCTGGTTACCTACTGTCCTGCCCTCCCCTCCACTCAGTTCCAAACTCAAGTCTTGCAAGAGTGCATCTGCCTATGGACGCTCCCTAGAAACAAGTCTGGGAATATGATTTGGTTTTCCAGCCTCCAGTACAGGAAGACATACCAGAAGGCAGTTGGACTGGGCATTGAGGGAACCAATCCAATTTCTGCCACATTCAGTTTGAGGAACTTAAGACTATTCCTTCAACAAACACTAAAATGATGGCTAATGTCAATCGTGTGTGAAAACAGACATTCTCATACACTATTGGTGGAAGTGTAAAGTGATATATATCTACTGGAAGGTACTGTGACAGCATCTAATAATATTAAAAGCACGCATCTGCTATGACCCCACAATACTGCCTTTAGGAGTCTGTCCTACCAAGAAAAGAACAGCAGAAATGTTTAAGAATGTGTATTGCAGCATTGTAGCTACGTAAATCTGGTATCAACCTAAATATCCATCAATAGGTGACTGATTAAATAAATAAATGATACAACCATACAGCAGAATATTATGCAGGCATTAAAAGGAATTATATTTTATTAAAGGTGTGGGGTGACATTGGTCAACATGATCATATAGGTTTCAGGTGTGGGTTTCTATGTTATAAGATCTGTATATTGCACTGTGTGCCTACCACTCAAAGTCAAATCTTTCTCTGATCACCATATATTAGGACCCCCCTTCTCTCCTAAAAGGAATTAAATGGATCTCTATATATTGGCCTGAAACGATGTCCTTTACATGTTGTTGAGTGTAAAAAACACAAGTTGCAAGCAGTTTGTATAACATGATCTCATTTTTGTTTTTTTAAAATGGAGGTAAGGTACCTCTACACATGATACTACGCTGCTG
>NW_005871134.1:1053917-1196028 GCF_000147115.1 Myotis lucifugus
GTCTCATTCTTCTCTTCTCCACCGCAGGTAACCTCCCTCCCTCCACGGCATCGCCCGCTCTGTAAAAACGAAGCAACTCCTGGCATGGATGGACCTGGAGAGCATTATGCTAAGCGAAATAAGCCAGTCAGAGAAAGAGAAATATCACATGATCTCACTCATTTGTGGAATATAATGAACAATATAAACTGATGAACAAAAACAGATCCAGAGACAGAGAAGCATTGATCAGACCATCAAACCTCAGAGGGAAGGTAGGGGAGGGTGGGGGGTCAGAGGGAAAGATCAACAAAGGACTTTTATGCATGCATATAAGCCTAGCCAATGGACACAGACACCAGGGGGATAAGGGTATGAGGGGGGAGGGGAGGGCAATAGAGGGATAAGGACACATATGTAATACCTTAATCAATAAAGAAAATTTAAAAAATAAATAAATAAATAAAATGGAGGTAAAAGATATGTCAGTATAAGTACAGGAAATTGTTGATAGCATTAACATACAAAGACGTGCCTCTGCTGCAGGACACTGTACAGGCCTTGCTGGAGCATCTGTGAGGGAAAGGGTGGGAAATGAACTCACAAAAAATTCAAGACTCAGGCGCCACCATAAAGTTTTTGGGAGTCATTTGGCCAGGAGCCCGCTCTGTTAACCCTTTGCTCTGACAGTGGGCTGTTCTACAGGGATTAATGCTATGGCTCGGAAAATGGGGAGCTAAGGGGTGGATGATCATGACTAAGGCCTTGCAGGGAGGAGCAGGGTATGTGGAAAGACAGTGGAGTTTGTCTGCAAGAGCCTGAGGCAGTCCTCATGGTTTTCCACATCCTGGCTCATAGGTGCTGGTAGCCTCCAGCAAGCAGGAAGCTGATGCCCTCACTCAGGTATGAGCCCTAGCAACTGACACTTCAGGAGAGACATGGGAATGGATGCCGAGGAAGAGTGGCCACTGTAGCATCTCGGTGTTTGGCGTATTGCCAAGGATGTCAGATTGCCCTTGAAATACAGGAACTTGGTTAATGCAATAACAGCAGATCCCGTGTGTTCTAAACAACACCCAAGACGACTACCGAAGAAGTCTGGGCCATCCACAGGAGTTCCCGACTTGTGAGGGATTGGCAAGTTGATTACACGGGCCCCTTCCCTTCAAGTGAGGTTCTAAATGTGCCCTGGTTTGTGTGGACACTGCATCTAGCCTAACCAAGTTTTCCTCTGTCGCCTCACAAACCAGGCCACCACCATTGGGGGATGAGAGAAGTTGATTGCCATGTACAGATACCCTTGCCAACTAGACAATGATCAGGGACCACATTTCAAAGGTCATGATATACAAGATTGGGAAAAAGAGCCTGACCAGTTTGGCTCAGTGGATAGAGCGTCGGCCTGCGGACTGAAGGGTCCCAGGTTTGATTCCAGTCAAGGGCATGTACCTTGGTTGCGGGCACATCCCCAGTAGGGGGTGTGCAGGAGGCAGCTGACCGATGTTTCTCTCTCATCGGTGTTTCTAGCTCTCTATCCCTCTCCCTTCCTCTCTGTAAAAAATCAATAAAATATATTTTAAAAAAAAGATTGGGAAAAAGAACATGACATTGAATGGAGGTTCCATTTCCTCTATAACCTCAAGCAGCAGGGTTAGTGGCAAAGAAAATGAAATATTAAAGCAGCAAATTAAATTACTAACAAGTAAAACCACCTTGGCCAGGTGGACTAAAGTATTTTCCCCGCCCTAGCTGGTTTGGCTCAGTGGATAGAGCATCAGCCTGCGGACTGAAGGGTCCCGGGTTCGATTCCAGTCAAGGGCACACGCCCAGGTTTCGGGCTTGATCCCCAGTAGGGGGCGTGCAGGAGGCAGCCAATCAATGATTCTCTCTTATCATTGATGTTTCTATCTCTCTCTCCCTCTCCCTTCCTCTCTAAAATCAATAAAAATATATTTTAAAAGAAAAAGAAAATGATTATTTTTAAAAAGTATTTTCCCTGGCTCAAATACATTTGAAGCCCCATATGCCAGGCTGTGGACCTCTGCCAAGACACCCAACATTGTAAAGACACGGGTGTCATGGGAGACAGCCACTGCCTTGACTCTCACGGTGGATCAGTGTGCTATGCTGCGAGAAGGCCAAGCCCCATCACACCTGGAAAAGGAGTTCCCTGCTGGAATTTGCAATGGGACAACCCTCTGGGATGGGTGAGTTTCCTCACACACCTGGGTGAGGGGGATACTCAACCTCCACCGGCACCCGTTATCCTGCTGCAAGCTGGACCTGATGAAGAGCACTGTGCCTGGAACGGAACCGGCAGTGCCCCAGTGAGAGAGGGGAGAAGGCGGAGTCCTGGTCCATCATATCCCACCCCTAGTCCATCTCCTCAGGCCCAACAGAGCCGCCTCTCCTGTGTATGGTGCCCACAACCTCAAGCCCAGGTGACGGATATAATCATTTGGCTGCCATCTTTCTTCCCTCCGCTGGCCTGAAGGGCTTACAGCACATAGAGAAGCCCAGCAAGCCTTAGAGGGTAGCCGACAGAGCCTGCCCTTACTGAACACCGAAGTGTTTCTAATGAGAGAAGGTGACCTCCAAAACAGGATGGCACTGGACATCATCACTGCCTCACAAGGCTGTGCCGTTATCCAAACGGAATGTTGTATGTTCATGCCCGATGAGTCTGCTAATGTATCGTCTTTATTAAGTCACCTGAGGACACAAGTGAATAACCTGAGCGATCCGACCCCCAGCCTTGGCGGCTTAAAAATCAGGGGGCCAGCTCATGCGGCTCTTGGTGAAAACAGTTGTCACTGGTTTGAAGTATCACTGCCTTAACCTCTATTCTCCCCGCAGGTGCCTGCACTGTTGCTGTGGCATCTGCCTCCAGTGCTGCCCGACAGCACCGAACAGGCTGCCTGTGCTGGTGAAGCCCCTTGCTGACCGCCCAGGGCCCACTGCAGGAGCGGGGCGGCGGCGTGTGAGATTATAGGAGCAGTGACAAGGCGTGGAGTGCTGGAGCAGGCAATCAGGAGGACTTGACCGCCCACTGACCCTAGGCCGGACCCAGGCAATTGGAGGCTATTCACCCCTCTCATGTCCTTGGAATGTATGCTCTGCCTACCATTCCACGTGGGAACCGTTTCAAGGACGTAGCCTTGGAGAATGGTGTGCTGTTGAGGTCATCTGGGTGGTATATGTGACTGAACCCCGTTAAGGCCTCTACATCAGCGGTTCTCAACCTGTGGGTCGTGACCCCTTTGGGGGTCGAATGACCCTTTCACAGGGGTCGCCTAAGACCATTGGAAAACATATATAATTACATATTGTTTTTGTGATTAATCACTATGCTTTAATTATGTTCAATTGTAACAATGAAAATACATCCTGCATATCAGATATTTACATTACGATTCATAACAGTAGCAAAATTACAGTTATGAAGTAGCAACGAAAATAATTTTATGGTTGGGGGTCACCACAACATGAGGAACTGTATTAAAGGGTCGAGGCATCAGGAAGGTTGAGAACCACTGCTCTACATGAACTTTTAAGATTCTGGAGGGAGGGAGTGGAGACCTACTTGTCTTGTGGCCACACAAGACAGGCCTGATAAGTAAGTTCCCTTGCTTATTAAAACTGCCACCTACAAATCCAGAATGGTGTGACTCCTTTTTTGTTCTTTTCCCTGCCCTCTGTGTGTGGGGTCAGTTTACAGACTAACCACTCCTCTCCAATTCCATGTCCTGAGGAAATCCCAAGCCCTCCTCAAGGTTTCATTTCTTTCCCTGTGGCCTTCTGATACCATAGCCCATTGGCCTCTGGGCTCCTGGTTCCACACCCCGTCCCCTGATGTACAGATTCAGAGTGAAACCTATTCTGTTTCAACCCCAACTGTTCTGACATCGGCTGCTGTACTGCAATTCAATCCTGACACTCAGCACCCAGGGGAGATACTGTCAGACTCCACAAGGTTAGGAGCACATTCCCCAACGAGACCACCCCAACTTCAGACACCAATGGCAAGTAGGGTCCCACCCATACTTCTGATCAACAAGCTACAAATCCAGAGGGTTCCTACCACCCCCCTCAGGTTCTACAATTCACTAAAATGGCACAAAACGGAGGATAGCACTGTACTTACAATTACAGTTTTATTTTAAAGTGTACTGATCAGACCAGCCAAATGGAGAGACAATACCTCATCTTCCCCACAATGTGTTCACCAACCAGGAACCTCCACTCACTGAGCTTTGGTGTTCCGAGTTTTATTAGAGTTTCATTGTTTGAGCATGACTGGTTACATCATGGACCACATGACTGAACTCAATCCCCAACCCTCTCTCCTCCCTGAAGGTTGGGCTGGCTCAGCGTCTCAACCTTCCTATCAATGGTTGGTCTTTCTGGTGACCAGTGTCCATCCTGAAGCTAGATAGGGGCCCACCATGAGTCACCTCATCAGCATGAACTCAGGAGTGACTCAAGGGACTATGAATAATAAAGATACTTTTATCACTCGGGAAATTCCAAGACTTTTAGAAGCTCTACACCAAGAACCTGGCAAGTAACTTTGTGAAACTTCCAAATGACTTGAGCAGGGCTGACCCCACCCTATGTCAGGGATCCAACAAGTGACCACGCCCAGATAATGACCTTGGCCGGCCGGACTGCTATTCAGGGGCAGGCTTGTGGGAACTCGGTAAGGGAAGAACTCTTGCCCCTGGAGTCACAGACCTGGTAGAAAGGTCAGCCTCGCATTGCTAGTGCCCATCTTTGCTACCACATGTGAGGAGCCTGCTTGAGAGTGAATCAGACGAAAGAAAACAAAATCAAAAGATGGAGCAAGAACTCAAATATGGATGACAAAGTGTGAGTCTCTGAATGTAACCACGTCTGACTAGATATCTGGGTTTTCTCCTTAAGCCGGGTTGAGTTAAGTGTCTATTCGCAATTTCAAGTGCTGACCAATACCTTCTTTCTTCACCCACCCCCCCCTTCACAAGTGGTAAACCAGTGCTCTCTTCGCCTCATGCAAAGCAGCTTCCCCTCATCTGAGCTGAGTATCTGCTGACATCCCTGTCTGCTGGGCATTTCAAAGTACTTTCATAAACAGTTTCCTCCATCTGAGATATATTAGTGCCAACCATTAGGATAACCTTTTTTGACTTTGTTATAAAAATATTTATATAAGCAAGACTGACCTGTATATACAGTTTCTTATTCAATTTTCTATCAACAAATATTTATTTTAAAACTATATGCTAGTCATATTCTAGGCAACCAATGCTCTATGTTAATTTTCCCATGTCATTAAAAAATGTTTATAGCCCTAGCTGGTTTGGTTCAGTGGATAGAATGTCGGCCTGTGGACTGAAGGGACCATTTCCATAGGATAGATTCTCAGAAGTAGAATTTCTGAAAGAACTTCATATTTCACATGTGAAAAAAAAAAAGCAGAAAAAAATTGACCAATCACTGCTGTAATGAAGTCTCTGTCCCTTCTGACCCCACATAACCTGAAGAGATCTGACCTAAAGGGCCTTCAGACAGAAACTTCCTGTTCCGTGTAAGTGTCCTCCTCAGCTGTGCTCAAGGGCTTCTGACTGACAGACAGACAGCCGCCCTCCTCCGTGCAGCCGGGCCTCTGGAGGAGGGGAGCACAGACCTGCTCCTAGGGATTGTTTAAAAAGAATGGCATCAGGGCAAGCCTGAAAGGGAAATGCCAGGACAAGAAAGTCAGGGCTAACTGTCACTCAACTTTCCTTTTTAAGGATCTTTTTCTCTCTCTACCTGTCTGTTTTTCCTTCAGAAGCACGTGTGATTTATAGTGGGGAAAAAATAATTTTTTGAGAAAAGCAACAACAAAATGAGTTTCTCAAATTCAGTGTGAGGCCCTAACCGGTTTGGCTCAATGGAGAGAGCGTCAGCCTGTGGACTGAAGGGTCCCAGGTTCGATTCCGGTCAAGGGCATGTATCTTGGTTGTGGGCACATCCTCTGTAGGGGGTGTGCAGGAGTCAGCTGATCGATGTTTCTAACTCTCTATCCCTCTCCCTTCCTCTCTGTAAAAAATCAATAAAATATATATTTTTAAAAAATTCAGTGTGGGGCTGGAGACAACCTTCTGGTTCCTGGAAGAGCAGCTGTGAGTTATCTGGCCTGGCAATGCTGCCTGCAAATCACGGGCTGACACAGAAAAACACACATGCACGTGAGTCACCCCACGCGAGGGACAGGCTGGTTCTCCCTGGAGCCACCACAAAGGGCCATTGATGACTGTCTTCCGGACCTGGAAGAGGCTCCAAACTCCAAGGGGTGAGTCTAGCACCAGTCAGTGGGAGCCTCCAAAACACAGACTTCTGACTCCTTGCCAGAACTTTCTAGCCGGCAGAGTAGTCCAAAGATGCAACCAGCTGCTCTCGGAGGCAGTAACGCGGTTGTCTCGGGTGGCGTGGCAGGGATCCCAGCACCAGGCAGGACGTGGGTTCTCAGCCTTTACAGTGTCAGGACCCCTCTACACTCTTAAAAATCATTGAGGATTCCAGACGACAGTGTTTACGCGGGTCCTACCTATCAATATTTACCTTGCTAGAAATTAAAACAAACACTGTTGAATACTTATTCATTTTTAAATAACCTTAGCAATTTCTTTGTACTTTAACATGAAGAACATATTTCTATGAAAAATAACTGTTTTCTCCAGCAAAAAATTAATGAGAAGAGTAGCATGCCTTAAATCTTTGTTATCTCTTTTACTATCTAGATTAATAGAACACAGCTGGATTCTCATATCTGCTCCTACATTTCGTCTGTTGCAATATCTCCTTTGGGCTGAAGTGTAATGAAGAACACCCCTCCTCCTCTCTGTAGCTAGAAAAGGGAGGAGTATCTGAACTGCTTTTTTTTTTTTTCAGGGAAGTGGGGGCATGTTCCTTTGATACCTCACCAAAACTTGACTCGTGGGAGTTTCTTAGGTTGGTTACAAAGTGGAACCTGAAACCATATCAATGAACTTCTCATTCCTGTGCATTCCTGTGAGGATGAGACTTATAGAGACAAATAATAACTTAGTATTATTACAAAAATAGTTTTGACTTCACAGGTCCCCTGAAGGGGTCTTGGAAACCTCCATGGGTTCCCAGATCACACTTGAGAATTGCTGAAGTAGGGCCTTGAAACAACCGTTCATTCATTCCCCAAACACGCACTGAGCACCTACTGTGTGAAATACCTGGATACAACCAGGACAGAGACACAGACCCTACGCCCAAAGAGGTCACAGTCTAACAGTAATAAGAGAAACCACTTATTGAGTGCTCAGCCTTATCCTAGTTCTGTAGAAAACATTCTACGGACATTACTCTGCCTATCCAAACGACTTTATACCAGAAAATTACCTGTTTTTACAGATGAGGAACCTGAAGCTTAGAGAAGTGATCCTATATAATAAAGAGGTAATATGCAAATTGACCCTCACTCCATCACACCATCATAAGATGGCTGTGCCCACAGTGGAGGCCGGGGTCCTGTAACACAAGATGGCTGCACCCATAGCAGAGACAGGATTCCCATAATGAGCCATAGCAAGCAATCAGCAGGGACCTGAGGCTGTACTCCCCTGCCCAGTGGGGCTTGACTGGGGATCTCAGGCCATGCCCCCTGCCCCAGTGCCGTGTTGGGGGACCTGAGGGTGTGCCAGGGGACCTGAGGCTGTGCCCTCTGCCCAGCAGGGCTTGATGGGGGACCTGAGGTTGCACCCCCTGCCTGGCGCTGAGCTGGGGGACCTGAGGCTGCGCCCCCCGCCTGGAGGGGCTTGACGGGGGTGGGGCCAGCCGGGTCTGGATCTCACCCAATGGGGGTGGGGCCAGCCGGGTCTGGGTCTCTCGTGATTTCGAGGTACATGCGGGTGGGTGGGGACTTGACTCTGGGTCCCACAGGAGGAAGATTTTCATATACATTTTACTAATTCTCTTTTATCTCTGACACTTCTATTATAGTGAAAGGGCAAATAGCAATATTAAAATATTTCCTCTAATTAATTCCCTTTTAATGTGCATGAATTTTGTGCACCGGGCTACTAGTATACCTTATATCAGGTCACAGACTGGCAAAACCAGGATTTTAAAAAGTTTCTTTTTCAATTGCAATTTACATTCAGTATTATTTTGTATTAGTTTCCGGTGTGCAGCATAGTGGTTAGATAATCATATACTTTACAAGGTGTTCCCCCTGATATTTCCAGTCCCCACCTGGCATCACACACAGTTATTACAATATTATTGACTATATTTCCTATGCTGCACTCTACATCCTGGAGGCTATTTCGTGACTACTAAGTTGTACTTCTTACTCCCTTCACCTTTGCACCCAGCCCCCCAACCTCCCCACTATGGTAACCATCAGTCTAATCTCTGCATCTATGAGTCTGCTGAAGCCAAGATTTTGAGCCAAAATGAGAACTACTAGGTTAAATTGCTATTCTGTACATTAAAAAATATATTTTTTGCCCGGCTGGTGTGGCTCAGTGGCTGAGTGTTGACCCATGAACCAAGAGGTCACCAGTCCAATTCCTGGACAGGGCACATGCCCAGGTTGCAGGCTCAATCCCCAGTAGGTGGCATGCAGGAGGCAGTCGGTCAAGGTTCCTCTCTCATCAATGTTTCTATCTTTCTATCCCTCTCCCTTCCTCTCTATCTAAAAAAATCAATAAAAAACATATTTTTTAAAAAAGAAAAGAATATTCTCTTTTAAAAAAATATTTTTTATTTGAGTGGTCTTTATTTCTACAAATGAGAAAACTACATTGTGAAATGTATATCCAGAGGTAGGCAATGTTTAGGTCTGCTTCTATAAAGACCTTGGAGATGCTGATATTAATTATTCAGATGCCTACAAATTAACTCAAGGAACATCCAGAATCTCTAGGATAAGCCTCTGAACCTAGCAGTATTGATAATTTTTTAATTATCATGGTAAAATATACATAACATAGAGTTTACCATTTTAGTCATTTTTAAGTGTACAATTCAGTGGCATTAAGTACATTCACAATATTCTGCAACCATCACACTATCTCCAGGACTTTCTCATCACCTCAAACAGAAATTCTGTACCCATTCCTTCTTTCCTTCAGCCCCTGATAACTTGTATTCTACTTTCTAAGTTTGCCTATTCCAGGCAACTCATATAAGTGGAATCACACAATATTGTCCTTTTGTGTCTGACTTATTTCATTTAGCATAATGTTTTTAACATTTATTCACAATGTAGCATGTGTCAGTACCTTTTTAAGGCTGAATAATATTTCACTGTATGTGTATACCACATTTTGTTTATCCATTCATCTGTTGATAGATGCTTCTCAGCATTTTATTTTTATTTCTTTTTAAAGAATCTAGAGTTAAATTAATTGATTTTCCTCCTTTTTTTAGAGAGAGAGAGAGAGATTGATGTGTTGTTCCACCCATTCATGCATTGGTTGATACCCACATGTGCCCTGAACAGGGATTAAGCCCACAACCTTGGCTTACTGGGGGACACTCTAACCAACTGAGCCACCCTGCCAGGGCTCAGTGCATTTTAAATCAACAATTACTGTGATACATTCATTTAAAATTTTCTGTACCTGTAAAAAGGAATCATGGTCTGAGAAGACTTTTGAGATTTTAATGCTCATAAATTGTTTAGAAATTTGGGGTCTTTAGATCCTGAGTGGTAGAACACCGGTGTTCGGTTTCTTGGGACTCGTGTAGCTTTGTTTGCAAAAGTGTTGGTAGGGGTGTGGTGTGTATTTATAAAATAAATAACAATAATTTATTCTGGCAAAAAAAAACTACTGTGATAGTCCTAGGTGGTTTTGCTCAGTGGATAGAGTGTCAGCCTGCAGACCAAAGGGTCCAGGGTTTGATTCCGGTCAAGGGCACGTACCTTGGTTGCAGGCTCCTCCCTGACCTGGGCTCCAGTCGGTGCTCATGCAGGAGGCAATAGGAGATGTTTTTCATTCACATTGATGTTTCTCTCTGTCTTTCCCTCTCTCTTCCACTCTCCCTAAGAATCAATGGAAAAATACCCTTGGGTTAGGATTAACAAAAAACAAACAGACAAAAAAACAATTCCTGTGATAGAAATAAGCGCAGTTTCTAAGAGGGAGAGGCAGAGGAGGAGCAACCAATCCAACTTGGGGTGGGACAGCCAGGAACAGATACCTGTGCAGTCTTGATGGAATGGTGGGAACTGCCAGGAAAAAGATAGGAAGGGAGGAACCCAGTACCAAAGCCTGGAGGAGCAATAGAGAGGACCACAGCCAATCCCGCGGGGCTGAGTCGGGTTTGTGGGGGAGAGGGGCAAGAAGTGAGGCTTACAGAGCATTTAAGATGGACCAGGTGCTGTGTGAAGCCTCTTAGACGTTTTAACCTATGTAACCATTACAACAACCCTATGAGAGAAAGCCAGGGCTTCTTGAGTATATACCGACGGTGAGGTACTGTTCTTAGTGCTTCGTATGCAATAACAAATTTACTCCCCACAACAACTCTATGAGGTCAGTATTATTATCATTCCCATTTGACAGTAAGGCATAGAGATGATTTTTTATTTTTTTATTTATTTTTCCCCCCTCTGGAGCATATTTATTTATTTATTTATTTATTTTATTTTTATTTTTTATTTTTCGCTAAAAGTATTACAAAGGGTATTACATAAGTGTCCTTTTTTCCCCCCCGCCCTTGACAAGCTCCTGCCCTCCCTTACCAACAACCCTATGAGAGAAAACCAGGGCTTCTTGAGTATATACCGACGGTGAGGTACTGCTCTTAGTGCTTCGTATGCAATAACACCCCCAACCCTCCCTGGCCTTTCCACTGCAGTCCGACAATCAGTTTGAGGCAGCTCTGCCTCTGTATAGAGATGATTTTTTAAAATGTGCCTAAGCCCTGGCTGGTTTGGCTCAGTGGATAGAGCGTTAGCCTTCGGACTGAAGGGTCCCAGGTTCGATTCCAGTCAAAGGCATATGCCCGGGTTGTGGGCTTGATCCCTGGTTGGGGGCTTGCAGGAGGCAGCCAAACAATGATTCTCTCTCATCATTGATCTTTCTATCTCTCTCTCCCTCTCCCTTCCTCTCAGAAATAAATAAAATATTTTTTAAATGTGCCTAAGATTGTGCTAGTAAGCTGGGGTTTGAACCCAGATTTCAGCAGCTATGCTCATCACCTGACAGCCAGGGGCAAGGGGACAAGGTAAGGACTTTAGACTTTCATCTGACAGGGCCACTGGACAGGTTTGGGCAGAAAGCAACTGGTTCTGATTTGCATTTTATCCTCCTTCTAGCTGCTATATGGGGAATGATAGGCAGGAACAAGCCCCGAGGCAGAGACGCCAGTTAGTAAGCCAGGTGAGAAAGGATGAGAATGGGGCAGGCAGTGGAAATACAGACAAGGGGAGGGTTTTGAGAGAGATTCAGGTCCCAGAATGGTCAGCCTATGGTGATCTATTGGTGAGGGGTCAGGGATGACTCCCAGGTTTCCGAGAGAATGACAGTGCTATCAGAGAGATGGGGGCTACGTGGGAAGAATAGGTTTAGGGGTGGGGAGAATCAAAGGGCACAGATAAGGAGATAATTGGGGATAGACTGAGTCTTAGGTACAACCACAGGGAGAGATCTAGGCACGTAAGCTCCATGGAGGCAAAGATCTTTGTTTCATTCACTGATGTGTCCCAGCCAAAAAAAGTACCTGGCTTACGACACCCAGCTCTTTCCAGGCAGCTTCGAGCCATGGTCATCTCTTGGGACAACTGGCCCAAGCACCGCAAGACTGGGGGCAAGGGAAAGCCCTACCACAAGAAGCAAAAATATGAGCTGGGACACTTGCTGCCAATAGTAAGATTGCCCCTGCCCTCAGACACCCAGTCTGTGTGAGGGGACGCAGCAAGAAATACTGTGCCTTGAGGCTGGACATAGGCAACTGCTCCTGGTGCTCGGAGTGTTGTGTGCAAGGGTTACTGGTGTTATTACAACGCACCCAACACCGAGCTGGTCCACACCAAGACTCCAGTAAAGAACTGCATCGTGCTCACTGACCACACACCGTACCCACTGGCACTGCCTCTGGGCCACAAGAAGGGGGCCAAGCTGACTCCTGAGGAGGAAAAGATTTTAAACAAAAAACGATTTTAAAAAAACGTTCAGGAGAGACCTGGCCGAGTGGTTCAGTTGGTTGGAGCATCGTCCCATGCACCAGAGTCACAGGTCTGATTCCCAGTCAGGCAGGTACAGGAGGCAACCGATCGATGTTTTACATTCTCTCTCTCTCTCTCTCTCTCTCTCTCTCTCTCTCTCTCTCTCTCTCTCTCATCAATGAATAAATGAATATATCCTTAGGTGAGGATTAAAAAAAAAAAAGGAAAGTTTAGAAGAAACGTGAAGAAAGGGAGAACAATGCCACAATCAGCAGTCTTCTAGAAGAGCAGTAACAGCATCGCTACAAGACCAAGCCAATGTGGCTCAGCAGATGGCTATGTGCTAGAGGGCAAGGAGTTGGACTTTTATCTAAGGACAATCAGGGCCCAGAAAGGCAACTAAATTGTCCTTCCCTATTATCTTAGCTCATATAATAAAGGTATTTATTGCTCTAAAAAAAGAAACAGTTGTTGAATGGATGAGTATGGGTCTAGAGGAGGAAAGAGCTGTGGCCTGAGGTTAGGAAATCAAGACCGGAGCTGCAGCCACAGAGGTGGTCAGCCGCCTGTGGATGGAGGAGAGCTATAAGGACAGAACTCTGCAGACACTAACACTTAAAAGAGAGAGACAAAAAAAGCCGATGCATGTTTCTCTCTCACATCAATCTTTCTCACTCACTTGCTCTCACTCTCCATTCCTCTCTCTCTCAAATCAATTTTATTTTTTTTAATTTGTTTTTATTGCTTAAAGCATTACAAAGGGTATTACATATGTGTCCTTTTTTTCCCCCCGCCCTTGACAATACCCCGGCTTCCCCTACCCCCCAGTGTCTTATGTCCATTGGTTATGCTCATATGCATGCATACAAGTCCTTCAGTTGATCTCTTACCCCCCTCCCTCCTGCCCCCCAACCCTCCCCGGCCTTCCCGCTGCAGTTTGACAATCTGTGTGAGGCAGCTCTGCCTCTGTATCTATTATTGTTCAAAAGTTTATAATGGTCTCTATTATCCATGAATGAGTGAAATCATGGGTATTTTTCCTTCATTGACTGGCTTATTTCACTTAGCATAATGCTCTCCAGCTCCATCCATGCCGTTGCAAATGGTAAGAGTTCCTTCTTTCTTACCGCAGCATAGTATTCCATCGTGTAGATGTACCACAGTTTTCTAATCCATTCATCTACTGATGGGCACTTAGGCTGTTTCCAGATCTTAGCTATGGTGAATTGTGCTGCTATGAACATATGGGTGCATATATCCTTTCTTATTGGTGTTTCTGGTTTCTTGGGATAAATTCCTAGAAGTGGGATCACAGGGTCAAATGGGAGTTCCATTTCCAGTTTTTTGAGGAAACTCCATACTGTCTTCCATAGTGGCTGCACCAGTCTGCATTCCCACCAGCAGTGCACAAGTGTTCCTTTTTCTCCACATCCTCTCCAGCACTTGTTGTTTGTTGATTTGTTGATGATAGCCAGTCTGACAGGTGTGAGATGGTACCTCATTGTTGTTTTTATTTGCATTTCTCGGATGATTAGTGACTTTGAGCATGTTTTCATATGTCTCTTGGCTTTCTGAATGTCCTCAAATCAATTTTAAAACATTATAAAAAAATAAAAAGCTGATGGCCAGGGAAATGCAAATTTTTTATTAGTTAACTGCTTAACACACCTCTATAGATGTTTTTTCCTATAAATTTTAGTTGTTTGCTTTTTTAAAATATATATTTTTATTGATTTCAGACAGGAAGGGAGAGGGAGAGAGATAGAAACATCAATGATGAAAGAGAATCATTGATTGGCTGCTTCCTGCACACCCACTACTAGGGGTTGAGTCTGCAACCTGGAATTGAACCTCTTGGTTCATAGTTCTATGCTCAACCATTGAGCCATGCCGGCCAGGCTTTATAGCCTCTTCATAGGATAATGATTTTATAATATCATTTTCAATAGAGGGAAGAGAAAGAGAACTTGTCTCTATGGTTGATCAAAATTCATTCTTTGTAGTTGATAGTTGTAAAAAGTTTCTTTTTGCTTCACCCATTATTATTGGTAATCCTATCTAATAAAGGAGTAATATGCAAATTAACCATCACTCTGCAACAAAGATGGCGGCGCCCATAGCAGCCGGGGCAGGATGCTGGGTGCGTCACCCCAGCAACGTAAGCCCAGCAGGCATTGCCGTGGCGACCTGGAGCAGGCAAGCGCCCAGCAGGACCTGCTGGCGGGTCGCCGGGCGTGGCGGGTCCCTGCAGTGATCCGCAAGCAGGCAAGCGCGGCCCACAGGCAGCACCCAGCAGGGCCTGCTTGCCATCACCATGGTGTGGAGCAGGCAGGCCCCACAGAGAGCAGAGAACCTTGGGGAGTAGGCCTAAGCCGTCAGTAGGACATCCCTTGAGGGCTCCCGGATTGGAGAGGGTGCAGGTCGGGCTGAGGGACCCTCCCCCCCATGCACAAATATCGTGCACTGGGCCTCTAGTGTAATATAAATTATTAGGATTGTTGTCAACTTTGGGGAGCCTCTATTTTGCACTGAGTTGTGTTTTTTTTTTTTTCATTGCAACCAATTCTTATTTTGTGAATGCACCATCTTCTATGAGGATGCTCATTAGATAACTTTTAAATTTGTTTATTTGGTTTTTTGGTTTGTTCCCTGAGTTATCTCTGCTTCCTTCATTTTTTTTTTTCTGTTAGTTTATCTTGTCCTTTACATCTTACTTAAATGTTTGGTCATCTTTGATTATTTCTACATGCTTGAGAACGAGGGGAGAGGAGCTGCCTTTGACTTTGAGCTAAAAACCTTGTTGTATAATGAGCAGGCATAGAACCAGTCGAACAACCAGACATAGATGATAGTCCTAATTCATGCTGTTTATTTCGAATAAACTATCAATTTACTTGCAAGGCTGTGGGCAGGATCCTGGAAGCCAGACCCTCTGCACACAGGGATAGGAGGGGGGAATTGATGGTTAAGGTTTCACCCTATTGCTCATTTTTATCATGAGGGTAGTGGTGGCAAAAACTTCGAGAACACCAGTATAAACAACCTCCCTAATTATTTGCCTCTGAAATCCACTGCTTTTTAAGGTTACCCTCCAAAGAGATCTACGTTGCCATCTTCCTTTCAGCAAGTGAAACTAAATCTCAGCAAGAGCTCTGCCTCTGGAACTGTGTTTGAGGGCTGGTCGGAACCCTGGCCACAGGCCCTTCCTCTTCCACATGCTCACAGTACAGAAAACACTTCTCAAAGCCCTTCTTACACCAGTGTGAACAAGGCGCAAAGACGTGACAAATGACCAATGCCACATTTTTAATTTTTAAAAACTGGGTCAGTCACAGATCTAAATAGCACCAAAACAGCTGCTTTCAAGTCCCCTCCCCGCCACACACACATACAACAAGGTCTAATTATAAACTGCAAGAACTAAACCAGACATGTGCATTTGATTATAATATTAGTAATTGTAATTAGTAATTTGCCAGGTGGATTTTGCATTGACTATATGGTCCCAGTTCAGAGTGGGGGTAGTAATTTGTAATATGTTTAACCAGGTGTGGTGTTTCACCTTTGTCCCAAGGCGAAGGCAAGGTCAAACTGGTTCTGTCCAGTCTCACTTGGACCAGGAGGTAAGGATTTCCCTTCAGGGCACCATAACCCCATCCAGGAGGCCACATCCCTTTAACCCATGTTCTGGGGCTTATGAGAGTCAATGTTACTGACGTGTAAAGAGTCAGGTGGGGAAGGAAAGCTCGCCCAGGCCTCCAGAGCAAAAAAGCTCATTTCAAAGTGGATGCTCGGGGAGCAGCCCAGTTCTGCAGGCAGAGGACAGTCTGCTCCAGACCACAGTGTGCGGGACAGCTGGTCACCAAAGCAGTTCCTACTTCACGGTTCCTTCTCCCTTCAAACCACCCTCCCATTCCAGATTTCTCCACATCTTCCTCTTCTGTGGCCCATGGTGAGTGGCAACCCACTCTCTTCTCCTCCTTCCACAGCCTGTGGTCATTTATCTGGAAATGACCAGACTTCATGTCTGGAGAAGTTCTAGCCTCTGTAAGTGGATGACTCATGTCTATCATAAAGATCGTGTTGGGGATAGGAGCTGCCTTTAGGGATGAAATGAACAGGTTTGATGATTTCAGTGGCACTGAGAGGGCTTGGTGAGAGAGGGACAGTTGGATTTTTTTTCTTTAAGATTTCTTATTTTAATCAACTGTATCAATCAATTAACCAACTTCTAGTTCAGATCAAAGGTCTCCTATTCTACTATTAGTAGTTACAATTCATTGAGTCCCTTTGAGTGTCAGCACTCTTTGATCGTTTTCATTATTTCCAGTTCTTTCACCGTTCTTTTTTTATTAAATTTATTGGGGTGACATTGGTTAATAGGGTCGTATAGGTTTTAAGTGCACATTTCTATGATACATGATCTGTATATTGCAGGGTGTACCCACCACCCAAAGTCAAATCATCTTCCTCACCATATATTTGTCTCCCTTTACCCTTTGCTACCTCCCTCTGGCATCCACCATACTGTTGTCTGTCTGTGTCTACGAGTTTCAGTTTTATATCCCACACATGAGTGAAATCATATGGTTCTTAGGTTTTTTTTTTGACTTACTTATTTCACTTAGCATAATATTCTCAAGACCCATCATGTTGTCACAGTAGCAGTTCATCTTCTCTTATGGCTGAATAGTATCCTATAGTATATATGTACCACATCTTCATTATCAAATACTCTATCAAAGGACACCTTGGGCCCTAGCCAGTTTGGCTCAGTGGATAGAGCGTCAGCCTGTGGACTGAAGGGTCCCAGGTTCGATTCTATTCAAGGGCACATGTCCAGGTGGTGGGCTCAAATCCCTAGTGAGGGGTGTGCAGGGAGGCAGCCAAGCAATGATTCTCTTTCATCATTGATGTTTCTATCTCTCTCTCCTTCTCCCTTCCTATCTGATATATAGATATAGATATAGATATAGATATAGATCTGATATATAGATATAGATATAGATATAGATATAGATATAGATATAGATATATAGATATATAGATTTTTTTTTAAGAAAGACACCTTGGTTATCTCCATCTCTTGGCCATAGTGAATAATGCTGCAATGAATACAGAGGTGCATATATCTTTGCGAACAAATGTTTCTGAGTTTTTCTGGTAGATACCCTCCTTTCATCCTTCTTACAAGGTGAACATGCATCTGCATGTTATAAATAAAAAAACTGAGGCCTTCTGATCAAGGGTATCTTAACAAAGATTTCAACAGTTTACTCTTTCATTGTAGCAGTGGACTTGCCAAAAGAAAGAAAGAAAGAAAGAAAGAAAGAAAGAAAGAAAGAAAGAAAGAAAGAAAGAAAGAAAGAAAGAAAGAAAGAAAGAAAGAAAGAAAGAAAAGAAAGAAAGAAAGAAAGAAAATGAGGTTCTCAGAGGCTGACCACCTCATTCAAGACAACCCTCCAAGATACATAATGAAATTAGAGTTTGCTCATTAGTCATTCCTATTGAAAGACTAGGAAGAGACTGTGTGTATGGTCAGACCAATGGGCTATCCAGACTAGAGTCACTGTGATGATGGCACAAAGAAAGCATTGAAGAAAGGCTTGCTTGCAAATCCTTACCTCCTAGGTTAGGTGTGTACCCACTGCATTCCTACCTACTTACATTCACCCATTAGGAAACTAACTTTTATTAGGTATTGACTGTATGTCAAATATGGTGCCGGACACCTGATACTTCATCTCATCTGTTTCTTATTACCCTCCTATGAAATGAGAATTATCACCCCCACTTTTCTGATGAGGAAATTGATAGTCAGTGTCATTATGTAACTTTCCTGAGGTCAAATAGCCAGTGAATGGTAGAGCCATGATTTTGAACCCAGATTAGAGATTCCAGAGTCTGCTCCATGCTGAGGCAGGATCGTAAGAAGCTATGGAATGGGGAAGCTGAGACAGATAGCTGAACAAACTGGCCGAGGAATTCGCAGCCAGATACCGAAGGTCAGCAGGGTGGAAAGCCCCAGCTGTACAGCAACAGGCAAAATCGGCGCTGGACCTCGCCGCAGGGTGGCTGTTCCCCCCGCAGCATATCGCTGATCATGTGGCTTAGGACTCCCTGACCTTTCCTTCCGAGAGATAACATCTAGCCCCAGTTGTATTTTAGCTCCAGGCCCAAAAGCAACAAAACCTAGTAGGCAATGCCAGGACCAGCTTTGATTACTAATGACCCTCTTTCCTGGCGCTGACCAATCAGCAAAGACTACAACCCTGAAAGAGTGCACATGGAAAACCTGATGAACATTCTATTGAGATCTCCCCCATGACCTCTCCTAAACTCTCCGCCTTTAAAAACCTTCAAAACAAAGGACCTATTTGGCGCCTTTCCCTTCCCTCTCTCCTTCCCCCACCTCATTTCTTTCCTATAACATTTTTAGAAAACCAAAGCAGGCCTGTCTAGACTGTCTTTTGTTGCTTCTTTTTATTATTATTATTATTATTATTATTATTATTGTTTTTATTTATGTTTTTATTTTTTTATCATTTAGAATGGTTTTTTTTCTCTTCTTTTTTCTTCTTCTTCTTCTTTTTTTCTTTCTTTTTATTTTTTTTTTTCTTGTTGCTTCTTCAATCCTAGGTCCATCCTTGTCTCACTGTCCCCAGCTTTAATAAATGTACTCTCCAAATCACCTGGACTCGTATTATGAAATCTTTTCTGCACGAAGGCAAGAACCACACGATGCTGGCTGGTCCCAGGCAGACCTGTCCAGGGCCAAGTCCCCTTTCTGGTAACAATGTGGCCTCCATGAATCAAGAACCTGCTCCTCTTAAAGCAATTCTCACGGTCTGTTGAGGCCTCAGAACAAATCGGCTGTGACTAAGTGTAAGAAAGTTTTATCTAGAAAGGCTCTGTGCTGATGCATTCCAGGCCTCCCGGATGAGATAGTCAAATGCTAACTGAGAATTGGGATGACATAATGGTGTCAGTGTCTAAAAACACATAGAAAAGTTTCCATTTACATCTGTGAAAATCTGCTTCAGCTCCCTACAGGGCAAGTTGAGCCTGCGTCTCTTGAGGCAGTGACTATTCTCATTCACCTGTTGCAGTAGCTCCTCGCTTTGGACCAGGCACCCTGTAATTATTGCCATTTGATGAATACATACTATTGGCCAGATAACCCTACAAGCATCATCTCACTTAATCTCTACAACTATCCTGCAGGGTTGATATTTCTATTTCACAGGTGCAGACTCTAAGGCTCAGAGAGATTAAGCAACTTCCCACTAAAGAGTAGCAGAACTGGTAGAACTCAGACTATCAGATAAGACCTCTCAGAGGAGGTGATCCTAGAGGATGCATTTGAGAGGAAAAAGATAAGAAAAATCCTTCTACTTGGAAGCAACAGACACGGTTATAGAAACAGCACGGTCTTGCTCATACCTAATTCAATAGAATTCTTTTTTTGTTTTTAGAAACGCATCTTTCTCAAGTCTTTCCAAAACATTCCACTTACTTTTCATAGAAATAATAGCTCCACTTTTCACACTCATATTTCACAGATTTACACTTTAATTAAATTATACCAGGTGTGCCTGGCAAAAATTGGTTTCTTAGCAAACATCATTGACTCCTTGTAAGCATCTAATTCAATTGGTGCTGAGTTAACTTCCTCATACCACACTTTTCTCGCCTGTAAAATGGTGTTGTTATAAGGATTTAATGAGTTAATATATATATAAATAGCTTTGTCAGCACTCGATAAATGCTTGTGTGCAGAAGCACACAGGTGTGCCTTAGTTGATAAATTTTCCAGAAGCAATGGGGAGCATCAGCTAATCCCGTGAATTGGTTATGTGGAACTCCATTAAGAACTTCTTGAGGGAGGCAGGGGAGGGTGGGGGTAAAGGGGAGAGATCAACCAAAGGACTTCTATGCATGCATATAAGCCTAACCAATAGACACAGACACCAGGGGGGTGAGGGCATGAGTGGGGTGGGGGTGGGGGGAATGGGGGCATAAGGACACATATGTAATACCTTAATCAATAAAGAAAAAAAAATATTTTTAAAGAACTTCTCCTGTAGCTCTACCCGGTTTGGCTCAGTGGATAGAGCATCAGCCTGCAGACTGAAAGGTCCCAGGTTCGATTCTGGTCAAGGGCACATGCCAGGATTGCAGGCTCGATCCCCAGTAGGGGGTGAGCAGGAGGCAGCCGATCAATGATTCTCTCTCATCATTGATGTTTCTATCTCTCTCTCCCTCTCCCTTCTTCTCTGAAATCAATAAAAATATATTTAAAAAAATAAATAAATTGTAAACATGAACTATATGTTAATAAACACTGACTTCATAAAAAAAACAAGCTTCTCCTATATTGGGAGTGTTTTTATTAGACAAGTATGCCTGTTATGGATCATAAAAAATCTTCCAACCCAAATATTGCTTCTAAAGTCTGGTTTTCTGATTAAATGTGCACTCTGTCCTCAATATACCTGACATATACCTTATTCACAGGTCTGGCTTGAAGGCAGGAAGCAGAACAAATGCAATTTTCTCCTTCTCCAACATTTGAATAGCTGCCACCAAAATAAATAAATAAATAATATCCTTTTTATTCTCCCAAAGGGACACTTACACTGAGCTCCCTGATCTCTCCCCCACTACCGCAGGTACATTCTCAGGAGTCTCAGGTTGCAAGGTGTACACAAATTCCAAGAGCACTGCTGGGAGCAAAATACGCCACTCTCTGGTGACACAGGACCCTCCGTGTTGACTCCATTCCCCAGTCACTGGCAGCCAGTCATAAGCATCCTAGACATGCCACACCTCTAGTGGAAAGCTGGACGGTAAGGTCCTATGACACAAAGAGAAAGGTCTTGGATCCAAATTCACCCTTTGCCATTTGTTACCTGTGTGATCTGGGCAAGTCACTTAACCTCTCTGAGCCTCAGTTCCCTCCACTATACAACAAATAAGCTTGCCCTGGCCAGGTGGATCAGCTGGTTGGGCATCATCCTGTACACCAAAAGATTGCAGGTCTGATCCCTAGTTGGGGTATGTATGAGAGGCAACCTATCGATATTTCCCTCATCTCTCTCTCTCTCTCTCTCTCTCTCTCTCTCTCTCTCTCCCTCTCTCCCCCTCTCCCCCCCCACCCATCCTGTCTCTAAAAAATTAATTTAAAAAAATAGATCCTCAAGTGAAGATTAAATAATAAACAAACAAACAAACAAACAAACAAGCTTTGCTGCATGAAATCCTTGGAAAGATTTAATGCATTAGGGCAGAAATGTACTTAGCACCAGGCTGGACACATAGTAAGCCATTATTATTAGTTATTCTCAGGGTAACTCCAACATTGACCCTTAGGTCTAGAGTGTGATGGTAAAAGCCAGGCTACTTGGGTTTAAATCCTGATCCTCTACTTCTGAACTGGGCAAACTTGGGAAATTTCCTTAATTCCTCTGTGCCTCATTTTCCCTATCTCTAAAATGGAAAAAACAAAACAAAACAGAAACTATCTCATTGGGTTGTTGTAAGAATGAAATAACAGAGTGTATAGGGGTGAGCACAAGTAGGTTTACAGTTGTTCATATGGAAAATAATACAATTAATTAATAATACAAGAATAAACTCTGTGTTTCATGTACTCACAATTGTCAACCTACTTTTGCCTGCACCTGTATGTAAAATGTTCAGAATAGTGCTTGAACCTATTAAGCACCAGATGTGTCATCTATTCTATTATTCCTGTATCGTAACCATGTCTTTGACTGCTAGCAACTTGGAACATGGACTGTCTTTCCTTTCTGTATCTCCAGGGTGTCTAAGTGACTGCAACCACTTAATCAATGTTAATGGAATGGATGATGCCATGCTAATTAAGACCTTCCCGGGGAAATGACACTAACCCAATTGAAACTAAGTAAGGGAGGGGGGAAAAAGGCAATTTACTGTTGCTCACATTTAAATTACCCAATCTTGCTCCAGGCACAGTTAGAACCAAAGGCTCAAATAATTTAAGGAGGGCTTAGTTTTCCAAGGTCCCCAGCACTTCTGTTTTGTTGGCTCTCTGCGCGTGAAAGGCACCCTAGCCACCAGCAAGCCACGCCTCACAGCCAGCCACTTTACCAATTCAATGGATAAAGAGCTTTTTCTCCAGAAGATCTGGCTGAAAAATTCTGGGTCGAGCCAATATGCCCATCTGTGTAGTAACTTCTGTGGTCAAGGAAATGGGGTAATCTGATTGGCTAGGTCTGCCCATCCCATGTAGAAGGAAAGGAGCAGCCCTATGCAAACATACAGATTTCCCCCAAAGAAAGAATATTCTATTATAAGGAGGACGGGAAAGGGACACTGAGCAGGCAAAACTGCTAGATGCCCAGACACAGGCCACAGACAGTTGTTAATCTCATTATTACTAGGCGATTCCAGATAATAAAAATCTGAGGCTCAGCCATGGATTTTTTTTAAATATGTTTTTTAAAAAATATATATTTTATTGATTTTTTACAGAGAGGAAGGGAGAGGGATAGAGAGTTAGAAACATCGATGAGAGAGAAACATCGATCAGCTGCCTCCTGCACACCCCCTACTGGGTATGTGCCCACAACCAAGGTACATGCCCTTGACCGGAATCGAACCTGGGACCCTTCAGTCCGCAGGCCAACGCTCTATCCACTGAGCCAAACCAGTTAGGGCTAAAATATGTTTTTATTGATTTCATTTAGAGGAAAGGAGAGGGAGAGAGGGATAGAAGCTTCAATGAGAGAGAATCATTGATTGCTGCCCCTTGCATGCCACCTGAGGATTGAGACTGTAACCCAGGCATGTGCCCTGCCCAGAATTGAACCATGACCTCCTGGTTCTTGGGTCAATGCTCAACCACTGAGCTACACCAGCTGAGCTCAGCCTTGGATTTTAATAAGCCTTTTAAGAAAAGTATATTAATCTTTCTAGGTAATTACCCCAGATTTCAACTCCTTCACATGAGGCTCTTCCTCAAATCCAATCTAATCTAAACTCACACGGAGCAGGCAGGAAGGAAGTGTTGGAAGAGGTGGGATTGAGATAGGGCATGTGGCAGAGCAGCTGCAATTGATAAAAGCTACAGGAGCTGTCAAGAAGAAGGAAGACCACCCTCCCCCCCACACACACTGGATTTATGGCTTAAAACTGGCAGAGACCAGCTCATCCAACATGGTGACTAATTTCACCTAACGGTAACCCCTAGCCTCATTATACATTCATTGTAATTCATCAGCATATTAACCGACACACCACACATCACCAGGATTAGAAAAAGAAAGCCCATGTAAGGACACAAAATGGCCAACAGGGCTCTTCCAAGAAATCTCACTCCTTTCCTGGGATGATTCTGAATATTCCTCCCCCATTAAATAAACTTCAATAAAGGAAGCAAATTCTGCTAAAGGGGGGCTGCTCTGTCTGAGGAGTAGCCCTTTCCCTGTCTCACTGCTTCACTAATAAACTCACTTTCACTTTAAACTCTATTCTGGCTTGTGTTTGAATTCTTACCTGCATGAAGCCAAGAACCCATGGTGGATTGTGGACCCTCAGGTCCCCAGGCCCCCAGAACACCTGTATCAGATGAGGGGTGATCTGTACAGAATACATGCTTGTTAAATTCTTCCCAAGTTCCATTTAAGCCTTGGGATCTACTTACAGGACCAAAAATTATTCCCCAGTGAATCAGCAAAGACATTGAGAGTGATTAGCATTTTTTTAGATGAAAAAAAACACACACACACACACACACTGCAAACTGCTCTCATTGCAAATCCTGCTTGGATTTGCTGAGGTGCCACTTCAGGTGTTAGCAAAAAGAGAGTAGTGAGAAAGAAGTGCTACCCCCACCAACAACCCTTCCTTCCACCTTGATCACATCTTCCCAGGTGTGATCACTGACACCGGATGTGCTTCCACCTCATAGTGTGAGCTGACAACTAAAAAACAGCAAGTTAGTCTGTTTTGCAATAACTTTTTCCATTTTTTCATTCCGTTGATATACAAGGATCAGGATGGATTACCCAGAAGATTTCTATTTTGCTTGTCTCCACTACATTTTTTATTATGAAAATTTTCAAGTAAACAAAATTAGAAAAGATAGTATAAAAAATATCCTTCAGCCTGATTCAACAACTCTCAGTTTTGCCACACTGCTTCATCTAGTTCTCTCCTTTTTCTGTGGAAGTATTTTAAAGCAATTCCCTGACCTCTCATTATTTCTTCATATATATATACTAGAGGCCCGGTGCATGAAAATCCATACACTGGAGGGGTGGGTCCCTCAGCCCAGCCTGCCCCCTCTCAAGTCTGGGAGCCCTCAGGGGTGGGAGGCGACCTGGCGATCAGGGGAAGGCGATGCCCCATCACACCTCTGCTGCTGCCACTGCCGGCAGCACAAGCCTCGGCCGGCCCTGGTTACCTGAGCCTTGGGTGGCCCTGGGAGGCTGGGCAGCCACCATCCAAGGCTTGCCTGTGCCTCGGGCCGGCCCTGGGCAGCTGGGCAGCTGACATCTGAGGCTTGCCTGCATCTCAGGCCGGCCCTGGGTGACTGGGGGGCTGAGGGGACTGGGGGACTCCGGAGGCAAGCACGCGGAGCAGCCGGGCCCGCCAGGGGGTGGGCCCGGCCTTGCCGTGCGCCTGCCACCCCGGCAGGGCTGAAGGGACTGGGTGCCGCCATCTTGTGCTGTGGGCACCGCCATTTTAGGGCGGGGCAGTCAATTAGCATATTCCCTCCTTATTGGTTGTGGGCGCCACCATCTTTGCAATGGGTGGGGGTCAATTAGCATATTCCCTCTTTATTAGACAGGCTATATATATTGATTTCAGAAAGGAAGGGAGAGATAGAAACATCAGGCCACAGGACAAACGCTGAGCCAAACCGGCTAGGGCCTCTTATTATTTCTTTTCTAGATCCTTCACTTTGCATCTCTAAAGTATGTGAATGCAGACATACTTCAGAGATGCTGTGGGTTTGGTTCCTGACCATTGCAATAAAGCGAGTACAGCAATAAAGTGAGCACAGCAATAAAGGGAGCCATGATCCATTTGCTGGTGGAGGGTCTTGCCTTCAGTTTGTAAAAACAAAAAACAAACAACACAACAGCTGTGAAGCACAATAAAGCGAAGAGCAATCAAATGAGGTGTGCCTATATTTTCTCACAAAACCACACTACTGGCAACACACCTAAAAAAAGAAACAAATTCTTAATATCATCTAATTTTTAGGCCATTTTCCTAGTTCTCTTTTTTATCATTGGTTCAGTAGAATCAGGATCCAGATGAGGTCCACACATTTGATGATTATGTTTTCTAAGTCTTAAAATCTGGAACAGTCTCTCCTCACCTTGCCCCACCTTTATTTCTTTCCCTATGCCTTTGACTTTTGATTAAACTAGTCCAGTTGTTCTATAGAATATCCCATATCCTGGATTTATCCATTTAAATCCTTGTGGAATCACTTAAACTTGAGCCTCCATCTCCTATATTTCATGTAAACTGGAGGTTAGTTCTAAAAGCTTTATTAGAGCCCTAGCTGGTTTGGCTCAGTGGATAGAGCATCGGACTGTGGACTGAAAAGTCCCAGGTTTGATTCCGGTCAAGGGTACATGCCCAGGTTGTGGGTTCAATCCCCAGTAGGGGGCTTGCAGGAGGCAGCCAATCAATGATTCTCTCTCATCATTAATGTTTCTATCTCTGTTACCCTCTCCCTTTCTCTCTGAAATCAATGATATATATATATATATATAAATTTTTTTAAATAAAAGCTTTATTGGATTAAGATATTTTTTTCCCCATAAAGGGGCATCTCAATAACATATTTGTCTGGCTATTTCAGGCTTAGTAATGTTAATATTGATCAGCAGATTCAAGTGGTGTCAGCTAGATTTCTTCATTGTAAACTTCCCCATAAGCCTTTCATCTAATGCTTTCATCCTTTATTGATCTTTGCCTTGATTATATCATTAGGATTGCAAACTGGTGATTTATCTAATTGTCATTCCTTCCCCATTTATTAGTTGTTAATCATCTGTAAAGAATTTTTCCTCATTAATTAATGCTATTTGGTCACCCTGAAAGGTAGATTGAATTGGAAAGGCAGGATAATGCTTACTTAATTCCCTTAAATTGCCAATCTTCAAAGTAAGGATTTTTATCTAGTTACAGCCAATGGCATCCAATGAGTTTGCTCATTTATTTTGGAGTTCCTCCTCCCTGCCATGAAATCATTAAGCTTTTAAATATTCTATGTATTTCAATAAAATTCAATCATTACTTTTTAATAATTACATTATTCTATCTGGCCAATTGGAATTACTTCGAATTGGTTCTTGAGTCCTTTCGATACAACCCATAAATCTTTGATACATTCATAGTTTTGAACTCAGCAAGATATTTCAACCTCATCTTGTACATGTACTGCCCCAGATTTGCAATCGATCATTCAAGAAGTGCTGGTACTTTCAATGGGGAATGTCCTTCAGGGACCACAATTTAGACATTAGATGTTGCCATTGGTCATGGTTTTTAATATTTCTAGGCCTTTCTAAAAAGCACAGAAATAGTACATATTTTTTAAAGAAAAAAATCATAAGTTTATACTGATATTTCTAATTCAAATTTAATATTAAAATTCATTTTTTAATAATGCCTTTGACTTCATAGTTCTCTTATACTGAAAATCTTGGTTCCTAATAACATAATTACTTATTACTTTATGCTGCACTATATAGAAAGTAGTTTCACAATACTAATATAAAGACTTCTACTAGCAATATAACTATTAAATGAAGTGTTAGCTGTCTTTGCCCTTAAAATATATTCCCCTTATATATTTAGCAAATCTATATGTATAAAAGGCTAATATGCAAAATGTCCCCTTGGGAGTTTGATCGCTCACTATAGCAAATCTATATATATAAAAGGCTAATATGCAAAGTGCCCCCTTGGAGTTTGATCGCTCACTATGACGTGTGCTGACCACCAGGGGGCGATGCAGAACAAAGGAAGGCCCCAGCCGGCAGCCAGGGAAGGAAGGCCCAGATCGGCTCTGATCGCCGGTGAGGCCTAGGGACCCTACCCATGCACGAATTTCATGCACCTCTAGTATACCGCCTTGGCTCCAGCCGGAGCTGCCTTTCCGCCTTTGCTCCATTCCCCTGGCTGCCAGCACCGCCTTTGCTCCAGCCCTTTCTGCCTTCCCAAGCTGCCCAGAGGCCCGGAGTGGCTGGGGCAGGGCAGAATGCCTGCGTCCTGCCCCACCCCTGGCTGCTCGGTGCCTATGTATGCAAATTAATCCGCCATCTTTGTTGGGTTAATTTGCATACTCACTGCTGATTGGTGGGCGTCGCGAAGGTATGGTCAATTTGCATCTTTCTCTTTTATTAGTGTAGATTGTAGAATTACTTGAAATAATTATCTTTTCTGTGCAGCTATAACATTAACTTGACATACAGTTAAGCTTATTGTTTTTAGTTTATATTAAAATCTTAGAAATTTTAAATTAAGTTTAAATTTTTTTAATGTGTAAGGTACATTTATAGAAGTCCAATGTCAAAAATACATAACAAATGTATTCAGAGAAGTCTCTTTTCCATCCTTGTCTCCTCTACCCTACATTACATCGAATTGTATGAAATTGCCGATAATTAACAATTTTACCAGCAAAAATGTCAATTTCTATGGTTGAACCATAAATATCCTCACTGTTTATTACAAAAAAGCTAACTAATATATATATATAATTCTCCACTTTCCTTTTTTCACTGATATATATTCCAGGATCATTCCTTCTCCTTCATTTTCAGGTGCATTGTCTTCCATGAGTGTATTGATGTACCATGATTTTTATTCAACCAAAACTCTACTACTGGACATTTAGATAGTTTCCAATCTTTTGCTATTAAAATAATGCCTCCATGAATAGTCTTGTGGGTATATTATTTCATATTTTAATCATTAGTTATAATTCTACCCTATCTAAAAGAAACCAGCCCCTCCTGCCATACATAAAGCAGCCTAAGTCATTCATGCTGGTGAACATTTGTCCTGCTTTTTGGGTACCCAGTGCCTTTTGAACACCCTTCTGAAGTTAGGAGAATTTTCCCCTCTGAGTTCCACTGAGTTAGAAGGCAGAAAACTCATGCCCCTCCCCCTCCCCTGCAGCTAGAACACAGGCGTGTGACTTGCACTCTTCCAGTCAGACGCTTCTGTGTGAGATTCTGGTGAAGAAGGGCATGATGAGAAGGAAAGGACTTCATAGTGCACTCCTTTTGCTGGTGAGGGTGGTAGCAGAGACATGTGGTTTGGGGACTGGAGTGGTCTGTGAGCTGAGTTCCTGATGCAGAAGTGGCATTGATGCCTTTGTCCACAGTGGTTGCAATCAACTTGAGCTCCTGGCAGAGTATAGTTGCTGAGTGGGAATGGGCAGCAGCCTTGGTTTTCTCATTAGGCCACTGTTCTGCATAATTTTGAGTGATTTTCTTGGAAGCTTAGCCTCAAGACTGTTGCCTCCAGTCTTTCCAAGAATTCTGAGCTACCCAGTATTCTTTGAATAAGCCCCTTTCTGCTTAATTTGTCAGCATCAGCTTCTGTCACTTGCAGCCAGGAAATAATATATGCAGCAGATCCTGGCGGTCAGAGTGGATATAGTTTTAAATACTAGAACCAGATCATCCTCTAATTTGCCCTTTCATTCTTTTTTTTTTAATTTATTGATTTAAGAGAGAGATATCCATTTTTGTTGTTCCACTTATTTATGCATTCATTGGTTGATTCTTGTATGTGGCCTGCCTGGGATTGAACTGAAACCTGAAACCTGAAACCTGGGCATATCAGGATGACACTTTAACCAACAGAGCTACCCGGCCAGGGCTGCCCTTTCATTCTTCCCTCATCCTAAGAGTGCTTGTGAGTTCTCAGTTAGAAGGGACTGTGATATAATGAAGAGAATTGGGTCATCGGGGGCCCAGCAGCTCTCCTGCAGGAAACCCCCTGAAATATAGTCAGTCAGAAGAAGGAGAGGGTATTTTCCTGATTGTTAGAGGGGAAGAAGAGGGCCAGATGTCGGTGGCAGGGATGAGACCAGCAGTGGCCCAGCAGAGCAGAAGGATGGTGGGACCAACAGATAGAATGAAGGGGCCAACTATAAAAATCTCACCCTCACCCCTAAGGCTTCTCAAGTGAATAATCGGGGTAGGAGGTCCTGAGGGAAAAACACACACTTCTAGATCATCAAGAAGATGTGATCTATAGAACTAGGACTGGGAGAATACTGTGAGTGGACCCATCTGGACCCAGTGGCAGGCTAGACCAGGCCCTAGGTATTAAGGCTACTAACCCATTATCTCAATGGCAACTATTTCTCCTCCCCAGTTTATCATTTGTCCTTTCATTTTGTATTGGTTGACCAAAAAGTTTTAATTTAGCATATATTCAATCCTACTGACATTTTCCCTTGAGATATCTTCCATTGCTTTCTGTTTAGATAACATCTCAAAAATAAGTTCAGTATATATTTGCTTGCAGTTTTTCTTGTTTTATTTATTTACACTGAACCCTTTATGTCATCTAGAATTCATTTTTGTGTATGGTATGATCACCATGTATCTCAATGCTCGGATAATGGTTGGCTAAAAGTAACCAGGCAACATGAGACATGCTCCACAAATTAGAAGAATGTTTTGCAATAATGAGACACAATTCTTTACCTTAAAAATCATCAGGGCTCTAGAAAAAATCTGTGAAGGTGAACATGGAGGAAAAGGACACCCTGACTGTGCTGTCTTCAACTTCTCCATTCTGTTTAAGAGCCCATGGTTAAATAAATAGCAATCAAGGCAAGAAAAAGAAAAAGGGGGAACCAGTTGATTAAAGGAGACGTAAGAAACATCAATCCAGTACAAATGCGGGCCTTGTTTAGATCATGTTTCAAATAAAACAACTTTTTAAAAAATGAGACAATTGGAATTTGAACACTGACATTTGAGGACAGTAAAGAATGGTTCTTTATTTTGTTAGAGCTACTAATTATGGATATGTTTTTAAACAAGTTCTTATCTTTGAGAGATACATACATAAATATATGATGTCTGGTGTTTACTTTAAAAATAATGCAGTGGTAGGGAGAGGGTAGGATATAAATGAGACAAGATTGGCTGTGAGTTGTTCATTGTTGAAGTTGGGTGATGGGTGCATGAGGGTTTATTATACCACCCTTTCTACTTTTACATAATACTTGAATATTTCCATAATAAAAAGTAGAGATTTTAAAAGTATCGTGGCAATTATGCAGCGGTGGGAATTGTTAAATATTCCCAGTTAAGGGGTGAAGCCCTGTTTCTCAGAGTGGCACTTTTGGGCCAGATCACAGCCTTGCCTAAGCTGTCCATGGAATTTCAACAACAGCAAATCTTTACTGAGAACCTGTGTGTGTCAGGTCCAATGAGGGAGAAAGGTTTTTCCACTGTGACACAGAAAGATGTGAGCCATGTACCAGTTACGGAAGTAGCATAATGAAATCACTGCTCTTACAAAAGGTCCCTAAGAAGTCCTCTAAAATAGGTATCATTTGTGTAATTTTTAAAATACACTTTTACTAAGAAAAGAATAGAACATGATCAGACCATAACACATTGCTGTTTAAAGTGATCCACAAATTTTCTAATTGTCATCAGGACAAAGCACCTTAGGCAGGCCTACCTCACACTCAGAGCCTGCCTCCTTCCCAGCCCCCGCTCCTACCCCTCATCCCCACACACCACACTCCACCACAGGAAGGACTGGAGTTCCCAGATCACAACTCATGGAGTTTAAGTTCTCCTGGGGAGGTTTCATTAATTCACTCAATAGCATTCACTGCTTCCCCTGAACCAGATCTTATGCCAATGCTCTGTCTCACCACTACCTGGACTGCCTTTCTCCCTCATCCGGTCATCCTTCCTCCCTCATCTTCCTTGTCAGCTTCTCTAAGAAACCTTCTTTGAACCACTCAAGCTAAAGGAGGTGCCCCTCTTCTATACTCTCTACGTGGAGGATAGCAGGGGAGGAGAGGGGACATGTCTTATTTCTCCCGCTAGACTCTGAGGCAGAGGTAAAATCCTGTTTAGGCACAGTGAGTGGTGTAAGGCCCGAGTCAGATTAGAAGGTAAGTGCTAGTTGAATAAATGAGTGAATGAATGAATGAAGTTTCCCCACTGGCATATAATAAACTCACAAAGGCAAGGCTTTATGTTGTTTTGTTCTGCTTTATCCTTAGCACCTAGAACCGTACCTAGCACATTAAATATTTGTCAAAATAATTAAAGTTACCTGTCAAAGAAAAATCAAGACGTCATGTATGTTAATACATACAAACTGGCCATTTGCTGTGGTTAGCCTATCTGTGGATTGGCAGATGACTTTATCCAGGGCTAAGAAAAAAAAAATAAAGACAAATAGTGTTTTAGAGGTCAAATACAATAAAATGTTTTGGATATCTTATTGAGCTGTAACCTGGACTTAATTAAAACCTATCCCTAAGTCTAAGGGAGACCAACCAGGGCATTTGTTTCTTGTTTTCACAAGCATTGCTTCAGAAATCAATATATAAAATGTTGATTTTACTTCACCTGAAAAAAAAAAGTCAAGATTGTTGGAACGTCAGTAGCTTCTCATTTGACCCAGGTCACTGTCTGTGTGCCTACTGCCTACGGCTCTAGAGAAATACAGACAGCAATGGGGCAGCACGTGATTTCCTGCATCTGGAACAGCCAGGACCCAGGGAAAGCCTCACATCATGAATGACATCACCCTCATTGATCTAATTTCTACAACACAATGGAATAATGTCTTCTCGCCCAAACCTACTACAGCGGTTTGGAGCAGCAGCAACTCTACTGCGGAACAATGGGAGGGCTGCACGGACAAAGGGCAATTGTTGACCCCCCTTCCCCCCTCCAGCCCCCTCCCTCCCCACAGAGGGGGGCTTACAAAGTGATCTTTCTTAGGAGTTCTGCCTGGAACTATTGTGCCCCCATGACAGGTGCTCTTACATAAGGAAGGGCGAACCAGATTCCATTTGGATTTCTTTTTTTTACACCACCCTTCTCTGGAATTGTCCTCGCTAAAAGTCACTGGAACAGCGGGAGGGGAACGCGAGATCCTGAATCCCCCGGGGGAACTGAAGCCGCGTTTCCTTTCCCTCTTTTCACTCCTCCACCTTCTCACAGCTGCCATCCACTGGGACAGCCTTTGAGAGGAGGCTTTATTCCCCGCTTTTCCCTTCAGGATCCCGCCGCACAGAATCTTCACTGGGTTTTCACAAAGAAAACTAGGACTGCTTTTATGTTATCCAATCCACCGCTACCGTCAGCCCTGAAAACAGCGTGCAGGCTTTACCCTCCGACAGGAACAAACAGCGGGATGGAGCCTGGCTGTTTTCCGCCGGGCGGATTTTTTGCTAATCAAACACAGTTATTCTCTGAAACACTTTCAGTGCCTGTTGAGAAACAAGTGGGACCAGAAAGGACAGTCTCTCAGCATGCAACGTAGAAATGTACAGAAAATAGATAATACTGAGTTCTGCATGTGAAAATAACAACCTGTGGAGGGGCAGTAGGATCATTTCATAGTGCTATCAAGATATGTACACGACATGCACCCTTTGACCCAACATTTCCGCTGTAGGATTCTAGCTCACAGAAAGGTTCACAACTGGGAGCAAAGGCATATGCATGGCACTGCTTACTGACTCGCAAGTACAGAGCCGCATGAACCGACAAAAAGAGAAACACCGTGTATTGTGGTGTAGAAAAAGTAAATTGCAGAACAATATGCAATAGATGATCCCATTTTAGTTTTAACAGAAACCCACACCATACGCATGTGGAAGCACTGCCTGTATATAGTCATAAAGAAAAAGGTTGGAGAGAGAGCAACACTGCAATCCAGTGGCAGCTCAACCTGCTCACCACACAACAGCCAATAAGTTGAGTGACAAGGAGTTGGGACAAGGAAAATGACTTCCTTCGGAAAGCCAGAAAACCCAGAAGATCCCAGACTAGCATCCTAAAGAATCATCTTGAGAAACTACAGAATTCAGGCTTCCTTTATGCCAGGGGCGGGGAGGGGTATGGAGGGGTTTGAGGTCAGGAGGCAATTGATGACCTCTGACATTTGGACTGCAGCAAGGGTCCAAGGGGATGGTGAAACCTCCTTGCTTGTGGTCAACAAACCACTTGCCTTGGTGTCAGTCATGGAATTCCTAAAAATCTTTTTTTTTAAATATATTCTTACTAGAGGCCTGGTGCACGGATTCATGCACTGGTGGGGTCAGTCTGGCTTGCAGGGATTGGGCCGAAACCAGCAGTCCAACATCCCCTGAGGGGTCCCGGATTGCAAGAGGGCACAGGCCACCCATGCATGAATCCGTGCACCAGGCCTCTAGTATACACATAAGATCTTTGGTTAATCTCTTTCTGCCCTCTCCCCTTTCCTCTGAGATTCATCAGTCTGGTCCATGATTCCATGCCTGTGCATTGAGTGTCTGCTCCCTGGTGATCAGTGCATATCATAGCTAATGGTCGAACAGCTGAACAGTCAAATGGTCACTTAGGCTTTTACATATATACTAGAGGCCCAGTGCACAAAAATTTGTGCACTGGGGGGGGGGTCTCTCAGCCTGGTCTGTGCCCTCTCGCAGTCTGGGACCCCTCGGGAGATAACGACCTGCTGGCTTAGGCCTGCTCCCGGGTGGCAGAGGGCACGCCCAATCCCTAGGTGCAGCCCCTGGTTGGGCTCAGAGCAGGGCCGATTGGGGAGTTGGGGCGCCGCCCCCTGTCATGCACAGAGCAGGGCGGATAGGGAGGTTGCGATGCCACCCCTAGTCACGCTCAGGGTAGAGCCGATTGGGGGGTTGGGCACCGCCCTCTGTCACACTCAAGGCAGGGTTGATAGGGAAGTTGCGGCGCCACCCCCTGTCATGCACAGAGCAGGGCCGATCAGGGGGTTGGGGTGCTGCCCCCTGTCACTCACAGAGCAGGGCCCATCAGGGGGGTTGGGGCTCCGTACCCTGTCACGCACAGAGCAGGGCCGATCAGGGGGTTTGGTCGCTGCCCCCTGTCACGCTGATCCCGGTGCTGGGAGGCCTCGCTGCTCCGCTGATCCCAGTGCTGGGAGGCATATTACCCTTTTACTATATATAGGATAGAGGCCTGGTGCACGGGTGGGGGCCAGCTGGTTTGCCCTGAAGGGTGTCCTGGATCAGGGTGGGGGTCCCCACTGGGGTGCCTGGCAAGCCTGGATGAGGGGATGATGGCTGTTTGCAGCTGGTCACACCCCCTTCAGGGTGGGAGTCCCCACTGGGGTGCCTGACCAGTCTGGGTGAGGGGCTGAGGGCTGCCTCAAGGCTGGCGATTGACTGAAGCTCCCAACCGCTCCTTTTTTTCTTTTTTTTTTTATTCTGGGCCACTTTAGCTCTGAGGCTTGGCTCCAGCTCTGAGGCCTCAGCTGCTGAAAGCAGGTATCTGGTTTGTTTGGGTTCTATAATCGAAACACTGTTTCAACTCCAGCTCTGAGGCCTGGCTGGCTGAAAGCAGGTTTTGGGGGTTTTGTTTAGCTTCTATATTTGTAACAATGTTTCAAACTGCAAGCTCAGAGGCCGGCAGCCACAGGCGGGGAACGTTGGCTTCCTCCGTCACTGAAGCAAGCAAGCATCCTGTTAGCTTCAAGCTGCCTGGCTGCCGGCCGCCATCTTGGTTGGCAGTTAATTTGCATATCGCCCTGATTAGCCAATGGGAAGGGTAGCGGAGGTACGGCTAATTACCATGTTTCTCTATTATTAGATAGGATATTGATTTCAGAGAGGAAGGAAGAGGGAGAGATAGAAATATAAGTAATGAGAGTGAATCATTGATTGGTTGCCTGCTGCATATCCCACACTGGGGATTGAGCCTGCAACCCAGGCATGTGCCCTGACTGGGAATCAATCCGTGACCTCCTGGCTCATAGGTCAACACTCAACCACTGAGCCAAGCCAGCTGGGATTAAAAGTCTTTTGATAAACATACCTTCCTATCTCCTTGGGAGGTAGTTTCAAGCCAGGAGGTTGTTTCAGCAATTCCTAGGCTACAGGTTCAATTCCTTTAGTAATTAGCATATCGATGTGCAGAACTAAGGAAAATTTGCTAATCCACACATTATGGGAACTGGGCAGGCTGAAGCGAAATGGAGTCAGAAAACTTTTTACTATGGAAATTTCAAACATACAGAAAAGGGGAAAGCATAGTATAATGAATCCATGTGTCCATTATCATCCAGAGTCAACTATTTTTAATATTCTGTACCATTGTTTCACCTCCCTCCAACACACACTTTTTAATAAGCATTTTAAAAAATATTTTTATTGATTTCAGAGTGGAAGGGAGAGGGAGAAAGAGATAGAAACATCAATGATTGGCTGCCTCCTGCACACCCCCTATTGGGGATCAAGCCCACAACCCGGGCATGTGCACTTCAGTCCACAGGCCGATGCTCTATCCACTGAGCCAAACCAGGTATGGCAATAAGCAAATTCAAGACATCATTTCATCATAAATATTTCAATCTCTGAAAATAAGAACTTTTAAAAAACATATAGTCTGATAAATACCATTATCACACATAATAAAGTTAATTCCTTAATATTATTAATATTCAATTCATGTAAATTTTCCCAGATTGTCTCAAAAATACCTTTTTGTTCAAATGTATCTCTTAAATTTTTTTCTCCTTCAATCTATAATTTCCATCTCCCTTTTTCTTCATAAGATTTATTTATTAAAGAAATGAATCACTTGTCTTATAGAATTTTTCCATCTTCTTGACTTGATTTCTTCTGTCCTTATGGTATAATTTAACATGCTTCTCTTCCTTTATATTTCTCACAGTCTGGTGTTAGAGACTTGTTAAATTCAGGTTCAATTCTTTTAGCAAGACTATTACTTAAATGGTTATGTGTAGTTGCTACAGCATCTTATCAGGGGGCAATTAAGTCTGGCTGGCCCACTTTTACTTTTTTAAAAAAAATGTATATTTTTTTATTGATTCAGAGAGGAAGGGAGAGGGAGAAAGAGAGAGAAACATCAATGATGAAAAAGAATCATTGACCTGTTGCTTCCTGCATGCCTCCCACTGGTAATCGAACCCACAACCCGGGCATATGCCCAACCAGAAATTGAACCATGACCTCCTGGTTCTTGGGTCAATGCTCAAACACTGAGCCACACCAGCCGGGCTGGCTGTCCCACTCTTAATAACACTAAGGTTGAACAGTAGATTCAGGGGCTGCCAGCCTGATACAACCTTATAAAGTTCCTCATCAACCTTTCACTGAATAGTTTTGGCAACCATTAATGATTTTTGCATAGATTCATTATTCCATTAGGGACTTAGATTCATTTAAAATCCTGTAAGACAGGTGTTTTCAACACCATCCTAAGATGGAATAATATATCTTAGTTTTGGCACCAAAAAATAATCTTACTTATTACCCATCATGAGTTTTTTTTTTTTTTTTTTTGGTAAGAGTAATTGAGTTTTTAGCCTTATTTCCTAAGACCATCAGTATTCTGCAACCCTCTAAGTCCCATGTGGGCTATTTTGTTACTTAGATTGACATTTTTATTAACCTGTTATTGGGAATTTTTATTTTTGTTTCAACTCCTAAATAATTCATAAAAAATAAGAAGAGACCAGCTGTTGTGGCTCAGTGATTGAGCATCAACCCATGAGCCAGGAGGTCAGGTTCGATTTCCCAGTCAGGGCACATGCCCACATTTTGGGCTCGATCCTCAGTAGGGTGTGTGCAGGAGGCAGCCATTCAGTGATTCTTTCTCATCATTGATGTGTCTGTCTCTCTCTCCCTCTCCCTTCCTCTCTCTAAAATCAATAAAAACATATATTTTTTAAAAGTAAGAAGAAAAATAAGCCCTAACCGGTTTGGCTCAGTGGATAGAGCATCAGCCTGCGGACTCAAGGGTCCTGGGTTTGATTCCGGTCAAGCGCATGTACCTTGGTTGCGGGCACATCCCCAGTAGGGGGTGTGCAGGAGGCAACTGATTGATGTTTCTCTCTCATCGATGTTTCTAACTCTCTATCCCTCTCCCTTCCTCTCTGTAAAAAATCAATAAAATATATTTTTTTAAAAAAAAGAAAAAGAAAAGATTATTCATTCCTCCATGATAAATGCCATGGTAAGCCAGTTAAACACCTCTGAATCATTTTCAATTTCACGCCCTGCGTAACTACCCTTTACATTAGAAAAGGTTGTTACTTTCATCTCATTCATTTCACATTCATTTCTGTTCTCATTCATTTCACATTCATTATGGCTTCTGTCCTGGACCAGGTTGTGAAGCTAAAGAGAGGGAAGGCCCAGGCCCTGTCCCGCAAGGGTTCCCAATCACCTATACTGATAAAATAGAGAAATGTCCAGAAGGTTCTTGGGGGTACAGGAAAGAGGTACCCCCAGACTATGCAATCAGGGAAAGCTGCTCAAAGGAGGAGAAGTTAAGCTGAGTTTTGAAGGATGAGTGGAAAGTAACTCAGGGGAAGGGCATTCCAGGGAAAGAAAACCCATACAAAGGCACGGAGGCAGGAAAGAATAGGCCCTTTGAGAGCACTGCGCAGGGCTGTGTATGGCTGGGGAGTAAGGCTTACAGGGAGGGGCGGCTGTGGTGGAGCAGCGGCAGGGCCGGGACATGAAGAGCCTTGTCTGCCAGGCTAAAGAGTTAGGGTGTCCCTGAAGGATTTTAAGCAGGAGAGGGACAGAATCTAATTTATGTTGTATATTTTTTTTCCCTCGGTAGATTTTTTTTTTCTTTTTTCTCTATTGAGGTGAAATTCACATAACATGAAATAAATCATTTTTTAAAGTATATATTTATTGTTTTGAGAGAGAGAAAGGGAGAGGGAGAGAGAGAGAAACATTGATGAGAAACACTGATCAGCTGCCTCCTGCACACCCCACACTGAAGATCAAGTCCTGAACCCGGGCATGTGCCCTGACCAGGAATCAAACCAACTGAGCCACACTGGCCAAGGCAAAATAAATCACTTCTACATGAACAACTCAGTGGCATTTAGTAAATGCACAATGTTGTACAACCACTACCTCTATCTAGTTCTAAAACATCTTCATTGCCCCCAAAGGAAACCCATGCCTGATAAGGAATCAGTTCCCATCCCTCCCACCCCCAGCCCCTGGCAGTCAGCAATCAGCTTTCTGCCTATGGGTTAGCTATTCCCTCAGTACATTTTTCTTTCTAAAATTACACAAGTAATTACACAATTACACAAGTGGATTCGCTCTAGAAGAATTAAAATGCAGATGAGCACAAGAAAATAAATGTTGTTCGTAACCTTCGTATCATAAGTAACTTTCAGAGGCTGGGTATCCTTCCGAACGGTTTTTTCTGAGCTTCCTCACTCCTATCCCCTGTGTACTTGACAGGGGCCTCCAACCTACTGGAGTCTCCCCAGCTGTTGATAAATCAAAGAATTCTGCTCAAACCCCTACCCTGTAAATGGCATGAAACCCAAGTCCCTGCAGTGTCTCTGAGGGTTCTGGGGACTTTGGAGGAAGGGAAGGAATGGGGGTATATTTCTTTTGATCACCGATAGCTCAGATTTTCTACCTTGATCCCCACTCCTCATTTCACCTCCTGGACAAAACTGTCCCTTCTATACTTCCCCAGCCCCTTCTCTCTCCCAAATATGGTCGAAACAAGCAAACTTCTAGGCAAGATTTGGGAGCAAAAGAGGATGGCTTATATTAAAGAAAAACAAAGAAGAACTCAGAGCACAACTTGAAACTGAGACCAGGGAGAAGTTCTTTTAAGAGTTCATTACTCATCCTTATCACTGGAAATTTCTCATTGGCCATTTCTCCACTTGCCCAGCTTCTATCCCTCCCTCCCAGCCTCCCTCCCTAACCTTTTCATTCTCCAGATTCAATCTCCTCTAGCTGTGAACTCCAAAACACTCATTCGCAATTCCCTTCCCCTTTTGCACCAGGCAACTGAGCACTCCTTTTGCTTTGCTCTAAACTACAATGAGATTCTAAGTTCTGCTGCTAAATCAACAGTCCCTCTCTATCAGAATCCTAGTGCCAGGTTGTCAAACTAACTTCTTTCCACCTGCTGGCTGCATTTCCATTACTGCTTTGTTATTTTAAATGTCTTTCCATAAATAGTTTTTGTTCCTAAATATTCTTCTTCTACCTCTTTTGAAGTGACTGCATATTTCCCCTATTTTTGGACACTTAGATTGTTATTATTATAGACAGTGCTATGTTATATATTAAGGATTATTAAGGACATAGAGATATATGTTGAGGATTATTAAGGATATAAGTGTGGAAGGGGGCACAGCAGGAGTGTATTTCAATCCTTTCTTAAAGAAAAGATAGTAGAGCATTCTGAGTATCTGAAAACCTGTGCAAAAGTTTTTCCAAATAAACTTTAAAATAGATTTCTTTCATGTTCTAAAAGAAAAAGTTCTTGGTATTTTTATTGGGGTATTGTTAAATTTATAGGCTTAGCTTGACAAAAAATTAATATCTTTATAATATTTATTCTTCCAGTACAGTAATATAGAATATCTCTCCCTTTACTTAAATTTTACTTTAGATGGTAAAGTTTTATAGATTTGCACACTTATCATTAAGTTTATTACTTGGTACTTTGATTATTTTTTATTGTCTTGATATATGGGTTCTTTTCCCCATTATCTTTCTTAACTAATTATTGCCCATACATAAGGAAACTATTGTTTTTTAAATATTTCTATCATAATTGCCAAACTTTTTGAACTCTGTTATTATTTCTGATGGTTTTTCAAGCAACCATATAATCTTCAAGTAATGATCATTTTTTCTCTTCCTATCTAATATTTATATCTCCCTCATTGATTAGCAATTCCAGAGTAATGGTAAATAATTATAATGACAGCCTTAGCTGGTTTGACTCAATGGATAGAGTGTCGGCTTGTGGACTGAAGGGTTCCGGGTTTGATTTTAGTCAAGGGCACATACCCAGGTTGCAGGCTCGACCCCCAATAGGGGGCATGCAGGAGGCAGCCGATCAATGATTCTCTTTCATCATTGATGTTTCTATCTCTCTCCCTCTGCCTTCGTATCTGAAATCAATAAAAATATATTTTTAAATGATAATATCAAATTATTAGTTTTAATGGAACACTTCTTCAATACTTTATTGCTAAGTATAATATTAACTGTTGGTTTGAGATCAATATCCCTTAATATTAACACATTAAGATTTTCTTAAATAAAAAATCTATGTTGATTTTTATCAAAAAAATTTTAGCATTCTGTTAAGATGATCATATTATTTTTCTCCTTTGATACACTGATGTCATAAATTATATAAGTAGGTACCTTTAACTCTGAACTTTTCTTATATCCATGGAGTAAACCTTATTTGGTCATGATTATCTCCCTTTTAAAGTTATAATTGCAGGGTCAGTTCAGAAGAAATGGGTTGAAAGGAGGCAAGGTCAAGGGCAGAGAGACCATGTAGGAAGTGATTACAGTTCTGAAATAAAACAGTGGCCATGGAAACAGAGAAGAGGTCTGGATCAATGAGATATTTAGGAGGAAAGATCAATAGTGACTCACTGAATATGAAATCTGAAGAAATTAAATAACTGCCGGGTTCTTGATTTGGTGACATTTACAAGATAGAGCTACAGGAAGAAAAGCAGGTTTGGTGGGGGTTGGGAAAGAGGATAGAAGATGAGCTCACTTCTAGGACTTTTAAGTTTGACCACCTGAGTTATCAGGCAGAGACAGGTTAGCCATCATCTCCACGGCTCTAGAGCAGAGAGGTTTGGGCTGCAGATATTGATTTGGTAAGTATCAGTGCATAGGAGACAGCTAAGTGTGGAGAGTGAGAACACAGGAAGGCTAAAAATGAAGCCACAAAGAATATCTCATTTTAAGAGGTGGGAGAAGGAAGAAGTCCCTAAGAAGTCACAGCCAGAGAAGCAGGAACAGAAACTATTCTGTTAATCAGGAAAACAAGAGGAAGGTAGAGTTTCAAGGAGAGAGTGATCAATAGTGTCCAATGCCCCTAGCTGGTTTGGCACAGTTGGTAGAGCGTCGGCCTGAGGACTGAAGGGTTTGATTCTAGTCAAGGGCACGTGCCCAGGTTATGGGCTCAATCCCCAGTAGGGGACGTGCTGAAGCAGTGGATCAATGATTCTCTCTCATCATTGATGTTTTTATCTCTCTCTCCCTTTTTCTTCCTCTCTAATATATATATATACTTTTCTTAAAAAGTGTCCAATGGAGCAAAGCTATCAGCAAGACAAAGATTAGGAAGAACTAGATTTGCTGCACTCTCATTGAGGACCTCCACCGCGCACTGCAGTGGAAAGATGAGGGTGGTATCTGATTGTGCTGTGGACGGTGCACAACCTCACTCCTCTGACTGCTTCCTTTTTCCCAAAGGCACTCACCTCCTGGACTGCTGCCGCCTCTGCTGAGCTCCCTGGAGTCAGAACTGAAGCTCAGACCAGCATGGCCCGCACATCCTCCCACCTGCACTGCTTCGCTTCTTCCTCTCAGGACGAAATGCCGTAACACAGGGCACGAAATCTTCCTTCTGGAGCTGGTGTCAACGGACTGGGTGATGCATCACTGAAGTTGCACAGAAGTACGGGAGAGTATCTTCTAGTGGCACAAACCTTGACAAAGGGGAAATGGCAGACAGAAGTGAAGCAAACAGATGCACTTTTCTCATTTTGCCCTTCCACAGACTGTTTCAAGATTGCGATTCCCCCCTGAGGCCACGACAGAGACTCCTGTAGCTCAAGGAATCTACCTGCTAAGTGGCCTGCTGTTTCTCATCATGGTTTGTTGGAAGCCGTTGCTGGCATGGTAATGCATCATGTTGCATTGCTTGATGTGCCTTTTTCTTCACTTTTACCTTCCTAAACTCGGCCTCCACCCACAAAAAAGAATCAGCACTTTAATTTTGACCCCAGGCTCTGTAATCTAGAGAATTTGGGCTAAGACACAGTTACTAAATTGGTAAACTGAGTAGGAGAAAGACTATTTACTTGAACTATTTGAACTAAGAGTGTCTTTAGAGCATGTGTTCCATTTTTCTGAGATTTCAACATAATGTAATGAAAAAGGGAATAAAAAGGAAGTCACTGTAATAGCGTGAATAGAGATTAGATTTGAGAAAGATAGAATTGGACCAGGTACAAAACTGTCAACCAATTGATGTGTTTCTCTCTGTCTTTCCCTCTCTCTTCCACGCTCCCTAAAAATCAATGGGAAAATGTCCTCAGGTGAGGATTAAAAAAAGAAAAGAAAGTGGTCATTAGAAAAAATACACATTGGAGCTCCAGTGGCGCAATCGGTTAGCGCGCGGTACTTATAAGAAAAAATACATAGAAACATGGGTAAATGATGTTCAATAATGTTGAGTGAAAATATAAAACATTTAGAATTATGATTATAGCCTACATTTATTAAGAATTTACAATTGAAAAAATATACACATATGGATATGAATTAGAATGGAATTAGTTTTAGCATATGAAATTTGGGTTAATTTTTATTTTCTTGAAATTGTTCTTTTATATTATCACAGCAATTTATCAATTAAAATAAATGTAATCTAAGAACTAATTCTAAAAGAAAAACAAACGGATGAATACCCAAATTACTGCTATTGATTTTCCTATGCCTTGGCATGTGTTTCAGTTTATAATGGAGAAGCACAGGCAGGAAATTCGACTTCTACAGGAAACAACAAAGCAATCACTTGTAAACTTTTTTAGAGAGCGAGAGAAAATGAGGGGTTTTGGTTTGAAAGTTTGAAAAGAAAACTTAAGTAGCGTTTATTTCAGATACATGACTTGAAGGGACCATGCTATCCCTTCAGCTCTTCTAGGGATTCCCATGTGGGGCCCGCAGCCTGGTGGTTTGCATTTGGGGAGCTCTGTGTCTGGACTCCAGCTCCACCACTTACTGGCTGTGGAGTCTTTGGTCAAATTACATAAGTTCTCTAAGCCTCAGCTCCCTCCTTTTAAAAATAGAGACATAGAGAATCCACCTTACTAGACAGTGTGAGGCTTAAACAATAGAAGGCACATAAAACAAGCACCTAACCCTGCCTGATCGGCAGCTCCTGTTCAGTAAATGCAAGTTCCCTTATCCCTCCATTCCCTTCTCAGAAACCCACCATGTAAAAGTGAACCCCCCACCCTGGCCAGGTGGCTCGATTGGATGGGACATCGTCCTGTCCACCAAAAGGTTGCGGTTTAGTTCCAGTCAGGGCACTCCCCAGGTTTCGGTTCCATCCCGGGTTGGGGCACCTGTGGGAGGCAACCAATTGATGTTTCTCTCACACATCAATGTTTCTCTCTCTCTCTTTCTCTCTCTCTCTCTCTCTCTCTCTCTCTCTTCCTCTCTCTAAAATTAGTAAAAGTATATCCTCAGGTGAAGATTAAAAAAAAAAAGTGGACCTACCTACAGGAGACTGCCTACGAGGACTCAGTGCCTGGCACACAGTGGGCTCCCAATAAAGATATGATGGATGGATGGATGGATGGATGGATGGATGGATGGATGGATGGGTCTGTCTTTAGATCCCTAGCAGAAGAGACATTGGGTTTGTTCTACGTATTTCTAAAGACTACAACTGGTACCAGAAAGTACAGTGGTAATGCCTCTAATATTTTTTAAGCAGAGAGAGTGAGTTGGCTAAGTAAGGAACAGGTTACTGGGGAGGAGCCCTTGGGAAGAACAGAAGTGAAAAGGAGGCTTCGCTGAGGAAGACACACACACACACACACACACACACACACACACACACACACGCACACACGCCACGTCTTGGGACCCTGCTGGGAAGAGTCGCTCTCTGGGTCTGAGAGGACTGCGCTCTGCCAAAGGTGTGCTGCTCGCTTCTTTCCGTCCCTGACGCGTTGAGGGTGGACAATGTTTAGGCCAGAAGGGAGGGCAGCCCAGAGCAGTGGGGCCCCCACTGGTGTCAGCAACATCCTGGAATAATCAATCTTGTGTGGAAGGCCTGACTTGGAGGGATAGGCCCCTCACATGCCCAGGCTCAGGTGTAGATCATGGGCTGTCTCCACTTGCTTTTCTTGTAGAAGAGGTGGAAGCTGCAAGGAGGCGGCGTCTCACATTCAGTCAGGAACAGCATTCTGACAAAGCTGCGCAAACATGGAAGCTGCCACCTCGGCAGCTGGGGCTCCCCACCGCCAGGCTCTGGGCTGGGAGGGACAGTGCCATGGTCGTCGCTATGCCGGGGAGGTTATTCTAGATTCAGGCTGATGGCTAAGATGCAAAAACTCTTTCCTGCCGGAGATTTTATTTCATCGGAGACTCTCACACTTTCAAAACTCGGCTTTCTACTGACACCCACAGGCCTGCTTGTCAACATCACCACACAGCTCAGCCTGGAGAAGGCGCCATCCTTCCCAGCTCACACGTTCAACTTTACCTGGGCTGACAGGCGTTCCCGTCTCCAGATATTCCCAGGGGAGGAGTCTCACAGGAGACGAGGTGTTATGATCTTGCGGTATCGCCATGTCTCGAAACAGCCACAGAACCAGGGCAGAAACACAGTCAGAGGAAGGTCCCCCTCCTCCCCAGACTCATGGAGAAGGAAACGGGTCATATACACGACAAGATAAATTACCACAGGAGGCAGACCTGGCCAAACGGCTAATGTGGGTGATTAGTGCCAGGAACGTAGAGTAGATAAAAAGATCCCCGTGGTATAGGTGGAAGGGCTTTGGGGAAGGGAGTGAAACTAGCGCTGGCTCTTGAAGAAATAATCCAGAAGGTGAGGTGGGGTAGGAGCAGATGGCAGTGAGTGTAGCGGAAGAGCCTGGACTCTGGAGTCCAACAGACCTGCGTCAGATTCTGGCTTCTCCTCGCTGGCTGTGACGTCAGCTGGCCCCTTAAAGTCTCTGAACATCAGCTTCCTCCTCTTGCCATGGGAATGCTCACGCCTTCCTTGGGAGCTTGCATGGGTTAGAGATAACACATTGACTTGCTCGGTGTTTGGCACATGATAAGCGCTCCCATGGCAGCTTGCATTGCTGTGGATTTGACACAGGAGTGACCCTGGGGTGTTCGGGGAGTATAACAGGAGACAGTTTGACTGGAAGCACAGAAAGTGAGCCTGAGGCAGTGTCGTGTGCTAGACAGAACCCAGGACGAGGAGTCAGGAGCCCTCGGTTTGGGTTACTTATCTCATCTTACCAGACAAGTCACTTCCACGTTCTCCGGGCCTCTCTTTGCCGTCTGTACAGTGAGGAAGCTGGTCCAGAGACGTATTTCTCTACCCTGGCTGCATATTGGAATCATCTAGAGAGTTTTTAAAATTCTCAAGACCATGCTGCACCCCAGACAACTAAAGCAGAACTTCTCAGGCTGGGACTCCGGACAGCAGACTTAAAACAGAAACAAAACAACAACACGATACTTTGCTGTTAATTATAGGTACTGTTTTTACACTAGATCTTTAGAATTTATTCATCTAGCATAACTGAAACCTTGTACCCACTGAACAACAACTCATTTCCCCCTCCTCCTGGCTCCTGGCAACCACCATTCTATTCTCTGCTTCTGGGAGTTTGACTATTTTATTTATTTATTTTTTAATCCCCATCCGATATTTTTCCATCGATTTTTAGGGAGTGGAAGAGAGAGGGAAAGATGGAGAGAAACACATCGATGTGAGAGAAACACATCGATTGGTTGCCTCCAACCAGGGCCAGGGCCCAAGGAGCCTGCAACCAAGGCACGTGCCCTTGACCAGGATCGAACCCAGGACCCTTTGGTCCGCAGGCCGATGCTCTATCCACTGAGCCAACCGGCTAGGACAAGTTTGACTATTTTAGATACCTCATAAAAGGGGAATCATACAGTAGTTGTCCATTACTCACGTATTCACTTAAGTGTAATGTCTTCCAGGTTCATCCATGTTATCACAAATGGTAGGATTTCCTTCCGTTTTAAGGCTGAATAATATTCCACTCTATCTATACCACATGTTTCTTTTTAAAAAATATGTATTTTTATTGATTTCAGAGAGGAAGGGAGAGGGAGAGAGAGATAGAAATATCAATGATGAGAGAGAATCATTGATCGGCTGCCTCCCGCTTGCCCCCTACTGGGGATCGAGCCCACAACCCCGGGCATGTGCCCACAACCGGACTCAAACCTGAGACCCTTCAGTCCGCAAGGCCAACGCTCTATCCCCTGAGCCAAACCAACTAGAGCACCACATTTTTCTTTATCTACTCATTGATGGACATTTAGGTATGGAAACTAAATGTAGTTTCCATGTCTGGTCTATTGCTAATAATGCTGCAATGAACACGGGAATGTAAATAGCTCTTCAAGATCTTGTTTTCTATTCTTTTGGATACATACCCAGCAGTGGAATTGCTGGATCATATGATAGTTCTATTTTTAATTTGTTGAAGAAACTCCATACTATTTTCCATAGCAGCTGAATCATTTTACATTATTACCAATAACGTACAAGGGTTCCAATTTCTCCACATCCTCACTAACACTTATCTTCTGCTTATTTTTATAATAGTCATCTTAACAGGTATGAGCTGATATCTCTCGTGGTTTTGATTTGCATTTCCCTGTTGATCTTCTGATGTTGAGCATCTTTTCATACATCTGGTGGCCCAAGTAAATCCTCTTTGGAGAAATGTCTTTTCAAGTCCCTTCCCCATCTTTTAATTGTGTTATTTGGGTTTTGTGTTTTTGTGGGGTTTTTTGGGTTTTTTTGTTTTTTGTTTTTTTTTGCTATCAACTTGGCTACTATCTATTGATTGGTAAGTGTCAGTCACTTCACTACGAGCTCTTTGTGTGCTACTTGATATTACAATAAACCTAAGGGGTTGAATAAATGATGAATAAATGAGCTTAGAAAGATTTTCATTTGCCTGATACCATGCAGCTAAGTTTCATAGCTAGGAGTTTAACACAGACCTCTCTGACATCCCAAATGGAAATCTGACCGCTACTTTCTGCCGTTTCACATAACTCCTGCACAGCATTGGAAACGGTGTTGTTGTTGTTTAATTCTGTTTATTTGGAGGCAAATGTCAAGCTCCTCATGCACGTGTGTAGGTGTATTTCTGTGAATTTAGGGGCCTTCACTCTGGCTCTTGACAGAGTTTCTGGTTAAGATGAGTCTGTTTCTAAATATGTACCATAACAGACACAGTACTTTTTATTAAATATTTTTGTACTGCAACAGTTGGCCATGGAGCATGTGTCCCCCGCGCCCAACAAACGGGTGAGATGCTGCTGCCATCTTGTGGCCGCTTTTGGAAGGCCAGGTGTGTAATCCAACCGGGAGGAGAGCCCAGAATTCAAAATTTCTTACTAGCCTGCCACCTCGTCATCCTTCTGTTGTCTTCCTACCTGGAACATCATTTTGTTTCCCCATATGTAGTATTATGAATAAATCAATTCAGCAACATAAGAAAACAGGTAAGAACTGAAGACAAAATAATGAAACTGCCTTCTCCTCCTATTACTAGCTTGTCAAATTATTTTATCTGTAAAATGGGGAGCATAACACCCATCTCTTAGTATGACTTTAAAACCAAATTAAAACGTATATGTAAGCGTCTGGGCAAAGAGTGGCCACTTAACAAACAGTTCCTTCCTCCCCCTTTCCTGATCCTTCGCCCTTTTTAAGCTCTTCCCACTTAAGCTTTCCTCCTCTTCTGTTTTCTATTCACTTCCCTCAGTATTTTCCCCATTGATTTTCAGTTTCCTGGCTCCATCCTATCCCCACCCCCCACCCCCACACACAGAGGGTGTCCATGGTTACACACATGAACCCTTACCTTGGCAAGGTAAGGCTTGGGAAGTCTCGCCACATTATCCAGTTATGGCTAACCACCCCTCCACTGCATGTGTGCAGTAGTGGCTATAACAATGCCAAACACCTCCCCTGGGCTTCCCTAACAGCTTTCTATGATCCTGTCTCAGTCTGGTGCCCTCACAGTCCGCTTAGCCCTTACCCCTGAGCCTGGGAGGCCTGCCACACAAGCCTCCACTCCCTCTTCTGACCTCATCCCCCACCCACCTTACTCTGCTCAGCCCCGGGCCTCCTCCCTTTCAAGGCTCCCTCGGCCTGAAATGCTCTCCCAGATAACCGTACAGTTCGCTCCCCGACTTCTACAGATTTCCGCCCGAATAGCACCTGGTCAGAGAAGGCTTCCTGACATTCCACACTATATAAAATAGCACCAACACAAAACCCCAGTAACCTTCCGCCCCTTCCCCTGCTCAGTGTTCATTTACAGCACCTCCTACCACTCATCGTGTTGGTACCGCATTAGAGCAAAGGTGAGTGAGTTGGTAGCTTCTTAGTGTTCTCCTGGGGGAGGGCAAAGTTCACTTGTGGGGCATTGGGTCCTCAGTAGTGGTTTATTCCTGGAAACATTAATTATTGTGCATGTTAGCTGGTGATAACACATGTGAGATAAAGCTATGGGAACTTATTTTCCATTCTTACTGCTGCCATTCCTCAGCACTTAGTCTACCTCCCCTCCCTGGATCTTGGAATTTCTGCTTCTTCAGGTTTCATCTGATTTGGGTGTTACCCTATCTAGGAAAGGAATACTAAACCCAGAGTTCATGGAAGCGCTTGAAATTATTGGCAAGTTTTTGGGGGTATGTTTTCTGAGGCAAGGGACCATGACATTGATCAAATTCAAGAGGTCTATGACTACCCCCCCAAAAAATATATTAAAAAACATAGTTTTAGGGATGACAGCATAATATGCATAACACATAATCATTGTTTAATATTATCCTGTCTTTCTCAATAGCTTAAGCACCAAGAGCAACGGGATAGCATTCAGTCATTGCTGTGTTACAGTGCCCAGCACACTGGCTGGCGCCTAACTGATTCTCAGTGAGTATTTGTTGAATGAATGGAGACTCCACAGTGGTAAGAGCCTAGTATTTAGTCATTCTATCCGTGATCATCATTGAACAAGCCTTGTTCTAGGGTTAGGGTATGTCTTGACAGATTCTCATCTAGAGGTAAGGGAAGAATTAATCCTACTGCAAAAACACAAATACCACTTTCAACATAGAAGAGCCAGTCATAATAATATACACTATAAGAGAAGTTGAGCAAAGATGAAATAGCTAGCTGCACATGAGAAAGGGAACAGAGAATAGGAAGCTAGGTGGAGTGAAATTCAGAAGGAGGTGGCTCCCATAACTAGAATTCAAAGAGTTGATAATCCTGGCAAGAATCAGGTTTGTCCAGTTAAATTCAAAGCTAGACATTCAGGCATATGTTCAAACTACCAGTCCCATTATTAGCGACAAAAGGAAGTTGAAAAACCAGTTGGTTGAGGTTTGTATTTCTAATAGGTTAGGTATATTAAAAGGATTTCTGCAACTGCGTACTTTGTTTTAACCTTTAAAAAATACTCTGACTCAGGCCATTAAATTGATTGGGTGGGGCATATTATATAGATTTTATATTTACATTTTATATTGATCAGGTTTTAAAGAGTTGTATAGATATCTTGACAATAAGTCCCCTTACTTGGTAGCTCTCACTTTTCAGGCAACTGCATCCTTCACAGGAAATAAAGGACTGCAACAATAGTCACAAGACAGTCATTCATTGGCTCTGCTTCCATTCATTCCGCAGGAAAGACAAATTTCCTATTTTCTCCCAAATCGTTTTGTAAAGCCCCAAGTGCACGTGAGAGCAGCTGTCTTCACTACTGTTTCCTTCCAGCCTGCTCTAGCTCTGGCTCTCAGGAGGCTTACAGAGCAGACAGGCCTCAGGCCCTGCCCACAGCACTCTGCAGGTGTCCACAGGTGCCTGCCCCCAGCTACTAATGTCCTATGCGGAGGCCTTTTTTTCCTAGACCGTGCTGTGGTCTTCACCACCTCTTGTCATTGTCAAAATCACCAGTGCCATCTCAGGTTCTGCTGAAACTATGTGGTGCTCCAAATTCTACTAAAAAAAGTTAAATTTAAGAGCGCCCTAGCCGGTTTTCCTCAGTGGATAGAGCATCGGCCTGCAGACCTAAAGGTTTGATTCCAGTCAAGGGCCCTGGTCAGGGCGCGAAAAGGCAACCAATCGATGTGCTTCCCTCACATCGATATTTCTCTCTGTCTTTCCCTCTCTCTTCTGCTCTCTAAAAGAAAAAGAAAAAGAAAAGAAAAGAAAAGAAAACACAATGGAAAATATCCTCAGGTGAGGATTAAAAAAAAATTAAGAGTAACTTATTTTGTGTGATATTATTTTATTTATTATTTTAATAAACGTTTTAAATTTAAAATACTTATAGATAAAAAAACACACAAAAATTACAGGTTTACAGAAAAATTGCAATGTAGTACCAAGAGTTCTTATATATCTCAGATCCAGTTTTCCCTTATTTTTATTTCCCTTATATTATTAGCATCTTACATTAGTATGGAACACTTGTTATAATTAACGAATCAATGTTAATATTAACTAAAGTCCATATTTTTTCAGATTTCCTTAATTTTTACCTAATGTCCTTTAGCTGTCCCAGGATTCCATCCAAGATACTACATTACATTACATTTAGTCATCATATCTCCTTAGGCTCCCATTGGCTATGCCAGTTTCTCAGACTTCAGATAGATAGATAGATAGATAGGGATATAATTTGAGAAAGAGAGGGAGAGTGAAAGGGTGGGAGGGGGAGGAGGGGGAGAGAGAGAGAGAGAGAGAGAGAGAGAGAGAGAGAGAGAGAGAGAGAGAGAGAGAGAGAGAGAGAGAGAGAGAGAGAGACATAGAAGTGAGAAACATCAACCAGTTGCCTCCTGTATTCACCCTAACCAGGGATTGAACACACAACCTGGATATGTGCCTTGACAGGAAATCGAACCTGCGACCTTTTGGTTTATGGGTCAACACTCCAACCAACTGAGCCACACCGGCCAGGGCCAGACTTCCCTTATTTTTTATGACCATGACAATTTCAAGGAGTACTGGTCAGGTATTTTACTAGTACAGAATGTCCCTCAACTGGTATCTGTCTGATGTTTTTCTCATAATCAGACTGGGGTTATGTGTTTTGGGAAGGAAGGCCACAGAAGTAAAGTGCCATTTTCACTACATTATATCAAGCGCACATACTGCCAACATGATATCACTGTTGATGTTGTTGTAATGTACCCCGCGAATCACAGAAGGACGCCTCAAGAAGTCGAATTAAGGAGTCATATTTATTGCAAATCCGGGACTATGAGGGGGCATTTCGCTCTCCCAAATCTCATAGTGCCCACCCCAGCCCCAACACCAGACTTATATAGGCAAAGATCACAAAGGTATTGATTACATCCCAAGGTTTGGAATGAGGAACCTGGTTTGCAAAAAGCAGTTTACAGAAGCAGAAGCAGCATGTTATCTAAATTATAGTTTTGGGTCTCCGGATCACTGAATTGACAGAAACACATTATCTAGAGCCCTCGGGTCTGGAATGAGGAACCTGGTTTGATCTAAATTACAGTTTTTGGGTCTCCGGAACACTGAGTCCACAGGGACACGTTAACTGGAGCCCTCTGACCTTGGGATAATCGTGCTGTCCTTCCCAGGTAAAGGAAAATGTGCTTTCTAAGACCAGTATGACCACAACCCATGGGATATTCACATTACAATCAATAGGGTATTTAATCGAATGGGATAATTTATATAATTCAGAAGATCAAAATAACTTTTCTATTATTTAAGCAAACAAATAAGTACAGAAACCAAACAGCAGGGTTAAAGTTAAACTATAGTTTCTACCTGAGATGATTGCTACCATACTTCAATGTTAACCTTGATCACCTGGGTGAGGTCATGTTTGCCAGGTTTCTCCACGACAAAGTTACTCTTTCCACACTGTTCTCTCTGAAAGGAGTCAATTTGCAGAAACTACACTTAACAAGCGAGGAGCTATGCTCAGCCTCTTTGAAAACAGAGTATCCACGTGAATTATTTAAAATTCTCCTGCATGGGCATGTTTATACTCTCTCCCATTTATTTATGTATTCATTCTGTTATTTATCTATGTCAGTATGCTTCATGGATTTTTAATCTATACTTTGAGTTATAATCCAATACCACTTTATTTTGTTCCTCAAATTGTCCAGCTTTGGCCAGCTCTTTCAGTTGGCTCCTGTGTCCCTTTGACATACCCACATCTTTTAAATTTCCCTTTTTATGACTTCCTAGCACTACCAGATGCTCCAGGCTTATCTTGCATATTTCCTGTCCTAGTTATTGAAACAGTCATTCCCAGCTCCTTTTATCTAAGAATGGTATAACTAAGATCTGGAGATAAAACCCCTCAAGACAAAGGATTCAAGGCCTCCCTCTCTCTCTGAAGCACGCCGCGCCCTGTGTCTGCCCCTCACCTTCCCCCAGGAGAGTTTTCTTTGCTTTTCTTTCTCCTAAGCTCCAAAGGCCGTTCTTTAGCCTCTGCAACTTGTGTTTTCTACCTCTGTGACTTTCTAAATAAACTCTTGCTTATAAAAAAAGAGAAAGAAATGCCCTAACACAGTGGTTCTCAACCTTCTGGCCCTTTAAATACAGTTCCTTATGTTGTGACCCCCAACCATAAAATTATTTTCGTTGCTACTTCATAACTGCAATGTTGCTACTGTTATGAATCGTAATGTAAATATCTGATAAGCAGGATGGTCTTAGGCGACCCCTGTGAAAGGGTCGTTTGACCGCCAAAGGGGTCGCAACCCACAGGTTGAGAACCGCTGCAACCGGTTTGGCTTAGTGGATAGAGCGTCGGCCTGCGGAGTGAAGGGCCCCAGGTTCGATTCCAGTCAAGGGCATGTACCTTGGTTGTGGGTACATCCCCAGTAGGGAATGTGCAGGAGGCAGCTGAATTGATGTTTCTCTCTCATTGATGTTTCTAACTCTCTATCTCTCTCCCTTCCTCTCTGTAAAAAAATCAATAAAATATTTTTTTTTTAAAAAAAGAAAAGAAACCAAGATCTAGGCACTAGGTGTGCTCATTGCTACCAGGGTATCCTACCTCCTAAGCCCTGTCAGGTATCAGAGTAAGGAAATGCTGTATGTGTATAAACTATAGGACACACACAAACATCTATAAATATTTCTGTATGTAACTGCCTGTATCGATATTAAGCTAAACATGAGGTCACAGTGACATCTCCAACTCTAGTTCATTACCACCTGGATCATTCTAGCCTTTTCCCCTGTGGATATACAAGTTTTCAACTAGAAACAGGTGTACAGTTCCTTCTACATCTAGTTTTACAGATTCCACTCATTTCCAAGTTATAGATCAGCATCTTTTCTTCCACCCCCTTCCATGAGGTTGGTTCACACATTTATAATGTGTATTATTTTGTTCTAGTCTTTATTCCATTTTGGGATTCTCCTAAATGGTTTGTTAAAATTTGCCTACATTAAGGTTCTATGGGTTTGGACAAATGCATAGTGTCACATATCCACCCTTACAGTATTATGCAAAATAGTTTTACTACCATAAAGTACCCTCGATGCTTAATCTTTTCAACCCTTCTCTCCCATGGACTCCTTACTATTCTATTTTCTGCCTATATAGTTCCCTTTTCTAGAACATCCTATAAATAGAATCACATAGTTTGTAGTCTTTCAGATTTTTCACTTAGCAATATACATTTAAGGTTTATCCCTTAAAAAAAACACATTTAAAATTGTAGTAAAATACACATAACATAAAAGCTACCATCTTAACCATTTTTAAGTGTACAGTTTAGCGGTGTTAAGTACATTTGTAACAGAGTGAAATGCTCTCTCTGTCTTAATTCTACAATGTATTCTTCTCAGAGCCTCTGGATTAATAGCACCTGCCTCAAATATGCTAATTAACCAAAGGAATTCTGCTTGAGGCTTGAGTTTTTGCCCCAGCAGCCCCTTGCCCAGGGGCCTTTCTGGAAGGGGTGGGGAAATAGTGACTGTTTATCAAAGATTTACGGGAGTCTCCACAAGGACTCAGGTCAGAGGGCTCAACCACAGACCAGGATCAAAGGGATTTAGAGCTGCCCAGCTCCTCCTTGGAGTCCTTTTCAGCGCCTAGCTCTCTAGCTCTCTGGGGAGGGCAGGGAGGGGAGGAAACCCACCTCTTGCCTCGCCCCTCCTCCCTTCCCTTGTCAGAGAAGACAGTCTGAATTGTGGGCCCTCTTAACATGGGTTTGAAGATTATTTCTTCTCAATTAACCTTTCTTTACTCTAAACCAGTGGTTCTCAACCTTGGCTGCACATTAGAATCACCTGGGAATCTTTTTAAAATCCTGATTACTGGGCCTCATCCTCCAGATATTCTGTTTCTTTGTTACTAATGTTGTGGCCCCACCCCATAACAAAGAAACAGAATTTCCAGAGGATGCGGCCCAGAAATCAGGATTTTAAAAAGATTCCCAGGTGATTCTAATGTGCAGTCAATGGTTGGAATACTGGCCTTTCTTTGGAAGCATCGGGTGCACGAACTTTGCACCTGTAACACATTCACATTATTGTGCAACCATCACCCCATTCTTCTCCAGAACTCTCTTCATCTTGCAAAACTGAAACTAGACTTGGGCACCATCAGACCTGCTCTTTCACCTCCAGGCTCGCACTTACTGGACTTCCTGTGTGCTGGGCTCTGTGCTGCAAACCAGTGCATGAGGTGGGTCCCATGACCCCCAGCGCTGTGAGGCAGGAGAAGAAAACTAACGATTATCAAGGAGACAATCAAGTTGCATGCCCTTCTTCACAGGTCAAACCCTGGTTCGCTCTTCCCCGAAGTCCACTCCCGCACAACCACCCCCCCACACACACACCCGCTGCCCTGCACTTCCGTCACCTCCCGTCTGCTCAGTCGCCCCATTAATAAAAAACGAGGTGGTTGGTCAAGAAGATGATCTTTAGGTGTCTGTCCAGCTTGACGGTTTTACAGTTTTAGGAGCGGGTAGTAAAACCCTCAGTTTCCTCGCTTCAAAGCAACTGTCAAAACAGCGGTCGCTCACCTTCCCACGCCCCGAGGGCGCACCTGCGAGCGGCTCGGCCCAAACGCTGAGGTCCCACCCAGCGCCGGCGGGGGCGCCGGCCGCCACGCGCACGCGCAGTGGTCCCGGCGCGGCGTCCCCGGCTCCCTGCAAGCGCTCGCGCCCGCTCGGGTCCCTGAGAGAGGGGCCAGGGCGTGTGCGTGGCCGTGCGGGATGACCCTTGACCCCTCCGCCAGTGCCCTAGTAGAGCTGCCTCTCCCTTCCCTTCCTCTCCAGCTCTAGCCCCAGCACCTCGGCGGGGAGCCGGGGAGTGGGGGAGGAGCCCTCCGGTGACGCGCGGGGCAGCTCGTCTAGAGTCCGCCCGCCCCGAGGGCCGGAGCAGGGGGCGGGGCCGCAGACTTCGGACTCCAGCCCCGAGACCGACCGCCTGCTGCCGAGCTGACCCGCAGCCTAGTCTGGGGGAGCGAGCCATGACGACGCTGCGGGGGCTCTGGCCCGAGGTGCAGGACACCTGCACCTCGCTGGGTTTGATGCTGTCGATCGTGCTGTCCGTGGCGCTGGCCCGCGGGGTCCTCCAGCGGCACGTGCACCGGCCTACGGCCCACGCCTTCGTCTTGGAGTTTCTGGCCACCTTCCAGCTCTGCTTCTGCACCCTCGAGCTGCAACTGCTGGGCGAGCAGGAACCCGCGCACCCCACCTGGTCGCTGACGCTAACCTACTTCTTCTCGTTGGTGCATGGCCTGACTCTGGTGGGCACGGCCAGCAACCCGTGCGGTGTGATGATGCAGATGATGCTGGGGGGGATGTCCCCCGAGACGGGGGCGATGAGGCTGTTGGCTCAGCTGATGGCTGCTCTGGGCAGCAGGTACTGTATAGGCGCCCTGTGGAGCCTGGGACTGACCAGGTATCACGTCGGTGAGAGGAGCTTCGCTTGCAGGAACCCCATGCACGTCGACTTGCCCAAAGCCGTCGTCGTAGAGGCCATCTGCTCCTTTATCTTCCACAGTGCCCTGCTGCACTTCCAGGAGGTCGGAACCAAGCTTCGGATCCACCTGCTGGCAGCACTCATCACCTTTTTGGTCTATGCAGGTTTGTTATTCCCACAAAACACCCGGTTCGTCCAGACCTCTTGACCTGAGGCTCTAAGCTCTTTACCAAGAAACCCCTGAACCTCTGTGATGTCAGTACTAGTATCCCCGTTATTCTAACCATTTTGCGTCCCGTTCTTTACCAGTAGGGCCAAAATATAGATCCTCCATTCAGTGCCTTTTTGAACACTCAGAAAAAGGAGCCACTTCTGTGCTGAAACTGAGAACTTGTGAGCTATTGCCAAAGGTTCAAATATCCTACAAAGGGATTGTTTCAATGGCAGAGAGGAAGATAAGTTATCAGCTACCTCTTTCCTCAAGCCAACCTGGTATAGATCCTTTCTGACACTCACTGAAAAATGATCCTGGGCTTAAAAAGCTCCTTCCAATTTAAAGCTACATGATTGGTTAGTAGTAAGAGTGGCAAGTACAGTTCAGTTCTATTTCTTAGTTCTTTTCCTGAAAAATTACTTAAAAGTAATTTATTTCCTTAATAATTCATCTTGAGTAATAAATGAACTTTTAAGTGACTTATCAAGAAAGATGCTTTAAAAGTAAAACTTGACCCTCACTGGTTTGGTTCAGTGGATAGAGTGTTGGCCTGCGGACTGAAGGGTCCCAGGTTCGATTCCAGTCAAGGGCACATGCCCGGGTTGTGAGCTCGACCCCCAGTAGGGAGCGTGCAGGAGGCAGCTGATCAATGGTTCTCTCTCATCGATGTTTCTCTCTCTCTCCCTCTCCCTTCCTCTCTCAAGTCAATAAAAATATTAAAAAATTAAAACTTGCTTGAAATTAAAGGTTCTTTTTAAAAACAAATAACTCTTGAGAAATCTGATTTCTTGTAAACCATTTGTTTACCTTGACAGATATCAGATGCAAAAAGTTTAATGATGAAATGTGTCGTTTTAAAAGATTACAACAAAACATCTTCATTGGGACTATATCTGAATTATAAAATGTTTTGGAGGAAAGGAAATATGTAGTAAGAGTTTATCTTCTTCCCATTAAAATTAAAATATGAGTAGAAGCAAACCTTGAGCTGAGGACTCCTACTAAACACATGCTTGCCCTCCTAGGGTAAAATGAACACCACGAATGTTTTCCTTTCTTTAGATCTAGTACCATTCTTTTTTAGACACAGATGGAAATAAATGGTATAGGCAAGAGGGCAGGATATAATGCATATTTGAGGAGTTGGTGAATAGTTGCTTATTAAAGTTTTAGGTTTTAGCTAAAGCAGAAACATCCTCCATATATAAACAGGGTCATCCCTTGCAAAATGTTTTGCCACAGTTGGGACACAGGTGAGGGTACTCAGAAGTCACCACCAATACAGGTCACATTAAAACAGCTGATTATGTATTTTAAGACAGAACATAACTGTCCAGCACTGTAGCCACAGGCTCCTTGGATAGCCACTGACCAAGTGTCTGTGTATTTATTGATTTGGCACCCTGCACCTTGATGCACAAATTGAGGCCACTGAAGTCATTACCACTTATGTACTTAATTGGTTCCCCAAATTAAGTGAAGAGGGGGGAAAAGGTGGGGGAAGGGGAAAAGCTGTGTGACCTATTAGCATGTTAAAGCTATGAAATTACTAATGCAAATTTCAAGCAAATCTTCCTTAACTTAGATATGGGAAATTTTAGCTCACTGAACAGAGTAAGAGAGGACTGCATTCATTTTTTAAATTAATTTGATGTTGAAAAAAATTATTTTATACATCTAAGTTGTCTTTACTACAGCCCCCTATTCATTTCCTTTGTAGAATTTTTATACACTTGTTTTCTGATATAATGTCTGTTTTCCTTCACTAGACAGTAAGCTTTATGAGAGACTAAAATTGATTCATTATAACATATAACCATGACTTAGCATGGTGTCACCTGCTACAAAATAAATAGTAAGGATTTTTAGAATGAGTGAATTGGCAAATACTCTATTCACTTTTTTAAAATCATACAGAAAGAAATAATATATATGTGGGTGGGTATTCTATATGTAATGCCTAAGGACTTTCAAAATAAGCACAATAAATTATCTGAAGAAATTGTAGGATTTTTACTTTATTAATTCAGGAGTTTTTCATGATGAATATAAGTAAAATTTTTGTCGGTGGAGAAGGGAATTAAGCTTTTTACATGTTTTCATTTTTAATACAATAACCATCTGAAACAGGTGCTAATTTAAAGATGAAAAATAAGTTCAAATAAAAATTCAAGACATTTTTAAAAGTATGTATTTTTATTTATTTCAGCGAGAAGGGAAACATCAATGATGAGAATCATTGATTAATTGGCTGCCTCCTGCACACCCCACACTGGGGATCGAGCCCACAACCCGGGCATGTGCCCTGACAGGGAATTGAACCCTGATCTCTTGGTTCATACTTCGACACTCAACCACTGAGCCATACCAGCTGGGCTCAAGACATTTTATATTATGCTAGTTATAATAGAATGGTTAAGAGGTGTTGGACTGTTTCCTTAGGAGAGATACTTAATTTGGGTTGTTTCCTCATTTTTAAAATGAAGAATACTACTATCTATATCAATTGTGAGGAATAGAGTAATGTATGCAAGTTCTTAGCATAGTACCTGCTACTAATATTCTGGTCACTAGAAAGGGCTAGTCCACTGTAAATTAGTTCATGGACATTCTGGATTATACATGAGTCTGATGTGATTTTAGGAGTGTCATTCTGTCAGAGAATGTGATTCCCTTAGGAGTGCTGAGAAACATTAGTGCCTAGAATTGCCAAATTTGGGACTTAGCCTTTCACTGTGGTGACTTCACTCAGTTCATGCTGTCCTCCAAGACTCTTCACAGCAGCTGGCCAGATCTCCCCACTGATACCTCTTCAAGATGTTAAGATTTCTTCCTTTCAAATGCCAATGATTAGTAGCTTGTTTTTCGAAGCCATTTTCTGTTAGTTCTATGCCTGGTGCATGATTTCTTACTTTTTAAATAATTCATGTTTAATTACACAATACATGTGTTCTTTTTGTAAAAAAAAAAAAAAACTGACACTACCAGTGAGACTAAAAGTGACTTTTGACTGCCATCCTCATGCCTATCCCCTCCCCTTCCCTCTGTACTCTTTCCTCCAGGGCAATCCTCTGTGCATGTGTTGTGTGTCCTTTCAAACTTTTTTTCTGTCCATTTATTATATATATAGATAAGACCCTACAGAATCCAGTGTGTGTTTGTGTTAACATAAAAAGTTTCATACCTTACTTTCTGGGTTTGCTTTTTTTGGTGGTGGTTGTAAGGATATATTTTGGAGATCTCTCATTATTTCCAAATATTGAATGGTATTCCAAATTAACAATAAACTAATGTACTTAGCTGTTTTCTTATGACTGGGCATGTAGGTTTTCCCTATTGCTACTATAAGCAACGTGTATACAGGTATGTCTACTTGGTTGTCCAGTGACAATATGAATCATGCTATGAATGAGGCTAGTGTGCTAGAAGAAAACTCTTAGCCAAGTGAACTTGGTCCATTGTTCAACATCTTCATCTCAACAGCTTCAATGTTTTCAGCCTATCAAGTGTGAAATCTGGGTGAATTCTTATGAAAAGGTCACTTAATTTCCTATTTTACTTTGCTGTATTTTATGAAACCATATGCTATAATGATGTTTTGAAAAGCTGAGCTCTGCTGAACACTGTTGGACAGGCAGTCCATCCTCCTCTGCCTTTTCTTTCTTGCTGTGTAGCAAGAACGATCAACTCCTAGGCCCCATGTCAGAGAGATACCCTGGTGTAGGGCTAGATCATGAATCCTGAAAAGCAGTTGACAGGATTTGTGCTTATTGTTCATGACTACTCAGTCACTTCTTGGCAAAAAAATTTTTGTAACCACTTTACTGAGGTATAATTTACTTACCATTCCATTACTTCTTTAGGGCTCTCTTGACAAGAAAAAATGGAGTTAATGATAATGCTTTGGTCCATTTTACTTTTTGTTTTCAACACAAAGGTATGCTATGTCCAAGAGAAACCTGAGGTACTGAATCCATTTTTTAATGTATTTTCATTTTATTTTTATTATTTATTCATTTAAGTTAAAAAACAGCCAAATCTCCTGTTTTATAAAATCTTATAGGAACAGCAATAGAGCAGATTCATTCTGAATGTACATCTTACAATAATATATAGGAAAAGCACTGGATTAACTTTCTTTTCCTCTTCTTTTTTATCCTCACCTGAAGAGTAAGGATATTCTTCCATTGATTTTTAGAGTGGAAGGGACGGAAGGGGGAGACAGGGAAAGAGAGAGGAGAAAGAAACATCGATGTGAGAGAGACACATAACTGATTGCCTCTTACACATGCCTGACCAGGGGTGGGGATCAAACCTGCAACCCAGGTAGGTGCCCTTGACTGGGAATTGGACCTCTGGTGCACAGACCGATGCTCTAATCACTGAACCATGCAAGCCAGGGCTGGATTAACTTTCTTAATAACCTGTTGGGTTTTTTTGCACCTGGCATATTATAACCTATAATCTATTTTTATATAGACAGGTGATTCTACAAAGAAAGATCATAGAATAAGAATGCAGTCGGCTCCTGTATTTGGAACCCCACAGGTTCCGAATCTATGAGTTCCAAATCCACAGATTCAACCAACCATGGATCAAAAACATTCCATGTACTATGTAGCTAGGACTATGATAATTGTGTCTATACCAGTGATGGCGAACCTTTTGAGCTTGGCGTGTCAGCATTTTGAAAAACCCTAACTTAACTCTGGTGCCGTGTCACACATAGAAATTTTTTGATATTTGCAACCATAGTAAAACAAAGACTTATATTTTTGATACTTATTTTATATATTTAAATGCCATTTAACAAAGAAAAATCAGCTAAAAAAATGAGTTCGCTTGTCACCTCTGACACACATGTCATAGGTTCGCCATCACTGGTCTATACTGACTGTATGCACTTTTTTGTTGTCATTATTCCCTATATAATAAACAACTATTTATACAGCATTTATATTGTATTAGGTATTATAAGTAATCTTGAGATGACTTAAAGTATAGGGGAGGTGTGTATGTATATGTGCAACTACTATGCCATTTTATATAAGGGACTTGGACAATTATGGATTTTGGTATTTGCAGGGGCTCCTGGAACCAATCCCCCACAGATACCAAAGGGTGACTGTCCTTAACTATATAAAACAAAAGTTAGATTTAATAACCCCTATATTTTCAGTTACAAGAAAATGTAAGATTCATGGTTTGGTATCACTCTGCTTAAAATGTATTACAGGAGGAAGTCTAACAGGAGCTATATTTAATCCAGCTTTGGCACTTTCACTACATTTCAAGTGTTTCGATGAAGCATTCCTTCAATTTTTTATAGTATATTGGCTGGCTCCTTCTTTAGGTAAGTATGTTTTTATTTAATATGATTGAAAGATCAATTTATCTTGAAATATGGTATGGAATATCACCGTAGCACATCAATTTCTAAAGCCAGAGAAGGCACAAAAAATAAAATAAAAAGGATAGTTAACATGCCTGAAATAACAGTTTATCTTGTGCAGTATCCTTTAAAACTGTTTTTATCTTCAAAGAAGCAAAATTATCTAGTTAAGGATAGTCAGTTACAAGTATGATACCACTTAACAAAAAACTCTCAGATATGAGGGCAAAAAAAATGAGTGATTAATTCATTAAAAACTTATTTCTTTTTTACTAAAGAAATTAGTTTTTTTAAATTTGTGAACTCCAGATAAAATACTGTTAGTTCATTTGACTCATTTTGCAGAAAAGCATTTTATATAACAATGTGTACCTGTAATGAGCACAGCTTTAAAATCCACAAGATTCATTACTGTTACTTCTATTAAATCAGAAGATATATAAAGCTCCTCTATACAGATGGGCCAAATAACACAAAAAGTTAAAAAATAACTGTAGTGATAATATGCATTTCTTTATATGTTACTGATTAGTCATTTGTTTTAAGCTTGATTATAATTCATAACTATAAGTGAGTATGAGGATACCTGGCTTTCTGTTAGTTCATCCTTATTTTTATCTACAGTTAGCTGTTTATTTCTTGTTGCTCGGCTCCGTTTGTTTTTCTTAAAGGGCACATATAGAAGGGAACAAGGGCACAGGGTTTGAACAGCCCTCACACTTTACTCCTGCCATTTACCCCCCATTCCTTTATGTAGTATCTATTGTTAATATGCAGGTCTAAACATGAAGAATATCAGAGAAAACCTGCATTTTATTTTATTTATTTATTTTTTTAAATATATTTTATTGATTTTTTACAGAGAGGAAGGGAGAGAGATGGAGAGTTAGAAACATCGATGAGATAGAAACATCGATCAGCTGCCTCCTGCACATCTCCCACTGGGAATGTGCCCGAAACCCAGCTACACGCCCCTAACCGGAATCGAACCTGGGACCTTTCAGTCCGCAGGCCGACGCTCTATCCACTGAGCCAAACCGGTTTCGGCGAAAACCTGCATTTTAAAATGCTAATATTGGTGCCTTTTTTTTTAGTTCAACAGATTGCTAGTTTTCCAATAATAAATGCTTTAAAGATAAATTTTCTCTGTTTTTGATTTTTAAGAAGTTAAAAATGTCACTGAAGTTAATGAAGAAGCTAAAAAGGTCACTAATTGGACAGGTCTAGTGATAGTTTTCATGTGGAAAAATCTCTAATATGTCTTATTTGAAATCAACATATATTATTAACATTATATACATATTTGTTTAATGCATCCTAAATATGATGTTAACAATAGGCCCATGATACTAAGGAATTGTTTCACCCATTACTTGAAAGAATGCTAAAAAGTTGGCCTTTCCAGGAGAATTTGATGAGAAATCAGTAGTAATGACACTCTCTGTAAAAGGACCCTGACATTTTACTTTAAACACAGGTCCAAATCACTCCATAATTTCTTCTTGAAGAACATACTGGGGGGAAAATCTCATGACAAATAAAAAAAGAAACTATCATCTCTGCCCCTTTAGAAAGTACAGTATACAAACTAGCGAGTAGCAGGAAGGGAAAAAGGATATATTCTCTTCCTGTTATTGTAGTCCAAACAAGGAGGTAATATCATATATGGCCATTACCAAAGCACTTTAAAGAACTACTTATCCAAAAACAACTCAAAATATAAATATACTTTTATCCATTCCTTTGCTTCCTATTTAAGGAATCCTTTAAAACTGGAATTAGAATAAACTTTTATGCAATTATGTATGGCCCTACTTAGCTTGTTGAAAATAAGCAAAGATTCTTAGTTAGCCTAAAGACCTCCTTTTTTCTAAATAGACCCAACATAAAAAATTCCTGTTGTTGTTTTTTGGTTTAAGGAGGCATGTTCCTATATTTCTTTTTTTTTTTAAATATATATATATATATATATATATATATATATTTTTTTTTTTTTTTTTTTTATTGAGGTCAGAGAAGAGAGGGGAGAGACGGAAACATCCATGATGAGAGAGAATCATTGGTCGGCTGCCTCCTGCAGGACCCCTACTGGGGATCAAGCCCACAACCCGGGCATGTGCCCTTGACCTTGGAATTGAACCTGGGACCCTTCAGTCCGCCTTCAGTCCGCAGGCCGACGCTCTATCCACTGAGCCAAACCAGCTAGGGCTGTTCCTATATTTCTTTAAGAGATTTATGAATGAGAAACAATACAGGAATCCTTCAATATATATATGGATAAAAGGTGTGAAAATATGGCAGTTTTTAGAATACTGAATTTCAGCTTACAATGAATATTGTCATACACTGAAGTTACATTCCCATTGGAGGGAAAAATATGGCCTCAAATGAAATAAGGTCACAATTAAAGTCAAAGAGGGATAGGAAATATAAGAAATTACATTTTTACAAAAGTCATTCAAAGAGCTAAGTAAGAGATAAGGAGTCAAAACAAGCAAAACCCCATAAAGCTACATGAGGCAATGCCATGGAGTGAAATGGACAGCAATGCCCAGACAGCTATCTTCTTTTCTTTTTTGACCAAGCAAGGAGCAAGCTATTCTTGAAAACCACAGGCCTAGTTCTTGTTTCTCTTCATAGTGGATATTGTAATTCCTTTAATGCCCCCTGCCATCTCCCCAAAATCAATTTAAAATGTTATAAATGTGATTATAAGACTGTATATGAAATTATTTCTCTAATTTACACATATCATAGAATGAAAATTACATTTGCTTATATGAAATGGGAATTCCATTTTAGAAAAAAGTTTTCAATGTGATGTCTTATTTTCTAGCTCTGACTTTATAAAGAAAATGTCAGATTTGGTGGATCATAACCTAGGGATTGTTCTGACATTTTTTTCATTTCAAGCCTTTGGTTGCAAAACAGACTCATCTTTTTAAAAATATGTTAAGCTATCCAAAAGCTAATTAAACCTTAAGGTTTCCTGTTGTTACCAAATAAGAGTAATATAATATCAAATCTGCATGGGACAAACACTCAATCTTAGTTAAAACTGACCTAGAGCTTTAGACCTAAGTATGTTAAGATAAAACATAGTAACTGTTGGAGACTTCCCTTTCAAGGCAGTGATTTGAGCACTCTACTCTAACCCTGTTCCTCACTGAAAAATCAACCAGGACCTACATGCTAGATTTGCCTGGTATGATCTCAAAATGAAGATTTACTATTATGTCATTTCTTTTTCATATTTAAGATTTAAAATTTCAACATTAACCAAAATTTTGTTCTAGATATTTTGCTTGATACAGCTTTAAAAGCTATTAACGGTTAAGATTTGATGAAAAAATGAGAAGAGATAAAGTAATCTAACATAGTGTTCTTTTTTGATCATTCCAAGTGAAAACTCAAGAGTGCTTTCAGTTGTTTTATTTTCCCAGAACATCCTTAGGGCATCGATTTTCTTTATTTTTTTTCTAATCCTCATCTGAGGAAGTGAACATCCCCCCCCCCACACACACACCACCACCACCCACCCAATTTATTTTTAGAGAGAGAGATCAATATGAGAGAAACATTGATCGCTGCCTCCTGTACATGACCGGTGCAACCTAGGCCCTGACTGGAAATTGAACTGGCAACCTTTAGGTGTAAGGGGTGACACTCTAACTACTGAGCCACCTGGCCAGGGCTAGCGCAGCAATTTTCAACAGGTGTGCTGCCAGAATTTTTAAAATCTGCAATACCTGAATATTTAGTCAGGGGCACTGACCTTTTCCCTTAAGATTGTCAAATAAAAAAACAAAACAAAAAAAACAACCAAGAACAGCCAACATAACTATAGATAGGTATCTGGTGTGAATGAATCAAAATTATACCTATTTTTTTGGTCAGATTGGCAAAAAGTGTATTTTTTGGTGACTGCAGAATTTTAGTAATTAGTGTGTGTGTGCCATGAGATGAAAAAGGTTGACAAGCACTACTCGAGGATATGGGGGACAGTGTTGCCACTTTAAAGAGCAAATGGAGACCCAAGTCCAGAGGTTCTGGCTCAGCAAGTCAGTAATGGAGTCAGAACTGGAACTCCAACTATTTAGGTTTGGTTTATCCTCTATGTTTAGAGCTTACTGGTTTTACCAAGTACATATTGTTTTTAAGCGTTCATGGTTGAAGAAGAATAATGCGAGAATATTAGATTTAGAAACAATCTACATTTCATGTAGAATTGATGTAGCAAATTCTTTTAAACATTGCTTTCCAATCTCTAGGTATATAATTGTACATATAATCTTAAGTTATACCTACTTGATGATTATGAATTTCTTTAGAGATTTGTTTTTATTTTATTGTGTTTTATCTTTCAGGTATACTGTTGATGATTTTGACATTCAGCTTGTTCCTTCCATGGCTGTATGACAACCATACAACTAATAAGAAGGAGTAACTATTCCAAAAGACTCAGACTAAGTCACAAGACAGTCCAGTTGGACGTGATAAAGACTTTGTCTCCCCAGATTCAGCACACTGGCTGCACTGGATTCATCAATGTCACTTCCTTTGAGGAAGCTGCCTTAGTTTTCATCACTGGGACTTAAAAAATTACTATGAAAATGAGGCATCCTGTATTTCTCAGTTAAGACTTGTTCTTTTGAGTGTGTATTAAATGCTGCTAGCAGAGACTCACTACATTAACTGTAAATCAAGTGATAATTGTTCATTTTGATGAGGAAAAAAATGAGTACAGGGTGAGAAGGGAAAGGAAGGTGATGGGAGGCCCAAAGAAAGTGTGTATATCAAGTGTCTCCTGAATGAACAGGATTTTTAACCACCGTACTAGTCATGCTCTCAGACCTGGAGAGGATACTTTACAGCCAGTACCTCACACAGTGATACCCAGTGTCATCTTTCAATAGGAAAGTTGCTTTTGGAAGCAGATTATATACCCACTCATATTCCCAGGGTTTCCTAAATTTTAAATATATTCTAATCTAAACTATTTTCTCTAAACAAAGCGGCTCACTAGCTTTAGGCAAGCTGTTATTCTTTAATAGTATACTGTATAATGACACAAAGCACCCATACAAAGTCAAGATGTAACCTTTTCACACTCTCTTTTGATCCTAATCAAAGTAGGTAGGGCATGTATTTTTAATCTGTTTTACAGATAAGGAAACTAAGTCTAGGGAGTGTTGCGGCCCTGCCCAAGTTCAAATACAGTCAAACACCATCTTGAGGACTTCTACTTTAATACAAAAAATATTCTCAGTCATCAATATGACTAAAGGAAAATGAAGATTTTGAAGAAACATTAAATATTTTATAACAGTAAAGTCTGTTTAGGAATTAACTAGCCTTTTTTTTTTTTTTTTAAGGCTTAAAGAACCTTCAAAATTTCCCCTATTTCCTTTATTGTATGAGGTCTACTTTAATTAAAGTTCTGGCCATAAAAGGTTAGGTGTGTTTCTTTTCAAAGGCAATTCCATTATTAGGGTGAGAACTGAAGTAAACAAATATGGGGTGAAATAAAAGCTGTTTGAGCAATAATCAATTAGGCAAGTGACAAACTGCCAGGTACTTCAAGTGCTGCTTGGTGATCAGCTTGTACAGTCCCTCTTTACACCTGCAGACTGAACTATGGCAAGGCAGCCAGCCAGCCAGTTTGACAACCGTGGACTCACACACCTCAGTAGTTTCTATTTTAAAAGCAGAGTTCATAAAATTGTGACAATGGCTAAATTCAGTCTCTGACATGTTTTGTTGTTAATCCTCACCCAAGGATCTTTTTCCATTGATTTTTAGAGAGAGTGGAAAGGAGAGGGCGAGACAGAAACATCAACATGAGCTGGGGAGGGAGCCTGCAACCTAGTTACATGCCTCTGACAGAAATCAAACCCAGGTCCCTTCAATTTGTGAGCCTATGCTTTATCCACTGAGCAAAACCAGCCAGAGCATGACATGGTTTATTTGGCCTGCACAGTATTTAACAACAACAACACACACACACAGCTAGTATTTTAAGTCTTTTTCACATAAAAATCCAGTTTCCTCTTGCAAATATCAAAATATGTGGCAATACTAGGCCTGAATTCTGCCCCCTATAAAAAACATGCCATCAGATATGGCATCTGCTACCGGGGTACTTCTTGCTGCAGTTATCTACTGTACAGTCCCAATTCCCCATTGTTCCTTTAAGAACTTAGTTCCTGTCTTACTCTCTCTACGATACTACTCCGGTATATTTCTTGTGATTTCAATGCCCATACAGATGATGCTTAGTGTCTTGCCTCTCAGTATGTTGGCTGAACTGAAAGATTCAATAGTTTCTCCTATTCTGTCTCAGCTACAACTTCAGTCATAACCTTCAATTTGTCATTAGCAATAACTCAGACTCTTCTATGATCTCAACACCCCACTCTCCAACACTAACACCTCTTTCCAGCTTGATGACCCTATTTCGAATGATTCCTTGACCTTCATGGGGAGCTTTTGTTCATTGCTACCACCCCCTTTTCACATCTCTCACTCCTCTCGTGTTCTCTTTCCTTAAGTGTGTATGTTCCCCCACATCCGGCGTGGTTCAGGGTTCAGGATCTGGAAGAGGGGCCGCACACAAATGAAAGAGACGAGACAAGAGATAATTTGGAAATTGGGGGGGGGGCAGGCGAGAGCTCATCCCAAGAGGTTGGACTCCGCTTGTGCTCAGGCCTCGCCATCTTTTTATTCAGTTTGGGATCCACCCATAGCCCTTAGGCAGGCAAGTTCCAGTAAAAGACAGACTACCTTATCAATAAGGATTTACATGACTCTGGTGGGGAAGTTGCTTCAGCTACCATTGTCTGGACTAAACAGTGGGTGCATAGCTCTGACCTTTGCCAGGGCTTCAAGGGTCACCAGTCTTCCTGGCTCCTTGTCCACACCTCTCTGCTAGAGAAGACAAGAGCCGGCTTCCCACGCTTAAGCAGCTTAAATTACACACTTGCATACCATTTTAACTTCCTTGTTTCTTTATCTCTTCATCATCCTCACATGGCTTAACCGCAACTTGATTAAATCTGCTTATTCCATGCCTGCACCTGAACAGTTCTTTCAAAGAATTTTTCTGTAAAGGGAAGAAAATGTGGGCAGTAGCTGAAGGAGAAAGTTGGGTCAAGAGATTTTTTTCTTAATGGGAAAGGTATCAGCATGTTTATATGCTGACCAGAATGGTGCAGTAGAAAGAAAATAACTGATGATGTAGGAGAGGAAGGGGAGATTTAGTGAAGACAGAATCAAATACACAATGGAAGGGGTTGGCTTCAACCAGAGGCATAGACAGCTCATTCATAGTAACAGGAGAAAAAGTAATATATTGGCACAAGAAGAGTTAGGTAAGTAGAAGTGGTAGTGGGAGTTTGAAGTTCTTCAATTTTCCTCTTCCCAATTTCTCTAAAAGCATTCTAATCAGGCCTTCAATTCCAACATTCCACTGAAACTCTTGCCAAGAATTTCCATGTTGTTAAATGGAACTCTCATCCTTCCTATCAGTATTTGATACAATTGATTTCTGTCTCCTGAAAACACTTGTTTCAGAAAATCATTTTCTCAAGGTTCTTTAGATAGTTCTTCCTCCTTTCCCCAAACTACATGATAGTTCCCCAGGGCTCACTTCTCTGAGCTCTTTTCTATTTATACTTACTGCCTTAGTAATTTTATCCAGTCCTGTGGCCTTATAGCAGCATCTATATCCTAATGACTGCCAAATTTATATCTCTAGCTTATATAACTCCAGACTCATATTCATCTGTATATATGACATTTCTCTTTGGCTAATAACTTAATTCAAACTGCGTAGTTTATCCAATCTATTGATGGGGTATTCTAGTCATTCACTTCAAGAAAATTTTTTTAAATTGATTTGAGAGACAAACATTGATCTGTTGTTCCACTCATCCATGCATTCACTGGTTGCTTCTTATAAGTGCCCTGACCAGAGATTGAACCTGCAACCTTGGTGTATTAGGACAATGCTCTAACCAACTGAGCTACCAGGACAGGGCCTAGTTACTCACTATTAAAGCAATGCTTCAATAAACATTCTTGTGCACACCTCCTGTGTACATATGTTTTTCTAGGAAGGTAGGCTTTCATAATGTTCATTATGGCCTAGTTTGGTCCAAGCCTCCACTTACTTCCTACTTCCCAGATTACTGCAGTAACTTCCTGTTTCTACCCCTGAGCGATCCTATCAATATATGACTCAGCTTCTTATTTCTGACATAAATGCATGTATTCCTCCAGTTAACTATTATAAAACTGTAGGAAATGGGTGTTAATGTGTTGGGGAAAACTGCATATCAACCAATGGGACTTCTGGGTTATACTGACATCACTGCCCTATTTAGCAATTGTTTGTGAACTAGTTCACATTATTTAAAAAACATGCTATAACAAAACTGTACTTGAATGCTAGGGCTAGAATAACTACAATTTTTTTAAAAAAATATATTTTATTGATTTTCTACAGAGAGGAAGGGAGAGAGATAGAGAGTTAGAAACATCGATGAGAGAGGAACATCGATCAGCTGTCTCCTGCACATCTCCTACTGGGGATGTGCCCGCAACCCAGGTACATGCCCTTGACCGGAATCGAACCTGGGATCTTTCAGTCCGCAAGCCGACGCTCTATCCACTGAGCCAAACCGGTTTCGGCTAGAATAACTACAATTTAAATAATCCTACATGGTGAGTAAGTTTCCTTGCTTCTAAATGGCATACAAGATTCCACAACTTCTTGTGGAAATATATGTTTTTTAAATGTATTTTTATTGATTTCAGAGACGAAAAGAAAGGAAGAGATAGAAACATCAATGATGAGAGAGAATCATTGACCAGCTGCCTCCCTGCACGCTCCCTACTGGGAATTCAACCCAGAACCCTTCAGTCCACAGGCCAATGCTCTATCCACTGTGCCAAATAAGCTAGGGCTATAGTAGCTTCTTAACTAGAATCTTTGCCTTTAGTCTTCCTCCTTGACATTCTAAGTTGGCCAGACTTGTATCCTAATCTACCACTTCAGTCCCTCACACAAAAAACTGCAATGGCTCCCATAATAAACCCCACCCCCCGATCACAGCACTTAATACTCTGCCTATTTCCTAGCTTGAACACCTTGAAGCACCTATATCTTAATCTGTGTACTCACCACCAAAGAACAGGCACTCAAAATGTATCTTTTGTTTAAATGAATTAAAAACTCCCTATCAATCCAAAATACTTCCCATTCCTTCACAATTTCCTCCTACTGTAGCTAGTCAATCTTCTCGATATACACTGGTTACCCCAGTCATAGTTTAATACTAAAGTCCACGATTACTCTAGCCTCTGAGCCATTCTTTTACCATCAAAGGTGACAATCTCAAACTGCAAAATCACCTCAGAAAAGATTGAAAAACAAGCAAATTTCAAATGCCCAAATGTTAATTCCATAACTTAGAGACCAGTTAACAGAAATGTGCATGTTGCCCTGGCCGGTGTGGCTTAGTTGGTTGAGCGTCATCCCGTGCACCAAGGGGTCTCAGGTTTGGTTCGATTCCCAGTCGGGGCACATGCCCAAGTTGCAGGTTTAGTCCCAGTCAGGGTGCAGTCAGGAGGCAACCAGTCAATGTTTCTTTCTCTCCCCCTCTCCTTTCCTCTCTCTAAAATTAAAATATATATATATTTGTATATATAATGTGTGTGTACATGTTAACAGTTGATGAATAAGTCTCTCCTCTTGAAGACAACTGAGCTTGGGGATCACGAAATGAATGATAGACAGGTCACAGAGTAGGAGATTAGTATCCAGAATATAGTACGAGGGCAGATTGTGGAAGTGTAAATCACCACATTCTTTTCAGAGAACAGCTGAGCAAAATCTAACCAAGTTTAAGATTTACACAAGTATTTTTTGTTTCTGGGATTAGCAGAAATAAATGTTTGTGGGTCCTATAGGAAATGCACTTATGATAGGCATAATGAGAAGAATGTAAGCTAATGTGATAGAGAAACACACACATGTGCGTAAGACATGCAATGAATATTCAATGCAGCATTACTTTAATGAATAACGAACCTTAAGTGCCCATCAAGAGGATGGACGAACTGTGCTATACAGCTGCCTATATCAACTTGGATAAAACTCTCAAAGTGTTACACAGTAAAAGCAACAGAAGGATTCAACCAATAAAAATTTAAAAATATGGAACCCAATCATGTACAGTATTAATAGGATACATACATACATATGTGGCAAAAACAGAGTTATAATAAATACCAAATTTGGAATAGTGGTGGTGACCTCTGAAGAGGGACTGGGATTGAGGGAATACAAAAGCAGCTTCAGTTGTATTTGTATAATTTTATTTCCTCACTGCACGTGAATATATGGACATGTGTTTAATTTAACACGCCAAAAAAATTTCAGAACAGCCCAGCCAGTCCGGTTTAGTGGCTGAGTGTTGACCCATGCACCAAGAGCTCGCCAGTTCGATTCCCGACCAGGGCATGTGCTCGGGTTGTGGGCTCTATCCCCAATAGGGGGTGTGAAGGAAGCAGCCTATAGATGTTTCTCTTTCTCTCTTACGCTCTAAAAACCAATAAAAACATTTTTTTAAAAAAAGAATATATATATAGCCCCATTTCCTATCCCTCAGTGTGTGTGTGGGGGGGGATGTATTTGTTTTCAAATGCAGCCATAACAAAGTGCCACAAGCTGGTGGTTTAGAAGAAAATAATTTAATACTGTCTCATAGTTCTTGAGGCCAGAAGCCCAAGACAAAGGTGTTAGCAGGCCCACATTCCCTCTAAAGGTCCTACACCTATTCCAGGCTTCTCTCTTAGCTTCTGGTAGCCCCAGGAATTCCTTGGCTTGTAGATCCATTACTACACTCTTCCATCTTCATATGGCCTTAACTTCTATTCATATCTGCTCGTTTCCAAATTCCCCCTCCTCTCCATCTCCTATTTCTACCAGAAATAACTATAACCACTTTCTTATGTCCTTCCAGAGGTATCTCATGTATTCACAACCATGATGCCAGCTGGCCCCATGTCTTCTATATAAAATATCTTTGCATCTTGATCTTTTCCATTTAATATATCTTGGAGCTTATTCAGTATCAATACATAAGTACTACCTAACTCCTTTTAAGGATAATTTTTCAACCCTTAAACTGTACTGTAAATTGACCCATACCTAATTATAAACAATGAGGTTGTTTTCAGTCTTACTTTTACAAATAAAATTGCAATTAATATCCTTGCATATATAACCTTTACTAATGTGCAAACTATGTATAGGATAAATTCCTTTAAGTGGATTTTCTAGATCAGTGGTTCTCAACCTTCTGGCCCTTTAAATACAGTTCCTCATGTTGTGACCCAACCATAAAATTATTTTCGTTGCTACTTCATAACTGTAATGTTGCTACTGTTATGAATCGTAATGTAAATATCTGATATCCAGAATGGTCTTAGGCGACCCCTGTGAAAGGGTCGTTCGACTGCCAAAGGGGTCGCGACCCACAGGTTGAGAACCAGTTCTAGATCACAGGACATGTGTATTTTTGACAAATAATGTGTCCCTCAGTTTTCATAAAAACCTTTCTTGCCCTAGCCGGTTTGGCTCAATGGTAAGAGCGTCCATCAACCCATGGACTGAAGGGTCATGGGTTAGATTCCGGTCAAAGGGATGTACCTCAGTTGCAGGCGCCATCCCTGGCCTCAGTTGGGGCGCATGCGGGAGGCAACCAATCGATGTGTCTCTCACATCACTGTCTCTTCCCCACCCTCCCACTCTAAAAATCAATGAAAAAAAATACCCTCAGGTGATGATTAACAAAAAAAACAAGCTTTCTTTACTTTTACTATATACAATTCCAATTTATTGAAGTTCTTTTTAAAAACTTGGGGTTGCAGTAGATAGCTATAAACTATTTGCAAGCCAGCATCCAAGCATCCTTCTATTTGGGTTAATCTTCCATTGTAAGAATCTGGGCAGGGGCAATGCCCTCCCACTACAGAAGCTGATGGGGCCAGACACTCATCTTCTGTCCCTGGCAACACACACAGTGCCAACCAGGACTCTGTGGTGACTCAAAGACATGGAGGCAATTAAGAAATCAGTCTAACAGCAACAGAGGAATCAAACATCTTATGTAAACCACTCCTAGCTGCTATCCATTTGTGAGCTACCAGATAGGCTTCGAATAAATGTTTTCTGCTTATATTTGCCCAATTACAACCAGAACTTGGGCTCATAATTTTGGTCATACTTTTATGAACATAAATTGCTGCACTATCCTCAAATTTGCACCATGCAGCTATAAAGGCTTAGACTGTTGTATTTTTTTGTAATACATATATTTGCTTTTCGTCATAATTCTATCAGCTATTTACTGCTGCTATTGCTATGCCGGACACAAACATCCCTTTCTCCTTTTCTAACCTGTGGCTTGCCTAGAAACTAGATGCTCGGCTACATCAGACCTGTTTGTAGAGCAGTAGAGACATGCAGTGAAGTCCTGAGGTCCTGTGAGAAAAATTCAGATTTCACCACATATATTTTAATTGCTCAGTGGATTTTTATATTTCAGGTTTCTTAGAGATGAGTTAATGTTATATTTTAAGCTTCTCCTTTCAGTTATAAAAAGAATTACCACTACTGGTAATAATTAACATTTATTGGGCCATTTTCTAGGCACCGTTGTTCTGTGTATATTAGTGATTCATACAATCTTTAAAATAAAAAAAAGGAAATCCTAAGAATTAGTTAACTTTTATTCACTTTTATTTAGACTTCTTATCCCCAGGTTCCATTTCTCTTTTTTATCTTAAAGTTATGTTAAAAACAAATAAAAAATTAGGTTCACTGTACTCCTAAAAGGCTTTCTGATTTCCCATCTGAAACTATGAGCTACCTGCTGTTACATATTGGATTTATTTATGTATATATATAAAACCCTAATATGCAAATAGACTGAACAACGGAACAACCGAACCGGTCGCTATGACGTGTGCTAACCACCAGGGGGTGTGCACGGACCATGGCAGGCAACAGCAGCAGGTGGCAGAGTGTGGAACATGGCAGGCGTCAGCTGCAGAGGGATAGTGGAGCAGGTGAGTGGGGGTGCCAGACCAAAGCAGGGTGCTGGTTCATGTCATCGGGGTGAGCCTCTGGTGGTTACCGAAAATTCTTTGCTCCTGTGCCGTGGTCCTACCCAGCGCTCACACCTGCTGTGCAGCCACCTCTTGCACCCGCTGCCAAGATGGCCCTGCTCACACCTGCTGCTGGTGCCAGAGCCACCACTCGAATCCACTGCTGGCACAAGCCCCAATTGCACCCATTGCTGGCACTGGTCCCAATTGCTCTGTGCTGTCAGCGGGTGTGAGCGGGGCCTGTGCCATCAGTGCGTGAGAGTGGTGGGAGCGGGGCTGCCGGCAGACAGGGGACTGGGAACGGCTGCAGGAGGGGCCGGGCAGGGGCGCTGAGGATGGACCAAGACCCGCCCCTGTGCCCACCACAGCCTCGCAGCCCACAGTTCCTTTCAAGGTGTACAAATTCGTGCACTGGGCCCCTAATGTATCTATAAGCAGACAGTGTGAGATGCTACCAAAAATGTTTGTTTCAGCTTCTTTGGCAAGGGATGGCAATAATTCTATTAGAACCTTCATAAGAGATTTGCTTAGAATTCAATTACTATATATTAGCCACAGATGGATAGCAGATGTAGATTCAGCCATTCTAGAAATACTTATAAAATGGGATTTGCATGAGTTAGCTATACAGTAGTGCTACTATCTGAAATCCTGCAGGTAAAACAAATGCAAATCTCTTTCTGAGCAATGAGTAATCACACTTGTCCTTTTCTAAAAGTAAAGGACTATATATTATGATAACCTGTGCATAATCTCTTTACTAATATTAGTAAAGATCCTAACAAGATCTCAAAATGCATAACCTACAAAGAGAGAGGAGGAAACCTGCTGGCATCATATCTTAATGAATATATGTTAAAAACGACAGAATCTAGGAGATGACCGTTAATCCTAGCTATTAGGGATATTTTAGATGGCTCACATATGGGCAGAAAATGTCTATGCCTTTCTTTAAATTTGTTCTATATCAAGAAATGAAACAATTCTAGCAACCCTAACATTAAACTCAAATAGAATCAAGAAATGTTGGCTTGCTGATAATTATGAATTTCACTTTTTAGAAGTCTGACCTAATCTCTTTCTCCCTCCTTCTCCTATTTTCTCCCGTGGTTGCAACTGACTCGTATTACAGAATGTGACAGGTGACTCTTTGCATCTTGTCTGCCCCGCCAGGAGATGCTTGACCTCCTACATCTTAGTTGAGTATATTATCCACAATACCAGGCCGAGCACAGCAGTGCCTATAGGAAACACAATGCGCAGAATCTTCTTGACATTTTGTTGGCATGTTATCAGAGAACTTTGTATTTCACTAAAAGTTAGGATTACAAGTCTGTAAGTATGACTTTAAAAAGGAACTCAAGCCCTGCTGGCATGCCTCAGTGGTTGAGTGGCGACCTATGAACCAGAATGTCATGGTTCAATTCCCGGTAAGGGCACATGCCTGGGTTGTGGACTTGATCCCCAGTGTGGGGTGTGCAAGAGGCAGGCGATCAGTGATTCCCTCATCATTGATGTTTCTCTCTCTCTCCCCCTCTCCCTTCCTCTCTAAAATCAATAAAAACGTATTTTTAAAAAAGGGGTGGGGGATTAAAGGGTGGCTCTCTCTCTAGAACACATCAGCATCTTTCTCCACCCCCTTCTTCAACGTCAGTTTCCCTGGCCTCTTCCTCCTAAACTTCAAGGGCCTTCTTTTGCCTCTGTAACTTTTGTTTCTTGGGCCCCTTTCTTCTACGGCTCACTTCTACCTCTGTGACTTTCTATATAAACGTTCTTTTATTGAATAAATAAATAAATAAACAAACAAAATGGTACCCAAATAGAATTTCTAAAATCAACCCATGCATAAGAATACCCTGACTGCTTACTGAAATGGGTAAATGTCTAGGACAGAATGAGTGCTGCTGAGATTTATAGCAGTCTGTGTTTCCTTTCAGCTCCTGGTAGATGGTAAGGCTTAAAAATCCCAGTTCACTCTCTCTATGATACTAAGCGTTACTTTGCCTCTCAATTAAACCATTTCCTCATCTCTAAAGTAGAGCAATAAAAACATCTCTTCCTCGTATGTAGTTATGAATAGTATATGCATAACATATGTAGAGAACTCAGGACAGTAGTTGGTACGAAGGTCTCAGTACATTTCAGTGTCCATTCCGAGTGGCCCTTTCATTTGCCTATTGTAACAAATTTGGTATTTCTGAGAGGGTCAGAAAAAGAAAAATTACTTTCTTTTCAGTCTACCATGAAGGATGAGGGAAACCAAGGGAAAGTGTTGAAAATAAAACCGGGCTTAGTGGTGACAAAGTTTAGTCATTAATAAGCCAAGTGATTCCGAATAGCTTTTCTAACCTTATTTTTAAAGTCAAATAATGGTATTGAAGTTCAAGTATAAATCTGTAAATACAAACTGAGTTGATAAGTATGCTAGAAGAAATTACTCCAAATCAAGTGGAAGAAGCAGAAATTCCTTAAAATGTGTTAAATCCTTGCCCTACTAAATATCAGAATTTAAAGATAAAAATAAATATCTGCCAGAAGCTTTAATGACACACTTCCTTACTCATTTCATGTTCATATTCTCAGAAGTCAAACAAAAATAAGACCAACAAGATTCTCATTTTTGCCAACATTACTTAAAAAAAACACAAAACATTTCCCATTAATGGTTTTAGTCAAGAATGAGAGTACAATAACATAGAAAACCTAGATTTATTTGTTAAGCTATTACAAAGACAAAACAATTATCATGGAGTACTTTGAGGACTTCATCCCAATTTCATGAGTTCTGCTACAGAAACTGAATGAAGAGGCTACAAATTAAAGGATGTAACATAACCAAAGAAGCTATAATAGAACAGACTGGTGAAACATGGTGAAAGGAGCAAAAGCTAGTCAGAAGCAGCACTTGTGTTAGTATGTGTGGCTGGGATGTTTCAAAAAGGCTCCCTAGAGATGCCTGAATGAATTAATCTGGGTCCCAATAGTAAAAAGATCCTTACCCCTGTGGAGAATGAGCAGAGGCCAGATTCATCTGAGATCTTTGTCTTTCTTTTTAAGGGTAAGAGTGTCCTTAGGCCCTAAAGGGGTCTATCTTAGATTCAGCCTCTCTTCCATCCCGTCTACCAACACCTAAGTGCCATGCATTTTCACCACATACCCCTGCTAGGTTACGGAAGATACATACACTGAAGGCAGGAATTATAGGCCTACTCAGAAGGTACCTAGACACAGAAAGTTTGGGGATAAAAGATAAACTACAAATACCCTCTTGGTTAAGTAAATTCACCTTGGTTAATAAAGGTCATAGTTTCTTCTGCTGGTGACAACTTGTTGTCTCATACAGTCTGTCTCAAGAAAGAACTGGTTCAGGAAGTTTTGGAGAAGGAAAAATATTTTCATCAACACCCACTCCACAGAGGAAAAGGCACCAAGTTCTCTCCTACAGTTATGAGCAGAATCTGAAAAACAAAAGGTTACAGTGTTTGTAATAATAACAGCTGTTATTTATTGAACACCTAGTCAAGAGTGTCACCAGACTTAGATATACATCTCAGTCATTGCAACATGCCATCACCCCCTTTTTTCAGATGAGGAAACTGAGGATTAGAGAAGTTATATGCCTTGTCCAAAGACACAGAGCCAGTATGTGGTAGGGTTGAGATTCCACCATTCATGTGTCTTCTCTTTCACCCCATCTCATGTGTTGAGAGGTCCGAGGTTCCACTAACTTGAAAATTTTAATTGTTTCATAAACACTCTAATTAATCCTTGCTCATTCCTTAAAGGCAAACACAATTTTAAGTGATTAAAAATATACAGGCATTGTTTGAAATTCAGGTCAATTATCCACATGAAGAACTTGCATAAACCTGATGAATAAAATATCTCTCAGCTCCAGCTGTAGCATAAAATGAATAGAAAACAAATCACCTCATTAGAAGTTTGTGGCTATTTTATGGTTATTTCACCATAAAATTACATTACAGAGTATCCTACAAATTCTCTCCTGGGAACTGCAATGACATCCCATTTGTGCAACCATTAGTGACAGACCAAATGAGTTTCTCATAATTAATAGAGTGGTTGCTGTTCTCTATTTAGTCTACTTTTCAGGAAGAAATATGTGAAAGCCAAATCAAAAAAATCTGTTTTCCATTTTCAATAAGAGATATAAAAAGTATTAGTGAACTGAAAAACCAACATGCTATAAAGAACATGATAAATGTAAGACAAAAGGGAAGAATTAAGTTTGTACCAAAAGAGTTCCCATGAAATAAAATGCTGAAGTGATGGCATCTGAAACTATGAGATATGAAAATTAAAGTTAACAGAGCTCCAGCAATATGAATATAATTTTTTAGTTAACTGTAGAGGAGACATTGCTAATTTTAGACTGTATGGCTACCAATGACAGAAGTAAATGTTGCAGAAATAAAAATTGAGTACTTAAAAAAGGAGAAGGACTCTAAGAGAATATTTTCTGATAGTTCACCTGGCAGCACGTGAGATGAAAACATGGTGAGTATAAGAAGCAATGTTATGCCCTAGCTGGTTTGGCTCAGTGGATGGAGCATCAGCCTGTGGACTGAAGGGTCCCAGGTTCGATTCTGGTCAAGGACACATGCCCAGGTTGCGGGCTTGATCCCCAGTTGGGGGCGTGCAGGAGGCAGGCAATCAATGATTCTCTCTCATCATTGATGTTTCTATCTCTCTCTCCCTCTCCCTTCCTCTCTGAAATCAATAAAAAGATATTTTAAAAAAAAGAAGCAATGTTATATTCATAATGGCAATAATTTGGAAGGTAAATGGAACTTGGATAATGGCTCTCACAACCTAATTAGATGCCTGACAATAGTAGAAAAGTCAAGTCAAAATATATAAATCTTGCCATGCTATTACTACCTGCTTTAATAAAATAAAGACCTGGATTTAAGTAGCATTTCAAAGATTGGAAGAAAGCTAGTATTCAAGAAAATGCTATCAGATCAGAGGCAGGATACTATAGAGAAGAGGGATAGTAACTTAATATGAAAATCTTAGAGCAGGGGTCCTCAAACTACGGCCCGCGGGCCACATGCAAATACAAATATTGTATTTGTTCCCGTTTTGTTTTTTTACTTCAAAATAAGATATGTGCAGTGTGCATAGGAATTTGTTCATAGTGTTTTTTTAAACTATAGTCCGGCCCTCCAACGGTCTGAGGGACAATGAACTGGCCCCCTGTTTAAAAAGTTTGAGGACCCTTGTCTTAGAGCTTATAAGGAAGGGCTGCTAGGATTATTAGTCTTGGCTCTGTATGATATGAAATAGTTACATAACCTTTAACCTATTAACTGCCACGCGTCTAAAACGGAAACATCCCCACACACGATATTTTGAATTTAATTTTAAAAAAATCATCTGACTCTTGAGTTGAATAAAGGATGTCATCTTCTTCTTATGAGGTGCTTGGTTCGATTATTTCTTCATCTGATGCCATTTATGAGGATTGAATTTTATTTGCACAATATAATATATTACAACGATAAATTCAATAATAAAATCATGACAATTTTCAATTCTACGGAAATATCAACAAAAGCGAGTGCGAAATAAAAATAAACAGTCAAGCCGAAACCGGTTTGGCTCAGTGGATAGAGTGTCGGCCTGCGGACTGAAAGGTCCCAGGTTCGATTCCGGTCAAGGGCATGTGCCTGGGTTGCGGGCACATCCCCAGTAGGAGATGTGCAGGAGGCAGCTGATCGATGTTTCTCTCTCGATGTTTCTAACTCTCTATCTCTTTCCCTTCCTCTCTGTAAAAAATCAATAAAATATATTTAAAAAAAAATAAATTAAAAAAAAATAAACAAACAGTCAACACAAAAAGCCTCAAAAACAGTAAATTTTGTTGATGCTCCAAAGACAAAATCTGTAAAAAAATAATGAAGAATGCACACCATGTTTACCATTTTAGGCGTGAAATTCACAATAACACAAACAAATCTCAAGTGTCACAATGAACAAAAAAAATCTCAAGTGTCGCAGTGTTTATTTCTCGTCCGTCTGAGTGCGGCCCTATATGTCGATATTGGAATTTCTTCCATATGCACTGGAATATATATGAATTTAAGTTATCAGAATTTTCTTTTCAAACCCAGAGATGTCACTAACATGCCTGATTTTAAAATTGGTCAACCAGAGTTGATATGCAAAGTTTGCGTCTATAGACGTTTATGGCGTAAAGAGGGTTAGTTATTATCTAACATTCAGTTGCGATGTTTAAGCTGGCAAAGGACAACTGATTTCTCAGAGTAACATGTAGAAAAAAAAGGAACAAAATACAGACAAAGCTCATGAGAAGATCAGAGGGGAGAAAATCGGCAGTGAGCTCTTGTACTAGTCAGGAAAAGCAGGTATGAAACAATTTGGAAAATGGTAACTTTTGGACAACTGTATGTGGACTTGTTATGGTTTGGCAAATCAACCTTGAACAGTCAGGTGCCCAGGACCTTGGTCTGCCATTATTTTCAGAAGTAGAGAAGCCAACACAAGATTATGAGTAGAGGCTTAACTAAGTTTGAAATTGCTCCTACTTCCTTCCTGATTTGAATAGCAATGAGTTGCAGCAAATCTCTGCTTGTATTTTCTGATGAAAATGTTAAGGTTTCAAGTCACAAATGGGGAAAGGTGACTCAAGAGCAGACCAGGACATGATCTCAGGCTTGGCAGCTCCCACCTGAGCCAGCCAGGGAGCGCTCTATTTCTGAATAAAGGGCTAATGTCATTCTCCTCAGTTCACTGAAGATGGGTGTGTCTTAATCTTCCATATACTCTCAGTGCTTGGCATGTGTTAAATGCTCAGTAAATGTTAATCAACCTGAACATCACCAGGCTTGCAGACCTTGATTTCTTAGAGAAAACACCACACACATAATTTTCAATAATGTCAGAAATGGATTACTTTTTTCCAAACTGTTCATTTTATACAATCCTCCTGAATTATGAAAATAAAAATTAATTATTAGGCAGGATTTTCATGTTCAGTGACAAGGGAAAAATAAACTACTTACCCCAAAGCAACATAAAATCATTTTCAGTGATCAACATCTGCATCCTCAAACTGTCCAGCAACTGTGGGTGTAGTGTCTACCTCCATCCCATCTGAAGAAGAAGAAATTGACCGCTGAACAAAGTCTACAGAGCACTTTAATCAGGAAAAGATTCAGCTTCTACTTTGACCAGAAGGAAGCTAGTGCCCTCTGTTGGTAAGAGTTGCTATTTCTATTTTGAAAATACAAGTGTAAAGAAACACATTGAGAAAGAAAAATGCCACCTGTGGATTTAGGCTAAAGTAAAATGAGTCTAAACACTTAACATTTACTTTGTAAATTCTCAGTCTCAACACTAACATAACAGGAATTTCCAAACAGTTACAATTGTTCACTCTTCACAGAACTGTGCTAGAAATTTCTGTACAACTTTTTTTTTTTTTAAGTATAAAGTCCTATCCTCACAGAGCTTTGACATAATTCAAGAGACAAGACAAAGTAAAGCAAGGTTCTCGCTTTTCCTATTTATCTCATCTCATTTTTTTAAAGGGAGAGGAGGTTAGGACAAGTAAAGAAAAGCCCTCTGGAAAGAGCTGTCCATACCTACTGCCTCCACTTCCTCAACTCAGCTTCCATTTACCCAACTCTCCATCCCACAACAATATGGCTTCTGCCTGCTGCCCCCTGGCACTGCACCATCTGGACATCAGCAGGGCACAAAAATGTAACATATATCTAAATTAACTCATCACCTTTCCACACAGAAAATGCTTCTTTCCTGTCTTGCTAAAGGATACCTCTTACGTGCCCAATTCAGAAACTCCCACCACATCTCTAACTTCTGTTGATTCTATCTTTTGAATATCTCCCAAATCTGTTAAGTTTTTTTGACATTCCGTGCTACTACCTAATTTGAGCCACTACCTCTCATCTAACTAAAGACTTAAGTTACTTAACAGGGTTTCTCTTCTTTCCTCCAGTATTTCCCTCTGCAACTAATTTTCCATAGCATAGCCAGAGAAACACTAATCAAACTAAAAATTTTCCATGGCTTCCCACAGACCTAAGCATAAGGATGAAACTCTTTAACAGAGCTTCAAGTTCCTTACTTATCTGTTGCTATAACCACCCTTCACTCTCAGAGTTGCAGACATAATGAACTACTTTCAGTTCTCAGTTAGTACACGGATGACCCTTTTACCTGCCTCTCTCCCCAACCTGTATGCCATCCCTCTTCACCAGGGTCATATTTTATTCATCTTCTAGATCAGGGGTGGGCAAACTTTTTGACTCGAGGGCCACAATGGGTTCTTAAACTGGACCGGAGGGCCGGCACAAAAGCATGGATGGAGTGTTTGTGTGAACTAATATAAATTCAAAGTAAACATCATTACATAAAAGGGTGCAGTCTTTTTTTTTTTTAGTTTTATTCATTTCAAATGGGCCGGATCCGGCCCGCGGGCCGTAGTTTGCCCACGGCTGTTCTAGATCATGGTTTAGATGTAACTTATTCCATGAAGTTTGATTTTCTCCCTGACTATCCAGGCTGGATGAAGGGTCCCAGCCTCTGATTCCACAGCTATTCAAGCTTCCCCTGTATCTTAACGCTATACCACAATAAACTGTAACTGCCCAATAATTTTATTTTTCTCTCCTCTAAAATTGATACGAAGATAATAACTTCATCTCTCTTGGGCATTGCCATATTCTCTATACCTAGCACAGTAGCTAAAAAACAAAACATTTAACATAAGCACACAAAGCATTGAAATGTCACTGGTAGATAGTACATATGCTTAAATAGCAAAAAGACTGAAATTACTAAAACAGATCTCAGGTGTTCCCACCACAAACATAGACACCAAAAGATAACTATGCATGGAGATGGGATTTAGTTTGATATAGTAATCGTTTCACTATGTATGTATATCAAAACATATTATATATCTTAAATATATACAATTTTTATTTTAAATTTTTACAAATAAATTTTTCTAAAATAAGAAAAGGTCAAATTGACTAAATAAATAAATGTTAAAAAGAGTGATAAACTTCAGGAGTTTAGCCCTGGCTGGTTTGGCTCACTGAATAGAGCATCGTCCTGGGGACTGAAGGGTCTCAGGTTCGATTCCAGTCAAGGGCATGTGCCTTGGTTGCGGGCACATCCCCGGTGGGGGGTGTGCAGGAGGCAGCTGATCGATGCTTCTCTCTCATCGATGTTTGTAACTCTCTATCCCTCTCCCTTCCTCTCTGTAAAAAATCAATAAATGTATATAAAAAAAAATTAAAAAACTTCAGGAGTTTAGAAGATGGGGAATGGTATCCAGTGGTTGGCAAACTGCGGCTAGGCAAACTGTGGCTCGTGAGCCACATGTGGCTCTTTGGCCCCTTGAGTGTGGCTCTTCCACAAAATTCCACATGCGGGTGCGCACGTACAGTGCGATTGAAACTTTGTGGCCCATGTGCAGAAGTCGGTATTTTGTGGAAGAGCCACACTCAAGGGGCCAAAGAGCCGCATGTGGCTTGCGAGCCGTGGTATGCCAACCACGGGTATAGGCTAAAGTTTTATATACAAGTAACGGTAACTGTCAATATGCTAATAAGACTTAGAAATAAAAGTTCCAAAAAATCTCACTTTAGCAAAGTGTTTGAGATCTTAAAATCAACTTGTTATGAAGCATTAAATAAGGGATTTTACAATTAAAAAAAAAAAAAACCCTTCAATGATGAAAGGCTTTTCTATGGTCAGGGGCACTCTCCAGTCACTATAATAAAAAGGTAACATCTTGCATTCTTTCAGCTAAGAGTTTGGTAGGGCACTAGAAATCATCTGAGCCATCTCACCCTAAAGCCTATTATAGAGATTTATTGGCCAATGCTTAAAATGGAGAGGAGACACAAGGAATAACACAGCCTAAATTTTCTAAACTAAAATATCCCAGAACTTCAAGATCCCTAGGTCAATGTGCTATGTGTACAGAGATGTTGATCAGAGCATTATGAAAGAAACTTAAATGTACCAATAAAACAGTGGTTCTCAACCTGTGGGTCGTGACCCCTGAAAATACATCCTGCATATCATATATTTACATTACGATTCATAACAGTAGCAAAATTACAGTTATGAAGTAGCAACAAAAATAATTTTATGGTTGGGGGCTCACCACAACATGAGGAACTGTATTAAAGGGTTGTGGCATTAGGAAGGTTGAGAACCACTGCAATAAAAGAAAAAGATAGTAACACTTTAATATTCTGTGCCACCAAAAATTAAAAGCATTAAAATTCTGTAGCAACACAAAATATTAACATACTAGAGGCCTGGCGCGTGAAAATTCATGCACTGGAGGGGAGGGAGGGCCCCTCAGCCCGGCCTGCCCCCTCTCACAGTCTGGGAGCCCTCAGGGGTGGGAGGCGACCTAGCAATCAGGGGAAGGCGACGCCCTCATCACACCTCTGCTGCTGCCACTGCTGGCAGCGCAAGCCTCGGCCAGCCCTGGTTACCTGCGCCTCGGGCCGGCCCTGGGCAGCTGGGGTGCTGAGGGGACTGAGGGACTCCGGAGGCAGGAGTGCGGAGCAGCCGCCTGCCGCCCCGGTGGGGCTGAGGGGACTGGGCACCACCATCTTGTGGCTGTGGGCACTGCCATCTTTGAGGGCATGGCAGTCAATTAGCATATTCCCTCCTTATTGGCTGTGGGCACCACCATCTTTGAGGTCAGGGCATTCAATTAGCATAGTCCCTCCTTACTGGCTGTGGGTGCTGCCATCTTTAAGGGCGTGGCAGTCAATTAGCATATTCCCTCCTTATTGGCTGTGGGCACCATCTTTTGCGACAATGTGAGGGTCAATTAGCATATTCCCTCTTTATTAGATAGGATATTAAACACATGCAAGATACAAGAAGTGCTTATAACAGTGCTTGGTATATTATTTTTGCATATTAGCTCACTTAATCCTCTCACCACTTATTAGCTATTAAAGGCCTGATACACAAAATTCGTGCAAGGGGCTCGGCCCTCGCAGCCCCAAGCCCCAAGCTGCCGCCATCCTCTGCAGGGCGATTGGTGGGGGTAGCCCCAGCTGCCTCGCAACCCCACGGCCCCGCCCCCCACCTACAGGTCATTAGGGAAGGTCGTTCCGGAAGGTTGTCCCACCGTCCAGTGTAATTCACTTATTAGCTCTTTCTTATATAGGATTTGGCATGAAGCACGTTATGTGACCTTTTTGTGCCTGAGTTTCTTCATGCGTAAAATGGAGATCATAACAGGTCTGCCATAAAGGGTTCTTGGAAGGACTGAGTAAATATTTATCATGTGCTTAAATCAGGGGCTGGCACATAAGAACACCATCTAAATGTTTTATTGAGGGTAGTAGGAACAAGACTAGAAATATTTAGGGCAAAAACAGGGTTTTCTCCTCAGAGTCAGAATAACAAATTTGAACTTTATATGGTGAGCATCAGGCAACCACTAGAGGAGATATCTTTAGATAGGGGTAACAGAGTGTTCTCAGATTAATATGGCACAGTGAGCTGGAGGAAGGGATGGTGGGGGCAAAATATGTACTATGTAAATCCAGCATGAGAAGAAAAGGACTTAAGTTTGGAAGATAACAGTAGTAATACAAGGAGATCTAAAAGTCATTTAACAGAAAAATCCATGGAACTCAGTATTGGATTGGATAAGGGAATAAATGGTAAAGGCTAAATCAAAATATTTCAAGAATCTAATTTAATTAGGATACTTAGGAAAGGGAACTGTATAATAGGAAAAATATTTACAAAGAAGCTTATAAATATGAGACAACTAAAACATAAACATTTTAAAGCCACTTGTTTAAGGCCCAGATGTTGGTCACAGAAAGAGAACCCAAGTTTCTTAAATGCTGCCTTGGCCTTTAAATCAATTGACTATACTAGTTTTGCATATCATCATGTGGGAATTCATTTTAAAAATAAAGATGGCAGCATCAATGCATGCATACACACATATACACATAAGCAAACAAACAAAAAGACTGGAAAGATATGCAACAGAAAATTTATAGATGTTTTCAATTAGAATTGTACTTGATTTTTCATTTCTCCTTTACCTGTGGCTCCCCCACCCCAATTTTTTCAATTTGACTGAATATAGACTATTTTTGTAGCTAGGAAAGAAAGTTTGAAAAAATTTACACGAGTATTCCCATTCTATGTAATTCTACATTTGCTTCCTACACTATAAAGTTAATTCTGAGATTTCTCTTCGTTTCCAAAAGAACCTACATATGGCCTGGCTGTGTAGCTCAGTGGTTGAGCATTTGACCCATGAACCAAGAGGTCACCAGTTCAATTCCCAGTCAGGGCATATGCCCAGGTTGCAGGCTTGATCCCCATTAGGGATGTTTCTATTTCTCTATCCCTCTCCCTTCCTCTAAAAAAAAATCAATAAAAACATATTTAAGCCCTGGCTGGTTTGGCTCAGTGGATAGAGCGTTGGCCTGCGGACTAAAGAGTTCAAGGTTTGATTCTGGCCAAGGACACATGCCCGGGTTGTAGGCATGCAGGAGGCAGCCAATCAATGATTCTCATCATTGATGATTCTCTCTCTCTCCCTTCCTCTCTGAAATCAATAAAAAATGAAAAAAAAATTTAAAAAAACATATTTAAAAGAAAAAAAAGAACCTATATATGTCTCTCCATAGCTGACCTTGTTGCCTAAGTGAATATCTAACTTTTCACACTGATGAGAAAGAAGGATACTTACCTTCATAATCTCTTATTGAATCTTCTGTCCGGACTCCAGCCATGTTATACTGGCTGCTCACAGACTGAGAAAGCATTCCTTCTAATCTCTCCAATGTGGCCTGGCCTTCGGCCGTTAAGTGGGATAATCCTTCTTCATAGGTGTAAAATGTAGGGATGTCCCCTTGCCCTTGTTCTAAACAAATAAAAGACTTTTTAGCTATTATAACACAATGAGGGGAAGAATAAATACTCAATAATGAATGCATTTACTGAAAACAAGGCACAGTGAAAAAAGTCTTCCAGGAAAATACTTTTCAACATTCATTTAACACACATATATAGGCCATCTGTTGGAAAAGAGAGATCAAGAAAATGCCCATCTAGAATGAGAAGGGATTACAAGAGATAGTGAGTCACGAAACAGCAATTCCCAAAGAATCAAATGTCCAGGGACTAGAAGGAAAAGAGGGTGTTCCTGAGGCCAGATGGTCTTACGTTATTCAAAGGTAGAAAATATATAGATGAGTGCAAATTAATTTGCCATTAATTGGCACTGAAGGTTTTTTCCTTATTCAAATAGATGCTCCTTTAAAAAAAAAAATAGAAATTCTGGAAAATGCAAAAAGGATTTTTAAGAAAGAAGCATCAAATAAAAAAAAAAAGAAAAAAAAAAGAAAAAGAAAGAAGCATCCAAAAAAAATCTTAGCTAAGATGAGGATGTGTTTAGATATCCTATCTAATAAAAGAGTAATATGCAAATTGACTATCACTCCAACACACAAGATGGCCACCCCCATGTGGACACAAGATGGCTGGCAGGGGAAGGCAGTTGTGGGTGTTCAGGCCTCCAGGGGAGGGCAGTTGGGGGGAACCAGGCCTGCAGGGGAGGACAGTTAGGGGCAATTGGGCTGGCAGAGGAGGGCAGTTAGGGGCAATCGGGCCAGCAGGGGAGGGCAGTTAGGGGCGACCAGGCCTGCAGGGGAGAATAGTTAGGGGCAACCAGGACGGCAGGAGAGGGCAGTTAGGGGCAATTGGGCTGGCAGGGGAGCAGTTAGGCATTGATCAGGCTGGCAGGGGAGTGGTTAGGGGGTGATCAGACTGACAGGCAGAAGTGGTTAGGGGCAATCAGGTAGGCAGGCAAGCCAGCAGTCCTGGATTGTGAGGGATCCCAGATTGGAGAGGGTGCAGGCTGGGCTGAGGGGGACACACACACACACACACACACACACACACACACACACGTGCATGAATTTCGTGCACTGGGCCTCTATATAAAAGAAAATGCCGCCCTCCTGAGTGGGACCCCATAGTAACTCCTGTGTGGAGGGTCCCTGGACTTGCCCCAGCCCTACCCTCTCCTTCAGCCATGTTGATGGCAGCGGCAGAGAAGATAGGAACTTGCAGCCCATTTCTCACTGGAGAGGAAAACATGTCACCTGGCTTTGCGGAGAAAGTTCCACTTTATGCTCATAGTACATTATCTTTACCATGTGCTAGGATATCACTTAAAAGGACAAACAATGTAAAATACTTGAATGAGCTTGTATTATAACAATATTATTGAGAGTATCTGCTTTCCAAGCTGAAGTGATTCATTATTCTAGTCTGCTTTAGTCCTTTGTAATTTGTGGTAATTATGCTTTTCTTTTTAATACAAAAAAATGTATAAAAATAAAAACTTGAAAAGGCAAAAAAAAAGAAAGAAAAGGCCAGAAATTAGCTTGTCTCAGGCCAAGAAGTAAACATTCATGGAGGAAAGGGTTTTGCATAGCCAGACTGGTGCACAGGTAGAGACCATGGGGAAAAGAGAATAGCAGGCATCTCGAGTCACAAGACTCTCTCTACCAAGCTACTGACTGCATTCTGGTCTGAGGAAGGGGAAATACCTTTAAATAAATAAGGTCTGTTCTGGGAAAAAGAAGTAACTTTGGCAGTGAGTTGTCTAAAGGGATGTGTTAAATAAAAATGTAGATGATACAGATTTTAAGTGATAAAGGAAGAAGTTTTGTTCCCTGGTAGCAGCTACATCAACTTTAAAAGACTCTCCTGACTACCCACTTTCCTAGCTACCATTTTCTTTCCTTCTACTGATCTCTATCCATTCTTTTCACCCTAATAATCTCTATTTTTCCCATCTAGCTTGGAAAGCCCATAAATTTTTCCATTTTGGCTTAGACATGAATTATGGCATTCACTTTCATTATAATAGAATCATATTATACTGGTATTTATCAGAGATATAAAGATTTATGGCCTGGCCAACATGGCTCAGAGGTTGAGCATCAACCAGAAGGTCACAGTTTGATTAATGGTAGGGGCTCAATCCTGTGTCGGGCGTGCAGGAGGCAGTTGATCAATGGTTCTCTCTCATCATTGATGTTTCTATCTCTCTCCCTCTCCCTTCCTCTCTGAAATCAATAAAAATACATTTTTAAAAAAATCTATAATCCTACCCCTTACTACAAATAAATGCTTAAAATGAAAGATACACACACACACACACACAAACACTTTAAAAAAACTTATTTCACTAACCATGTGCTTCCACATCATATTCTTCTCCATCATAATCATCTGAATCTTCATCCTCAGGATCTGGATGCAAAGCCTGGCATTCACACATTGCAGTGAACATTGCCTCCACTGAACAAGAAAATTAAATTATAATTAATATTTCTTCCTGGCCAATGTGCAATTAAAATTTAATTAAATAATCAACAGTGCAAATAAATTTAATGGGTAAACAAGAGGTATGCTAGGGTCACAATATTCACAAAACCTGCCAAATTCAAAGTGAATCAATCTTAAAAAGTGCTTCATGGCAGTTATGTCACAAAATAGTAAGAGTTCATTTCAAGATATTATTGAGATCTCTTCATGCCTGGTTGGACTTTCTGAGGAAAAGAGTCAGAGAATCCTGGTCAGACTGCTAGTATCAGAGTGAAGCCCCTCACCGTTAAAAGGGCTTATCCTGACATCTCCCACTTTGGAACTGCCATGACTCCTCTGCCCTCCATCTGGTGAGATTCAATCATAAATTATGTTTCACAGTTTATACAAATAACCAGGTCCCTCCATTCGCAAAGCACACGAAAGAATACGGTGACTACTATACATTCACTCTTTTTTATTCCCATTCTGTGTAATTGTACATTTGCTTCTTATACTATAAAGTTAATTCACTATCTTTATTATAATGAATGTATAGATATCTGGATCTCAATGATATTATAGATGCTAAAATGAAGAAAAAGCAGACGGAGGTAATGAGGGTAAAAGTAAAAGTGTGTGTGTCAACGGGAAATACCTGGTATGTAAGGAGAAAAGAATCAATTCTATAGAACACTCACATGCTGATTTATCACTAGGCACAAATCTAAATTCAGCAATAGGTTCAACATCATCATCACTGTCTTCCTCTTCTTCATCAGTAACAGATTCTTTTGATTCTTCTATAAAGGGGATAAGAATAACTTTTTAATGATGTTGCTTGTTTTGGAAAAAAGCCTAAAAGAATTTCTTAAAGGATGCTTATTGATCTATCTAAATACTACAATTTCAATTTTTACTTCAAATTACAAGAACACAGTTATTTTATAACTAAAAAACACTCTGGGATAGTCTCTCTGGTCTAGTCACCCTGTACTTCACTGAGCCCTAGGGATTCCAAGTCCCCTCGGGGTGATGGCAGGGGTAAGGAAACTCAGTCAGGCCTCTAATAAGTACAGTTTTCCAATGTCATCAAAAACAACAGATGAGAATCGAAGCCCATAAAAGTTAACTGACCCAACAGATAAGTTAACAAAGTCTGTACGCAAGAAAAAATACAAATAGCACACACATGCTGCCGGTGGAAGTGGAAATTGCTACAACCACTCTGGAAATGCTATTACCCAGCAATTCCTGGTCTAAATACATATTGTGTGCACAAGGAGTTTGTACATAAATGTATGTTTATTAAAGTACTATATGTTGCCCAGACGATGTAGCTCAATGGTTGAGCATTGACCTATGAACTAGGAGGTCAAGGTTCGATTCCTGGTCAGGGCACTTGGGCTCAATATCCCCAGTGTGGGGTATGCAGGAGGCAGCTGATTAATGACTCTCTCTCATCACTGATGTCTCTATCTCTCTCTTCCTCTTTATTCCTCTCTGAAATCAATAAAAAATAAATTAATAAAATGAACAAATGTAATTTATATGTATCAAAATATATTTTAAAAGATAATCATCCAACAACTATACTGTACACCTAAAACTAATACAAAATAATGTTGAATGTAAACTGTAATTGAAAAGTAAAATTTAAAAAATCATTTAAAAAGCTCTGGCTGGTGTGGCTCAGTTGCTTGGAGCATTGTCCTGTACACCAAAAGGTGGCGGGTTCAATTCCCAGTTGGAGCACATACAGGAGGCAACTAATTGATGTTTCTCTCTCTCACTTGCTCCCTTCCATTCTCTAAAATCAATAAAAAGTATATCCTCGAGAAAAAAAATAAAATATAAATAAAAAATAAAATATAGCCCTGACCGGTTTGGCTCAGTGGATAGAGCGTCGGCCTGCAGACTCAAGGGTCCCAGGTTTGGTTCCAGTCAAGGGCATGTACCTTGGTTGGGGGCACATTCCCAGTAGGGGGTGTGCAGAAGCCAGCTGATCGATGTTTCTCTCTCATCGATGTTTCTAGCTCTCTAACCCCCTCCCTTCCTCTCTGTAAAAAAATCAATATATATAAAAAAATAATAAAATGAAACAGTGAAAAAGGTAGTTGCAGAATATACATAATGCTACTTACATTAAAACTTCAAACATAAAACCAAATCATTATACTGCTTAAAGGTATATATTCAGTAAAAATCTAAAAGCATAGACAGGAAAGACACATACCATCTTTAGAATAACATTTAATTCCAGAGACAGAGAGTAAAGAATGAAATGGGAAAGGACACAAAAGAAATTTCAACAGTATTCATGTACTTTTATTTATCTGAAACACTAGAATAACTATGAAAAATGTTATAATTAATGCTGGATATTAAATGAAAAATTTTTATTACTCTGTCAACTTTTCAGTGTTTTAATTACTTCATAAGGGGAAAAGAGTCAACAAAATACTTAAATAGACTCCCAAAACATAAAACATGTTTAAAACCAATTAAGATTCTCCATGCAAATGAAGATAAGGTGAAAAGGTATTCTTATATACTACTATTCAAAGTATATATTGATATAAGCTTTCTGGAAAGCAATATGACTATATGTTAAGAGCTTTAAAAATGTTTATTACCTTTCATGTAACAATTCTACTCATAGGAATCAATTATAGGGAGATATCTACTAAATTTTTAACTTTTATTTTTATAAGTCATACAAGCTTACTGTAGAATGAAAAAGGATAAGCAAAAAGGGGAAAATATTTAAATGGCCACTACTGTTTTAAATAACCAATTAAATAGAACTTTTTCTGCCCTGTTTCTGTTATATATTGTTAAATATAATATACATATCCTCCAGAAACAACTTAAACAATACAAAATATTAGAGAACTTTAAATAATTATAAAAAGTTAAATACTATAGTACTACCAAACATTTCAATGCATTTTAACAAAATGAGCCCTGGCTGGCGTGGCTTGGTCGATTAGAGCGTCGTCCAGTACACCGAAGAGTGATGGGTTCCATTCCTGGTTGGGGCACATACCCGGGTTGTGGATTCAATTCCCGGTCAGGGCGCCGTGTGCAGGAGGCGGCCGATCGATGTTTCCCTCTCACATCAATGTTTCTCTCTCTCTTTCTCTCTCTCCCTTCCTCTCTCTAAAATAAATAAAAAGCATATCCTCGGGTGAGGGGGAAAAATGGTATCACACTGTAATTATTATTCTATAACTAAATTAACATCATTTTTTAACTTGTAAAAACAATACATGCTGGTAATAAGATAATTGAAAGAGTCTATCTAGATGGTACAACCCTAGTTCGCTCTCTAGACAAACATACTATTAAGTTTCTTTTATACAGGGATGGGCAAAAGTAGGTTTAGTTGTAATACAGATAATACAATAATTAATAAATAGTAATACAAGAATAAAATCTGTGTTTTGCATACTCACAACTGTAAACCTACTTTTGGCAACCCTGTATCCTTAGGAATCTGCCTTAGGGCAATAAATAGAAATGTAATAAAGTATTTTTACAAATAATGACCATGACCAACACTCATCATCACAGTAGTGGCTGCCATACTTGCAGTCTTTTTGAATATTTCTAAATTTTCAACAATGGCAATGAATTTTTAGTTATTTTAAAAATCATCTAATGTCCTTAACAATAATCTGATGGTCCATCTTAAAAAGGGCTCTGGTCTGTAGCTCAGTTGGTTAGAGTATTGTCCCAAGGCTGTGGGTTCTATCCCCAGTCAGGGCACATACAAGAATCAACCAATGAATGCATAAATAAGTGGAAAACAAATCGATGTTTCTCCTTTCCTTTCTCTCTCTAAAATCAATCAATAAAAAAAACAAATTTTAATTAACAATTTTTAAAAAATAAAGAGGATATGGAGGAAAGCCAAAAAGAAAAAAAGTCTGGAGCTTAGAGAATCAGGATGAAAGGAACAAAATTTGGGGAAATAGGATCCAAGCATGTGTAACTTATGAGAAGAGTGGAATTCCAGAAAAAAAAGAACTGGAGAATCACTGAAATAAATGTAATCCAAGTAAGACAGAAAAGTCCTAACTCCATCAATTTCAAGAAAATAATTATAGCCCGGCCGACATAGCTCAGTGGTTGAACGTTGACCTATGAACCAGGAGGTCACGGTTTGATTCCTGGTCAGGGCACATGCCCAAGTTGCCTGCTTGAACTCCCATGTGGGAGGTGCAGGAGGCAGCCAATCAATGATTCTCTATCATTGATGTTTCTATCTCTCCCTCTCAAAAATCAATAAAAAGATATTTTAAAAGAAAATAATTTTAGAGCAAATACTTTCAATGCCTACCCCAGCACTAGCCGTTTTGGCTCAGTAGATAGAGCATTGGCCTGTGGACTGAAGAGTCCTGGGTTTGATTCGGGTCAAGAGCATATGCCCACGTTGATCCCAGGGGAGGGAGTGCAGGCGGACACCTATCAATGATTCTCTCTCATCATTGATGTCTCTCTCTCTCTCTTTCCTTCTTCTCTGAAATCAATATTATACATATATTTTAAAGGACCTTAAAAAAAAAAAAAAAAAAAGCCTACCCAAGCCTACTGAATCCTTACTTTCAAGTTTGGGACTCCCAACATCTGCATTTTTTAACAAGAGTCCCAGGTTTCTAATGTGCAGCCAGGTTTAAGATCTAATGAGTACTATAATCTCCTGATTTTTCTGGATGAAAGTGGGGTGCAGAGCCCTCACCGGTTTGGTTCAGAGGATAGAGCAGTTGGCCTGCAGATTGAAGGGTCCTGGGTTTGATTCCGGTCAGGGGCACATACCTAGGTTACAGGCTCTTCCCTGGCCCAGGCCCTGGTCTGGGCTCGTGTAGGAGGCAACCTATTGATGTGTTTCTCTCACACTGACTGATATTTCTCTCTGTCTTTCCTTCTCTCTTCCGCTCTCTCTAGAAATCAATGGAAAAATATCTTCAGGTGAAGATTAAAAAGTAAACAAATTAGCCCTAACCGGTTTGGCTCAGTGGATAGAGCGTCGGCCTGTGGACTGAAAGGTCCCAGGTTCAATTCCAGTCAAGGGCATGTACCTTGGTTGTGGGCACATCCCCAGTAAGAGGTGTGCAGGAGGCAGTTGATCGATGTTTCTCTCTCATCGATGTTTCTAACTCTGTATCCCTCTTCCTTCTTCTCTGTAAAAAAAAAAAATCAATAAAATATGTATATATTTTTAAAAGTAAACAAATTAATTAAAAAATAAAAAAGGAAATTGGGGTGCAGAGATGAAAATGATTTGCCTACCAAGTTAATGAGTCTTCTTATTCAGTGTGCTTTTCTCTTTATCTAGTTTTATTCAAGCTAGGTTTATTTGAACCCTACCTCTTCAACCTTATTTTTTGCCGTTCACCAATTGCAGTGCTCTACATTATTTATGGGCATTTCACATCAGCATTTGGAATTGACAAAGGTACCGCTAAGGTTTCCCAATTCTATGAATGAATGAATGAATGAATGAATGCCTTTAAACTAAACATGATACCTAGTAATCTTGGTTATGAAATCACAGTTGCATTTACTTAGATGGAAAGTAAACTTTGTGTCCAATACCTCATTTGGAAGTCTTACTACAACCCAAAGTCTTTTACTTTTCCTTACCCTCTCTTTCAAACTCAACTAGATTTTTATCTCTCTTTGGACTCTTTCCAATGGCACTGAAATCTTATAACAAAAATATTTTCAAATAGCTGAATCAGTCATTACCACTTAATGAGGCCGAACATGCCAAAAGCCCTAAAAATTACTAAATAATTGGTGTCATACTAAATATAAATGGTCATCTTATATCTGAAATTACATTAAACCCCCCAAATGAAGGAGCAATAGAGTTCAATAGGCAAACTTATGGGATTGTCTTTTATACATTATTTCAAAGAAAAGCAGCCCATTACTTAAAAGCAAGTTTACTAAAGGTGTAACAAATGTCCTTCAATCCCAAAGTTCTGTACTTTCACACACAAAAATGAACATATTAAACTAACACAATATAGTGTACCAACATCTTACTTTTTATCTTGTGCCTAACTTGTTTCTCATTGAGAATTCCAATTTTTTAAATTGATGTGTTGTTGTTTTTTTGAGAGAGAGGAAGTGGTAGAGAGAGAGAAACACGGTGATTCGTTATTCCACTCACGCATGCCTTCACTGGCTGCTTCCTGTATGTGACCTGACCAGAGATCAAAACTGCAACCTCGGGACAACACACTAGCCAACCGAGCTACCTCTTCAGAGCTCGTTCAGAATTCTTACAACTCATAGTTTACAGCCTAAAGAATTGATTTTTTAATCTTTCTTACTCCATCTTTTTCAACCTTACTAGATTTTTATGAATCCTGGTAGTTCTCTTCAACAGCAAAATATGGGAATCTTGTATTGCATGGTTTCTCAATCCTGACACTACTGACATTTGAACTGAACAATTCTTTGATGTGGAAGGCTGTCTTTTATTGTAGCATGTTTAGCAGCATCCCTGATTTCTAACTTCTAGATGCCAGTAGCACTACTCTCCACTCCAGTCATAATCAAAATGTCACTGCTAAGTGTAGGGGGAGGGCAACATTATCCCCATTGATAATGAAACAAAACAAATCAGGTTCTATCATAAACTCTTGGAAGCACAAAATATACTGATCCAAGCTTGCAAGGATGCCAAATATAAATGCCTTTACAGAGAGAAAGAAAATAAACAGTTAAACCCAAGAGGAAAAATTAGAACTATAAATCCATAATAACTGAACAATTCTAAATGCAAGCATACAGAAAAAAGGCAATGTCCAACTTATTTTACTGTGCTGAAATTTTGCTTAAGAAACTATTACCCAAAATCGGCCAATGGCTTGAACCATTGATTATGATCAAAGATTGCTTTTAAATATGTAATATTTTACCAAAGGCAGCTCAAGATTACCTTAGCCCTTGGCTGAATGCATAAATAAGTAGAACAACAAATCAATTTCTCTCTCTCCACCCTCCCCAAATCAATAAATAAAAATTAAAAATATGATTAAATTACCACACATACCTTCAAATTTGGCATTCACCATAACATATAAATGCTCTCGTGGATAGGCATTTAGGTCCCTGGACACTGCATGCAAACTAATGGTGGGGTATTCCAGTGAGAATCCCAATCCAGAGCCATCTAACCAAGACAGGCGGCTGAAAAACATGTTTTAAGTAGATTATTTCAAGCAATTAAATCCTAATTTAACCTCCTGAAATTTATGAAGGTTCAGCTTAGACATAACAGTATCAAACTTTTTATGCATAACAGTATCAAGCTTACTATTTAAAAATATTCCTAAAATAAGAAAATTCAGTAGCAGGAATTGAATTTAAGACCAATTCTGTTATTGTCTCTTTTTCTCCAGCTAATATTTCTCCAGCATTTCAGGTAAATTTGAAATGCAATTTTTCTTAATTCACATATGTGTTTCTATGCCCTTATGCTTGCTCTTATTTGGAAGGTCTTCAGGCACCTTCTTTGCTTTTGCAAATCATCTTCATTTGGTTAAGTCCCAGCTCCTCCTTGAGTCTTCACTCCAGTTACGTGAGTTTATAATGATTTCTTCTTTTTCTAAGTTGCACTTATGCCCAGTAATATACCATTTAGCATTTAACTTTATGATAATGAATCTGGTACATATCCTCACCCGAATGTGAGCTACCAGAGAAACTGTCATATTCTTTATTTAATGTTCTTCAAAACCACTAGCACAGTGCTCAGCATGTAAGTATGAAATAAATACTCGGGAATCACTCATTTCTCCACTAATCCTACATTAAATGATATACACATGAAATGGCTATAATCATACTTACCACAAGTTATAAAATAATTATCACACTGAAAGACAGACTTTATTAAGACTTTCATTTACTTTGCAGCTTTAAGAGAAAGCCACAGATAATAAGCAAGGTAATAGTTTTAAGCTCAAAAGTAGTCAAATGCAAATATTTTATTGGTATAGAAAGGAAACATAGCCCTAGCTGGTTTGGTTCAGTAGATAGAGTATTGGCCCGCAGACTGAAATGCCCTGGGTTCAATTCCAGTCAAGGGCACATGCCCAGCTTGCGGGCTTAAGCCCCAGCGAATCAATGATTCTCTCTCATCATTGATGTTTCTCTCTCTCCCTCTCCCTTCCTCTCAGAAATCAATAAAAATATCTAAAATAAAAAAAAGTTAATGCAATATAGTGGTTACAAAGGGCTAGAGGGAAATACAGTGGCTGCTAATGGGTGTTGATTTCTTTAGGAGGAAATGAAAATATTCTAAAATTGATTGTGATAATGATTTACCAACTCTGTATATTGATTAAAAACCACTGAATTGGGAGGAACCAAGATGGTGGCATAGGTAAACACCTGAAATTGCTGCCTCGCACAACCACATCGAAACTACAACTAAAAGACAAACGGATATCATCCAGAACCACAGGAAGGCTGGCTGAGTGGAAGTTATACAGCTAGAAGGAAAGAGAAAAGTGCACTGAGACTGGGAGGAGGTGAGGAGGTGCGGTAGTGCGGAGAAACTATGCAGGCCAGAAGGGAGTGGCAAGAAATATTCAAAGTGATGAACAGCAAGAACCTACAACCAAGATTACTCTACCCAGCAAACCTATCATTTAGAATTGAAGGTCAGATAAAGAGCTTCACAGATAAGAACAAGCTAAAGGAGTTCAGGGCCAAATCAGTATTATATGAAATGCTGAAGGGTATTCTTTAAGAAGAGGAAGAAGAAAAAGGTAAAGATAAAAATTATGAACAACAAAGTGACAACAAATACATATCTATCAGCAAGTGATTCTAAAAATCAAGTGAATAAAAAATCTGACGAACAGAATAAACTGGTGAATAGAATAGAATCAGGGGCATAGAAAGGGAGTGGACTGACAATTCTCGGGGGGAAGGGAGTATGGGGGGTTTGGGAAGAGACTGGACAAAAATCATACACCTATGGATGAGGACAGTGGGGGGAGGTAAAGGCATGTGGTGGGGTGGGAACCCGGTGGAAGGGAGCTATGGGGGGAAAAAAGAGGAACATCTGTAATAATCTGAACAATAAAGATTAAAAAAAACCCACACTGAACTGTATACTTTAAATGTACAATGATGAATTGAATGTTACATGAATTACAGTATCTCAATAAAGTTATTTATTTATTTTTTTAATTTTATTGATTTTTTACAGAGAGGAAGGGAGAGAGACAGAGAGAGTTAGAAACATCGATGAGAGAGAAACATCGATCAGCTGCCTCCTGCACATCTCCCACTGGGGATGTGCCCGCAACCCAGGTACATGCCCTTGACCGGAATCGAACCTGGGACCTTTCAGTCCGCAGGCCGACGCTCTATCCACTGAGCCAAACCGGTTTCGGCTCAATAAAGTTATTTTAAAAAGAAGTTAAGACAATATAACCCCTGTATCATTCTATTTTCTATACAATTTTAACAAGTCTGGTTTTCTAATTTGTAACCAAGCAAAAAACAGATACAATAAGAGAATCTAGGACTCCCTTGGGCAGGAACAATGACAGTGCAGCAGTCAGCTCATTCATATTCAATGTAAGGAGAGGTTAAAGACATTTCAGTGCCTCTAAAGGAAATCAATGTCTAACAGTATAAGTGTATAACTTATCAAAACTTAAGGCAGAATTAGATTGTGATAAAAATTGTACAACTCTGTAAGTACACTAAAATGTAATAAATTGTACACTTAGAAAAGCAAAAACAAAAAAAAGTACATACTATCATTTGGAAAGATTTTCATTGAACATGCTTATTTAAAAAAGAAAATATGGAGGCTTAAAGTAATCAATCTTAAGGAGCTTAAAGTGGTAAAAGCTCTAGAAATGATTTTTCAGAATGACTCATCCCATTAGTCCTAAGGAAATGGATTTTATTATTGCAATTAGATTGTGCGTGCTACATGTGCCTTTCCTGGCCACTGCTTTTGTCTTACTGTGGAAATGAAATAGTGGTTATATGTCACAGACGTATAGCCAGTCCCTTACTAAAAGTATTATTATTTTAAGCAAACACTTTAAAAGGGGCATTCCGAATGTGGGCATCTAAAACTTCAAATATCCAGAGCCATAAAACTTACTTTAATGACTCAATATGGAGATGGAAAAACTGAAATACTATAAACATAGACTCAGTGCCTACCAAATTATGGCCTTGACTTTAAAAAGCACATCATAATTGTTCTGTAGTTTCCTACTACTGGCAGGACACAAATGCTGCCTCAGCGGAGCATCACTCGCAGAGCTCTTATAATCTTATATATGGATGTAGATCATATACTCTACAGAGCAGAAGCAAGTTCCACTTAAAAGCATCATTTACTCTGTCATTAAGTTCTGATTTTGTCATCTCTTTATGTATTTTAGAAGAAATGCCCTCCAAAACCAAGAAATCAAATTAACTATACCCAGTCCCAAAGAAAGCATGAGTCACAAAAGAAAAAAACAAGAATTAGAAAGCCAATAAACATGCAGAAGAATGTTTTGCTAATTTACAATGCTTTTACACAATATGATCAGTGTCCTTTATTCCTGGCATGGGGTGAAAAACAGGACAGGAAGTAAGAAAGGTCTTGAATTTGAGTTGGTTTATTTGGTTTTACACTAATTTTGGATTAAGACATAAAACACATTACTTCTAAGTTTATATTACCTTTTAATTCTTTTAAATTCTCGTCCAAGAACATGCTTATTGATTTGAGGGGAGGAGGGGCCCTAATCGGGGATGGAACCCACAACCTAGGTATGTGCTCTGAGAAATGAATCTGCAAACTTTCGGTATATGGGATGACACCAACCAACGGAGCCACCCAGCCAGGACAAAATTACCTTTTTAATTTAATTACCTATTTTCTTTTACCTGTTTCAAATTATCTACTTTTGAATAATTCAAGCCTTTATTCCAGTGGTTCTCAACCTTCTGACCCTTTAAATACAGTTCCTCATGTTGTGACCCAACCATAAAATTGTTTTCGTTGCTACTTCACAACTGTAATGTTGCTACTGTTATGAATCGTAATGTAAATATCTGATATGCAGGATGGTCTTAGGTGACTCCTGTGAAAGGGTCGTTCGACCGCCAAAAGCGTCTCGACCCACAGGTTGAGAACCACTGCTCTATTCCCTTTCTTATTTGGCTAAAATGTCAACTTCCTATGAAAACTAAGCTTTGAAAATAAACCTGAGAATTCTAAATCTCTCAATATATATCTGAGAAACTATATTTACCTAAAACCAAATCAGACCCTACCCTCTTTGCCTCCTAAAGCAGTTCCCCCAAACCCTTTGCGCTATAAGCCAAGCTCATGAACATGCTTTATTATTTTCCCTCTTTCTCCCTCATTCCTCAAATAAAGAACTGCTCAATTGTGTGTACTATATGTATTCATATGTGTGTGTGTGTGTAAATGCTTTTTAAAATATATTATATTGTGATTTTAAGTATATACTTTGTTAAAACAATACTAGTGACCCAGTGCAGGGATTCGTGCACATAGAACAGAAATTAATTATAAGAAAAATTCATGCAGTAATTACATTACTGTAAAAAATTACATGTCAAAATAGTATATATAATATAGTATAAAATTGAAACACGCGTGCAATTGGCGCCAATGAGAGCTTATATGTATCGCGCATGTGCGAGTCAATGCTTACTTTTAAATTGCCAATGGGATCATATGTACCAGCAGGTTGGTCACCCAGCCTTTTATATCTATAACTAGAGGCCCACTGCACCAGTGGGAATTCATGCACCAGTGGGGACCCTCAGCCTAGCCTGCGGGATCAGGCTAAAACTGGCTCTCCAACATCCCCTGAGGATTGCGAGAGGGAGCAAGCCAGGCCAAGGGACCTCACCGGTGCACGATCAGGACCAGGGAGGGACATGAGAGATTGGCCAGCCGGGGAGGGACCGCAGGAGGGCTCCAGGGCGTGTCCGGTCCGTCTCACTCAGTCCCAATCGGCCAGACCCCAACAGCAAGCTAACCTACTGGTCGGAGCATCTGCCCCCTGGTGGTCAGTGCATGTCATAGTGACTGGTCTACTGGTTGAGTGTCTCCCTCGGTGGTCAGTGCACATCATAGCAAGTGGTTGAGCGGCCTTAGCATATCATTAGCATATTACACTTTGATTGGTTGAATGGATGACCGGATGACTGGACACTCAGCATATTACACTTTTATTATATAGGACAATAAAAATGTAATATACTAATTAGACTGGACAGCTGGACAACCTTCCAGATGAAGCTGGGGCTGTGAGGACCAAGCCCCTTGCACAATTTCATGCATCGGGCCTCTAGTATATAGATATAAAATACACATACATATACATATAGATAGATCCTGGAACAATAGTTTCTCACCCTTACCTCTCAGCATCCTGCTTCTTCTAATTAGAACATTTCCCCCTTTCCCCATCTCGTTCCCCTAGATAACTGCTAATACTCATTTGTTACTTCCTCTAGGAAGCCTTCCCAGTTTGTTGAGAGCTTGATTCTATCAAGACTTGGAAATGCCATGCAGGAAAGAACAAAATGGGAAAAGAGACTAACAATGAGTAAAGAGGGGTGAACAGAGGTATCCAAGGTACTGGTGATGTTGTATTCTTAACCTGGACAGTAGATACACATGTTAGTTTAATCATAATTCTTTAAACCATAGATATTTAACTTACATTCTTTGTGTGTGTGTGGGTGTGTGTATGTATATATATTTTTCTTTACAAAAATATTTTCTTCTAATAGTAATTTTTTTAAAATGTTTTTATTGATTTTAGAGAGGAAGGGAGAGATAGAAACATCAATAGGCTGCCTCCTGCACACTCCCTACCTGCCCAGGCATGTACTCTGACCAGGACTTGAATATGCAACCTTTTGGTGCATGGGATGACACTCAACTGAGTCACACTTGCCAGGGAACAAAACTATTTTTTTAAAGAAAAGTAAATGCCCTAGCTGGTTTGGTTCAGTGGATAGAACGTCGACCTGCGGACTGAAAGGTCCTGGGTTCGATTCTGGTCAAGGACACATGCCCCGGTTGCAAGCTCGATCCCCAGTAGGGGCATGCAGGAGGCAGCCGGTCAATGATTCTCTCTCATCATTGATGTTTCTATCTCTTTCTCCCTCTCCCTTCCTCTCTAAAATCAATAAAAAATATATTTACAAAAAAAGTAAAAAATTTGTTAATAAAAAGTTGAAATAAAATTTTTTTAAACAGTTAAGAATTTCGAAGGACTTGTACTTCCTGAATGTGATAATTGTATTGTGGTTATACAGGAGAATGTCCTTGTTCTTGGGAAAAAACACTAAAGTATTTACAGGTCAAGTAACAACATGTCTGCAAGTCTCAAATAGTTCAAAAAAAAAAAGGAGATACACATGGCAAAATGTTAACAACAGAAAAACCTTTGTGAAGGGTTTGTCTATGGACATTAACAATGTAAGTCTTCTTTAGGTTTAAAATTTTTCAAAATAAAAAAGCATGTATAGAGCCTTCCCCCCAAAAAGGGTGATGTTATAGAAAGAGCCAATGTACAGAAATGAAAAAGAACTATGTAGGGAATGGGAATACATCTGTGCTCCACTTTCCACCACTTAAAAGGCACTGCTCGCTCAAGATCACTGAAGGTCTCCTTGCCAACACCCAACAGGTGCTTTTCAGGTTTTACTGACCGTCCTCTCCTAATGCAGATGTGCCCCCAAGGTCCTATCCTTGGCCCTGTTCTCTTTGGGGTATCTAATCTATTCCCAAGAGTATATGCTAACACTTATACTAATGATTTCCAAATCTCTCTCTGTGATACCACTCTCTGAAGATACGTACACACATTTTTGTGTCTAACTAATCCCCACAGTTCAAAGCAAACCCATTACCTGCAGCTCAGTCCAAACTTGTTTTTCCTCTCATCCATATTTCTTATCTCAGTGACTGGCCAAAAGCCACATTGTTCAATGCCTAGATTTCTCTCTAAACCAAGGGTTGTTTTTTTTTTTTTTTTACATTTTTTGTGTCCTCTGGGGTCGGCAGAATTTTGGCCTCCCTGACTTTCATTCTTGGGAGTTAAGACTGTGACTACATAGTTATCTGGTAAAAAAAAAAAAAAAAAGAAAAAAAAAAAGGCCCTGACCGGTTTTGCTCAGTGGATAGAGCATCAGCCTTCGGACTGAAGGGTCCCAGGTTCGATTCCAGTCAAGGGCATGTACCTTGGTTGCGGGCACATCCCCAGTGGGGGGTGTGCAGGAGGCGGCTGATGGATGTTTCTCTCTCATCGATGTTTCTAACTCTCTATCCTTCTCCCTTCCTCTCTGTAAAAAATCAATAAAATACTTTTTTTTTTAAAAAAGGAGTTTGTGGGTGTCATTAAAGTTTCTAATCAGTTGACAATAAATATGGAGATTCTCCTATTTACGTGTGTTTGTCCAATGTAATCACGGGGGCTCTTAAAAGCAGAGACTTTTCTCTGGCCAAAGTGAGGCAGCGGAAGAGAATGTCCGAAAGATCTGAAGGGCAGTAAGGACTCCAGGTTTCATTGTGGGCTTGACGACGAATGGAAGCGCACGTCCAGGCAAACAGGGGCCTTCGTTCTACAACCGCAGTGTTCAGAACCTGCCCGGCTGTGAAAATACAAAGTGCCTCCGGATGCCAAACAAAAGGGCTTTTCCCTCCAGCAAGGGAAAGGCGGGCCAGGCCCGGGGAGGGAGGGGTCCGGTCCCCCTGGATGTGACCCAGCCTGCGTGGGGTGGAGGGTGCCCCTCTCCCAAGCCCACACCTACAGAAGAAGAATCAGGTCCTTCACCAAACTTGCAAAGTGTTCCACAACCATCTCTAACCCTGCATGACCTGCCCAGGGCAACATCGCCCGCATCCGTTCGTCGGGAGAGACGGGCAGGCACGTCGACGACCCTAACTCAGGCTCTGAAAACTCAAAAGCTTAAAAACGACATCTTGAGTCAAGGGCAACGCACGCACCAGTCCTCCGGTAAACAGGAGGCTGAACGGCATCATCCATGAGAACTCCGTCTGAAGGAGAGAGAAAGGGAAGCTCCGGAGGAGAAGGTACGACAACCATCGAGCAGCGTCTCCCAGCACAGGCGTCGCCGCGGCCACACGGAGCCCGCCCCGCTCCCAGCAGCCCCCGAGGTGGCCGCCTCGCCCCGCTCCTCCGCACCAGGTGGCGCGCAGGGGCAGCCCCCGGGACCAGGGCGCCTACCTCTCAGCGATGTAAAGAGTGCCGGTGCCCAGGCCCTTCCCGTTCAGCACCGCCTCGGTATCGGGCTGCTGCTGCCGGAGCCCCTCAGCCGACCCGGGTGGCGGGAAACTCTTGAGGAAGCTCATGGCGGTACTGAGGGCCAAGATGCAGACCGAAAGGGAGCTGAAGCGCAGCGAGACCCAGCTCACCGCGTCCCGCTCCGGAAGCGATGGCAATTGCCCCGGAAGAGCAACTTCGTCCGTACCGGACCTGAACACCATAGAGACGAGACGCTCTAGCCAGCGCTCGGAAACCTGGGAAGGCCGGACCGGGTTTGTCACGTGGGTCCCAACCCCCGCCCCGTCTGCATTTCTAAGGCGCTCCCTCACATCCTACTTCAGGGTCGGCACAGCACCCCTGTGAGAGAGGAAACACAAAGAATTATAAATCCTTTTTTCTACAAAAAGGGAAACGGAGGCCTGAGACATAGCGTCCCTTGCCTGAGGATACACAGGAAGTAGAGACCACACTGAACCGGAGGTCAGAGGTCTCCTAACTGGGTTCCAGGCTCTTCCCACCTGAACGCGCTGCTTCCGGCGTGTTCACGTCTCCTCTCCCGGCTGTGGCCGTCAGTCTTCTAGGTCCTGACGCCGCCCTGGTATCTCCGTGTCTCAAGGAGGCAAATGAACCCGAAGAGGCAATCAGCTCTGGGTGAAGTGCTGGGTACGTCTGTAAGGAACTGGGGTGTCGAAGGGAAAGAATCCACCAGATGTTGAACTGCTTTACTCCTGGGCACTGAAGAACAAAGTAATAAGAGCCATGAAAACCTTAAGTGGTCCTAATAGTAGCGAAAGGTAACCAAGTGTTATGTGCCAGACATTGTTCTCGGCTCTCTACCTGTGTTATTTCTTCATTTCCTCTTTATGACAACCATATGAGAAAGTTATTGCTGCCGTTTTACAGAGGAGAGGCCCAAGGCATTAAATTCAAGAGCAGGAGTTTAAGCCATGGCCGGTTAGCTCGGCTGGTTAGAGCCTCACGGTTGCGGGTTCCATCCCAGGTCAGGGGACGTACAAGAATCAACCCATGAATGCATAACTAAGTGGAATAACAAATCAATGCCACCCCTCTCTCTGTCAATAAGAAACACACACACACACACACACACACACACACACACACACACAACCCAAGAGCTTAGCCATGAAAGACCTAGTGGAATTCAAGTCAGTCAGTCTCTCTAGGCATCACTTATTTATCTATAAAATCAGTGTGTTCATTCCGATGCTGTTGGACTATTGTGGCTGGAGGATGGGAGGTCTGCAGTTTTGTCTCTATCCTTTGAAGAGTTAAAGGAATTTTAGATTTTTAAATTGGGGTTATTTTGTTGGGAGTGAGACTGGAGAAGGGGCATTCAGAGCAGGGAGAGTGTTGCAGTGTTGTTGCCATATTATACAGGTGAGAGACTGGCAGTAAAACAGGGACAGATTCTAGAGCATTCCAAAGGTAAAATCCTCAGGAGCTGGAGACAGACTGGGGGGAAGTGGTGGTGAAGGTGAAGATGGGGATGGATGAAGAGAGAAGTCAATGATTATTCCTTAATTTCCAGCCTAAGTGAGTGGATTCTGACTCATTTCTCCAAGAAGGAGAATTCAGGGGGAGGAGTAGGCTTTGAAAGTAACTAACCAATTGAATATCAATGACTAGTTTGAAGGTTTCCATGGGACATCTATATATAGTTGGCCATTTAGTAAAACAGCTAACAACCTAAAAATGAAATCAAGAAAAAAATTCCAGCCCTATCCGGTTTGGCTCAGTGGATAGAGTGTCGGCCTACAGACTGAAGGTCCTGGGTTTGATGCTAATCAAGGGCATATGCCCAAGTTGTGGACTTGATCCTCAGTAGGGAGCTTGCAGGAGGCAGTTGATCAATGATTCTCTCTCATCATTGATGTTTCTATCTCTCTTTCCCTCTCTGAAATCAATTAAAAATGTATTCTTAAAAAGAAAATAATTCCATTTTAATGCCATCAAAATAAATAAACTACATAAGAATATATTTACCAAAGGAAAACCACATAACATTCTTGCAAAAATTAAAGAATAGCTAAAATAAAAGGAAAGACAGCTCATGTTCATTGATTGGGAGACTTACTATTGTTAAGAATCCAATATTCCCCCAAATGATCTGTTAGGGGCAAAAATGGAATATTGAGGACTAGCTATAGTTATAGGAAATATTAACCATGCTCTGTTAACCGTGATTATCTTGTTCTGATTAAAGAAAGGATATTCTAATCCGGCTGGGAGTTGTACATCCCTGTGACCTGGGAGTTCACCTTGGAATGTGGTCCATTCTTAATTAAGAATTGCCCATTATTGAGTTTTACCAAACATTCAAGGAAGAACTAAAACCTATCCTCCTCAGACTACTACAAAAAATTCAAGAGGAAGGAACACTTCCAAGCTCATTCTATGAAGCCAGCATCACCCTAATACCAAAACCAGGTAAAGACAACACAATAAAAGAGAACTACAGGCCAATATCCCTCATGAACATAGATGCCAAAATCCTCAACAAAATCTTAGCAAATCGGAGCCAGCAGTATATCAGAAAGATCATACACCATGACCAAGTAGGATTTAATATCCGCAAATCAATAAACGTGATACATCACATAAACAAATTGAAAGAAAAAAACCACATGGTCATATCAATTGATGCAGAAAAAGCATTTGACAAAATCCAACACCCATTTTTGATAAAAACTCTCAGCAAGGTGGGAGTAGAAGGATCATACCTCAACATAATAAAAGCCATATATGACAGGCCCACAGCCAACATCATACTCAATGGACAAAAACTAACACCATTTCCCCTAAGAACAGGAACAAGACAGGGATGCCCACTCTCACCACTCCTGTTCAACATAGTCCTGGAAGTATTAGCCATTGCAATTAGACAAGAAGAAGAAATAAAAGGCATCCAAATTGGAAAAGAGGAAGTAAAACTGTCTTTATTTGCAGACGACATGATATTATACATACAAAACCCTAGAGACTCCATCAAAAAACTACTAGATTTAATACATGAATTTGGCAATGTAGCAGGATACAAAATTAACCCCAAGAAATCTGAGGCATTTCTATACACCAATAGAGAGATTAGAAAAACAATCCCATTTACCATCGCACCAAAAAAATTAAGCTACCTAGGGATAAGCTTAACTAAGGAAGTAAAAGACTTATATGCGAAAAACTACAGGACACTGAAAAAAGAGATAGAGGAAGAATAAACAGATGGAAGAACATACCGTGTTCATGGATTGGTAGAATAAACATCATTAAAATGTCCATACTACCCAAAGCAATCTATAAATTCAACGCACTTCCCATTAAAATACCAACGGCATACTTCACAGATCTAGAACGAACTCTGCAAAAATTCATCTGGAATAAAAAAAGACCCCAAATAGCTGCAGCAATCCTGAGAAAGAACAAAGTAGGTGGGATCTCAATACCAGATATCAAGCTGTATTACAAAGCCACTGTTCTCAAAACTGCCTGGTACTGGCACAAGAACAGACATATAGATCAATGGAATAGAATAGAGAACCCAGAAATCGGCCCGAACCAATATGCTCAATTAATATTTGACAAAGGAGGCAAGAACATACAATGGAGCCAAGATAGTCTCTTCAATAAATGGTGTTGGGAAAATTGGACAGATACATGCAAGAAAATGAAACTAGACCACCAACTTACACCATACACAAAAATAAACTCAAAATGGATAAAGGACTTAAATGTACGATGGGAAACCATAAAAATTCTAGAAGAATCCAAAGGCAACAAAATCTCAGACATATGCCGAAGCAATTTCTTCACTGATACAGCTCCTAGGGCACTTGAAACTAAAGAAAAAATAAACAAATAAGATTACATCAAAATAAAAAGCTTCTGCACAGCAAAAGAAACCATCAACAAAACAACGAGAAAACCCACTGCGTGGGAAAACATATTTGCCAATGTCATATCTGATAAGGGCCTAATCTCCAACATTTATAGGGAACTCATACAACTTAACAAAAGCAAGATAAACAATCCAATCAAAAAATGGGCAAAGGATCTAAATAGACACCTTTCAAAAGAGGACATTCAGAAAGCCAAGAGACATATGAAAACATGCTCAAAGTCACTAATCATCCAAGAGATGCAAATCAAAACAACAATGAGGTACCATCTCACACCTGTCAGACTGGCTATCATCAACAAATCAACAAACGACAAGTGCTGGAGAGGATGTGGAGAAAAGGGAACACTCGTGCACTGCTGGTGGGAATGCAGACTGGTGCAGCCACTATGGAAGACAGTATGGAGTTTCCTCAAAAAACTAAAAATGGAACTCCCATTTGACGCTGTGATCCCACTTCTAGGAATATATTCCAAGAAACCAGAAACACCAATCAAAAAGGATATATGCACCCATATGTTCATAGCAGCACAATTCACCATAGCTAAGATCTGGAAACAGCCTAAGTGCCCATCAGTAGATGAATGGATTAGAAAACTGTGGTACATCTACACGATGGAATACTATGCTGCTGTAAAAAAGAAGGAACTCTTACCATTTGCAACGGCATGGATGGAACTGGAGAGCATTATGCTAAGTGAAATAAGCCAGTCAATGAAGGAAAAATACCACGTGATCTCACTCATTCATGGATAATAAAGACCATTATAAACTTATGAACAATAATAGATACAGAGGCAGAGCTGCCTCAAACAGATTGTCAAACTGCAGCGGGAAGGCCGGGGAGGGTTGGGGGGCAGGAGGGAGGGGGGTAAGAGATCAACCGAAGGACTTGTATGCATGCATATAAGCATAACCAATGGACATAAGACACTGGGGGGTAGGGGAGGCCAGGGGATTGTCAAGGGCGGGGGAAAAAAAAGGGACACATATGTAATACCCTTTGTAATACTTCAAGCAATAAAAAAAAGAACATAATTGCTATTGATTAGCAATTAATCTGAAGCACACACTAATGACTGCCTATGTAATAAATGCATCAAATAATTCTCAAAAAAAATGCCCATTATTATGGAAAGATTAACAACTTTGTTGCCCAAACAATGGAGTCCTGCCCCAGCTTGCATTGCCTACTTCCCCAGCCTGTAATTCCTACTTCCCCATGTAATCTTTGTCCTACCCAATATAAGCAGCTGTCTTATGGGGGTGTGCAGAGCAGATTTTTGTGGATGACCTGCTTACCCATAATGCTAGCATTATTGGAATAAATGCTCATATATGATTCAACCCCGTCTCTCCTGAATTGGCTCAAGTAGTGACAGGCAGCCCGGACCTATTGTTTGTCCGGATTCAGATCTACATATTAAATATAATACCTATCAAAATTCCAATTGCCTTTTTCACAGAAATTGACAAACTGAACCTAAAATTCATTTGAAAATTCAAGGTACCCAGAATAGTCAAAATAATTTTTTTTAAAGAGCCAAGTTGGCTGGGCTGGTGTGACTCAATGGTTGAGTGTTGAGTTATGAACCAGGAGGTCACAATTTGATTCCTGATCAGGGCACATGCCTATGTTATGGGCTCAATCCCCAGTAGGGGGCATATAGGAGGCAGCCAATCGATGATTCTCTCTTGTCATTGATATTTCCATCTTTCCCTCTTCCTTTCTGAAATGAATAAAATCCTATATAATAAAAGCCTAATATGCAAATTGACCAAACAGTGGAACAACCAGTCGCTATGATGGGCACTGACCACCAGGGGGCAGACTCTCAACATAGGAGCTGCCCCCTGGTGGTCAGTGCGTTCCACAGGGGGAGTGCCGTGCCACTCAGCCAGAAGCTGGGCTCACAGCTGGCAAGCGCAGTGGCAGTGGTGGGAGCCTCTCCCGCCTCCGTGGCAGCACTAGGGAGCAGTAAGCTGAGTGGTAAGGAGCAGCGAGCAGGTGGGCGGTAAGGAGTGAGGGCTCCTGGACTGTGAGAGGGTGCAGGCCGGGCTAAGGGACACCCCCCACACCCCCCAGTGCACACATTCCATGCACTGGGCCTCTAGTAAAAAATAAAAAAGAGCCAAATTAAAGAACCCACTTCCTGATTTCAAAACTTACTACAAAGCTACAGTAATCAAGTATAATACTGGCATAAAGAGATATATAGACTAATGGAATCAAATTGAGAGTCTAGAAGTAAACCAATACATTCCTGGTCAGTTGAGTTTTGACCAGGATGCCAAGATAATTCAATGGGGGAAAGAATAGTCTTTTCAATAAGTGGTGCTGGTACCACTGGATAGCCACATGCAAAAAAGAATGAATTTGGGTCTCTACCTCACACCACATACAAAAATAACTCAGAATGGTTTAAAGACCTACATTTAAGAGCTAAACATATAAAACTCTTAGGAGGAAACATAAAACATAACTTTTTAAGACAATGAATTAGATAAGAGTTTTTAGATATCACATCTAAAACATGAGCAAAGAGAAAAAACAGAAATTGGATATCATCAAAATTAAAAACCTTTGTATGCCAAAGACCACCATCAAAAAAGTAAAAAGACAACCTGCAGAACTGGAGAACGTATTTGCAAATCATTTATTTGTTAAGCGTTGGGTATCCAGAATATATAAAGGATTCTTACAACTCAACAATAGAAAGAGATAATCCAATTGAAAATGGGCAAAGAATTTTTAAGATGCTTCTCTGTAAAGAAGATATACAAGTGGCCAAAAAGCACATGAAAAGATGGTCAACGGCCAGAACCGGTTTGGCTCAGTGGATAGAGCGTCAGCCTGTGGACTCAAGGGTCCTGGGTTCGATTCCAGTCAAGGGCATGTACCTTGGTTGCTGGCACATCCCCAGTGGGGGGTGTGCAAGAGGCAGCTGATCAATGTTTCTCTCTCATTGATGTTTCTGGCTCTCTATCCCTCTCTCTTCCTCTCTGTAAAAAATCAATAAAATACATTTAAAAAAAAAAAAAAAGATGGTCAACGTCATTATCAGAGAAATGCAGATTAAAACCACAATGAAAAACCACTTCATATCCACTAGCATGGCTGTAATAAAAAAGACTGATAATAGTGTTATTGGTGTGGAGAAACTGGAACTTTCATGCATTGCTATGGAAATGTAACAAGATTCAGATACTGTGTAAAACAGTTTAGCAGTTTCTTGAAACATAGAGTTACCATATGATCTAGCAATTCTATTTCTAGGTATAAACTTAAGAGAATTGAAAACATATGCCCACACAAAAACTTGAATACAAATGTTTATTATTCATAACAGCCCAAGAGTTGGAACAATTCAAATATCCACCAATTGATGAATGGATAAACAAGATGTGATATATCCATTTAGCAGAACATGATTTACCCATGAAAAGGAATGATGTGCAGATTCATGCTAAAACATGGATGAAATAATGAAAACATGCTAAATTAAAGAAGTCAGACACAAAGGGCCACATATTATATGATCGTCTCTATATATGAAATGTCCAGAATAGGCAAGTCCTTACAGACAATGGTGAGTGCTAGTAATATGGGGTTTCTTCTGGGGATGATGACAACCTAGTGAACATACTGAAAACCACTGTACTCTTTAAAATGGTGAATTCTATGGCATGTGAATTACATCTCAGTTTTAAAAATCAAGAAGAAAGGCTTTTAAATAAAATTTTCTAGTATTTTTATTTTGGAAACCATTGCATGAGCACATCCAGATTATTGAAAGTGGCTGTCACAGAGAGGTCAATCATCCTAAACACTGTTTCCTAGCCTTCTCTCCCCCGCTCGTACACCGTTCCTGGTTGTGGGTCCTTACCTCTTATCCTTGCCTCCTTGGCACTGTCCTGATTCTCCTTATAGCATCTCGGTAAAATTCCAGCCCTGCCTTCTGGATCAGCCTGAATCTGAAGCTGCTCATTTCTTGCCAACATAGATCAGCTTTCATTCCATTAAGATAAACTCTGATTCAAGAATTTTTTAACCTTGTTTTTTTTAAAAGATATTTTCCTACCTGGTTAATATCTTATATAAAAAAGCCTAAGTGACCAACCGGTAGCTATGATGTGAACTGACCATCAGGGGGCAGACGCTCAATGCACAGGCATGGAAACATGGAACAGAGGGGAGGAGGAGGGTGGGCCAAGAGATTAACCAAAGATCTTATATACATACTAGAGGCCCGGTGCACGGATTCATGCATGGGTGGGGTCCTTCGGCCTGGCCTGTGGGGACCAGGCCGAAACTGGCAGTCTGATATCCCCCAAGGGGTCCCAGATTGCAAGAGGGTGCAGGCCAGGCCAAGGAACCCCATCAGTACATGGATCCATGCACTGGGCCTCTAGTATCCTATATAATAAAAGCCTAATATGCAAATTGTCCCCTCAACCAGTAGTTCGTCCAGGGAGCAGGGCTGGCCAACTGCCATGGCCCCTCCCCCTGGCTGGCCCCACTCCTTCTGGCGGCCACGGCAGGCAGCTGGGGGAAGGAAGGCCCTGGCTAGCAGCCGCTAGGGACCCTACCCCTGCATGAATTTCGTGCACTGGGCCTCTAGTATGTATATATATTAATATTTTTTTTATTGATTTGAGAAACATTGATGAGAGAAACATCAATTGGCTGCCTCTTGCATGCGCCCTCCTAGGGATCGAGCCCACAACCCAGGCACGTGCCCTGACCAGGAGTGGGACTGGTGACCTCTTGGTGCATGGGATAACACTCAACCAACTGAGCCACACTGGTTAGGGCTGGTTAATAGTTTTTCTGGTTAATATTTTAAATCAGAATTGCAAATAGAGATAGACTCCACTAGTTTGTTAGTAAAAAATGATTTTTCTGTGAATCTTACTGTATTCCAAGAGTAAGGAAAATCTATCAGATCAACGTTTGTAGATGAGAATTATACTCAGGTTGGTAGGGCCTCTTAAAGTCATCTGGTCTAACCTCTTCTGAATGTGTAAAGCTATTATTCTCCTGCCAAGTGCCATTTCAGCCTAAACCTAAACATCCCCTACTGGTGAGAATTCACTCCCAAGTTATTAGAAAACTGTAAAAAAGTTTTTCTATAGAAAAAACTGAAAGCTTTTTTTTTGCTTTAAGGCTTCTGCCCTCTGATCTAGTTCTGTGCTCTCACAAGGCCACACAGAACAAGTCCAAGGCCTCTTTAATGTGTCAGTTCTCCAGAAGCTAAAGATAGAAATCAAGAATAGCTTTCTAAAGAATTCACCTACTTGGCAAATAGCTTTAAAATTATTTTGAGAAAATTGATGCACTTGCAAATTTACTTTCTAGATAGTGAAATCAATTCATCTATTTCTGGGGTGGTAAAAATCTTCAACCTTCATGAACTATTCTTGAAAATTCTGTTTTCCATGTGCCACAAAGTTTAAAATAAACTAAATTTGCAAACACATCATGCTAAATACATCCAATTATTTAAATATTTTATTATGACAATTGACATATATTAAGAGAAATGACAGAAGTATAATAAAACATTTTGAAAGAAAAAGTTACACAATTCAGCCAATAGCTGTAAAATAGCTTTAGGCCTACCTTATAACACCAAGAGATCTGATCAGACTGTAGTGAGACATTGAACATTTCATTAACAAAAATATTGGCACCAGCCACAACATATTTTGGTTGTCACTTACAAGGATTATATTGAAACAACTATGCACTGCAATTCTAACACACTACGTGTTTATACACTGCAGTTAGCCCCCGAAGCTTTAAGCTACCAGGAATTCCCACATTTCCTATGCACAAATTTACTTTGTGCATTATTGGGATCACATTTCCAGTTTTCAGACCTCTTTCCCTCCCACCCCCACACACATGCAGTATGATATATGTGGTAGAGAGCACTCCAGTTTCCTCTATTTGACTAATAGCACGTTCCTGATTACCTCAACAGTTTGTTAATCTTGGAGCTTCTGCTTTAGCTCTCATCTCATAAAAACAAAATAAAGCATCTGAGAACCTGTTCCAGGAATAATTTGTCTTATGCATAGGAAAATAAAGCATTTCATATAAGCATGTCTGAAAATCCAAGAGGCATTCTGAGCAAACACCCCTGAATTCCAGCTATTACTTTAAAATCAAAATGAAAATCTTACATATACCATTTACAAATTCTTATCTGGAATTTGTATTCTTCACCTGGAAATTCGATTCCCAGGCTTCACCTCTGATCAGAAAGGATAGCCAAGAAACTGACGTCCCACATTAGCTGACAATAAAGTTAGCTTGGGTAGACATTATGACACACGGAGATGAATTTAATGCTTTCCAAGAATACACTTGTGCTACAAAGGTGAGAAATTAGAATGATAAAATCATCAGATGGCAAAAAGTACTGGCATTTAAACAAAAGTGTCTTAATAAAACTATGGTACAATGTGCCATTAAGACTGCTAGAATTGGCAGCTCTACAAGACGACAAAATACTTTTTATCAAATAAGGGAATTGGAATTCGAAGCTAATACTCTTTCCTGCCATTCTCCAGCAAGTATTCCTGTAGAATTAAGTCTACTGAATAACAAGAACCAAATTGATCAATTCTAGTTGTTCCTTCTTTTACAGATTGAAAAGAAACCAAACTCTGCCCGCACTTGCCCTCAAACCCAGCACAGGACACTCCCTTTCAAGTTGTATACAAAACCTCCTGGCAGGTTTGGTTGAGCTACAATTCAGATACTGTTATCAAAAAGCTACTTTGATAAGAACAAAACACCAGACCAACATTATCAATATCCTAGTTAGGCATCACAAAAATCACACTCTAAGAATATGCTCTTTACTGACAAAATTTGGGCCATTATAGCTGTTTCAAAGTAGAAAAGTCCATTTACATTGACATAAACTAGATCTGCGTGTTTATTTGTGTCTATGCGTGTGTATAATTTTCATGCAATGATCTTAAAACTTTGGAGACAAGGATTATTTGCCTAATTTCAAAGCTTGTCCACATGGCAGTACTGATATGCACCAACTCTGCTAAAGGGCAGGAGAATGAAGAAGACCATGGCACACATTCTTTTTAAACAATTTTAGGTTTAATTACATAATGCACCTGTAGATGTTCTAGCATAAACACAGTTGTAAAAATCTACATCCTATTTTAGGGTATTTTCCCACTTCTCATCCCTTAAAAGCTGTACAGTTATAAAAATGTGACTCTCAAGCAAAATAAACTTTGTTTTTTTTTGCAACATACAAAATAAGTTAAACGATTCAGAAGGTCTTGAGCCATTACGTTTCCCCATGACTGTGTCTGGCTATCCATAAGCATGACATGTGGCTCCTGGTCTATGACCAGAACTCAATAAATACAGGCCCAACAAAACCCCAAACACTTAAATTAGATTTCTTTAGAAGCTGATGAAAGTTAAGAAAACATATAGTTAGGGTTAACAATTCTATTCTTAACTTACATTATCCAGTGGCAAAATGAACAAGGCGGGTCACTCAGTCCTTAGTGCATTTTCTAGCTTGTACCGGTTTGGCAAAAAAACCACAAATGTAGTTCCTTTAAAAAATGTTTTTTCTTATTCAAAATGTCTAAAGAGCTTAATTAAAACATCTCTACACATCAATTAATTTGTTATGCCCTCTAATATAACTTATGCATAGGATAGACATCTTAAAGTAATTAAAATAAAAACAGCATCTTCACTAACTGAAATCACTAAATGTGCCAGAATTGGGTTTGCAGCATTTCCCAGAGCAAGATGGTCTAAATATAAAATGCACACAAACAAACAAAAACAAACTGAGCTTACATGACCAAAATGAGGAGAAAAAGCCACTCATGGAATCCTAATAAATTTCTGAGAGAAGTGATATGAATAAAAAGTGTTGCATGTTCAATCTAAGGTATTTATATACCAAGCATACTACATTTTGGCTTTTAACGACTGCTCACTTGCTGGGCAATAACCCTATCTTCAACACATGTTACACAGTTCCTTAGCAATTCTTGGCACTCAAAAACTGTCAGATGATCATTTACGTTGGAGTGAAATATTTTGAAAACAAACTAAGTGTACACATAACACAATAACCCAGTTTAAATACATTGATAGCAAAAGGCGTCGCGTTCAGGATTGGCATAAAAACAATCAAGAAAATCAGCAGTTAGCTTGCCACTTCCAAGGTAGTTTATAGCTACACACTGGGAATGGTGGATGAAATAGGAATGGATTTTGTTCTAAGTTTAATAACAGATATTAAGCAGAGGACCAGGTAGATTACAACAGATCTGCAGTTTTGACATTCTCACTTCTTGGGAGAACCAGGAATATATTTTTAGAATGTCAAACCAAGAAAAGGACCTTCACAACTTTCCTCTAGACCAGTGGTTCTCAACCTTTCTAATGCCGCAACCCTTTAATACAGTTCCTCATGTTGTGGTGACCCCCAATTTCATTGTTACAAATTGAACATAATTAAAGCATAGTGATTAATCACAAAAACAATATGTAATTATATATGTGTTTTCTGATGGTCTTAGGTGACCCCTGTGGGTCGTTCAACCCCCAAAGGGGTCGCAGCCCACAGGTTGAGAACCGCTGCTCTAGACTTTCTGTAATTAAATGTTCATAATTTCATATCAGTTATAATTATTTATCTGATTTTTGTCAATGATTTCATAGGATTCATTTTTATCCTAATATCTAAAGTACGTATACATGTTTATATATATATATATTCATTCCATAAAAAAAAAGATCTATAGCTGTGAGGAAATGCCATGAATTATGGCCTGTTCCATCGTGTTGGGGAAAGGCAGAGTTCACAACATTTTCTGAGTGTGAAACTTGAAGATTCATTAGGTTCCTTTCAGTTGTATGGTAGTACAAACTAGCGAATGGTGAACAATTCGCAGCCCCACAAACATAAGCTAAAAAAGCATTCCTTATGACAAAGGAAATCCCATCAACCCCACTTAAAAATAGCTAACATTTCCCCATTTTACCTCTAAATAACAAGTAAACTTCTACATTTTCTTTACTATATGTACTTTGCTCAAAACACATATTACGGGATGGGTCCTATCAACTAGAAAATGAAAACTGGAGTTTACATCCTTTTAAAATTAGTTTAAAAATCTTTTTGCAACAGCTTCCTCATCATTTGAAGTCCTTGGTTCTTTGGCAGGTCAAACTTATTAAAACGATTATCAGTAGACATGAATTGATTCTAAATGAAACTCTTTACTCTCTGAATTTGCCATCTTAACCAAATGGAAAAAGATGTGTCCAGGAAACCCAACCTCAATATATCAGGTGTATTCTAGAAAATATCCCTGCCATCATTCTGTAGTAATGTACCAACATTGGAAAATGTTTTACACAGAACACTATTTCATCAGCACAAATCTATAAAACCAAAAGGTGTATTTTCAGTCTGAATTTTTTCACATAATTAAAAGCCTCTACTTTATGACAATTTGGCTCATTTTCAAACCTTTACAGAAATTGCAAACTACATAGCCTGAGTACTAAACTACATCTCCCGTTAATACATTTGCTTTACACGATGGAGTTTTATATCAGGAATCCAAATTATATTTCAAAAAAGGGGGGTTAAAGTCTTAAACGACTCTATTGTGAACCTAAATCCATGGTTAGTACTCCAATAACAAGGACTCAAGATGTTCTATACCCTAGATGAATTGCTGCTTTCCTATGCACTGTCCAGTTCCTAATGACTGAATTATGTCTTGGGATATAAAATGTTTACTATTTCCTAATTTTTAAAAACTTCTTCAAAGTATGTTCAGAGTTAATATTTCAGTGAACAGACTCTTTCAGGGACTGAATCTAAACACCAATTAGCAGAGTTGTTTTTTAACTGTTCAACATTTAATCACTCAATGAATCTCTCTGCATAAGAATTTATAAGTATCAGCTGCTTGGATTACATTCTTTGTAAATGAAAGTTAATTAGTTTACTCAGAGTGTAAGGTTAGAAGGAACACACTATCAACTTCACAAACAATTCAAGTTGGTAAACAATGGGCAGCAAAAGTGGTATCATAATGTCCCATACCAATGGGACATATGCTGAATGAATGCTCAGTCTTCACAATGATAAAAAATTACCTTTTGCTCTCTGTAACAGAAGAGTACAAAGAACTCATTTCACATTAGGCGTCCTGTAAAAGAAATAATCTGCCCATTTAACACTTATCACTTGCTTAACTGAACAGAATAGGTGGAAGCAGGAGCTGGTGTGTCCAGAGGTAGAAACAGGGCACTTGGGAGTTTCCACACATAGTGGCTTGACCAGCTTGCAGGACTACCAGTAAAATAGTAGAGGGAGAATGGGAACAGGATAGGCCACTGGAACATTCTAACCACTTACCTTGCACTAGTGGGAATCCTTCTATGGCCTGACTGTTTAAAAAGGCTAACATTCTTAAGACTTCCAAATAAAAGAAACAAACCTAACTAGAAAGGAGGCTTGTTAATGAATGTGGCTCCTTACATAGCCCTCTGCTCTATTGTCTGTGAATATGAGCCCTTCCCTCCCTTCCAGTGGAACATTGTCTCAAAATAAAAATCACAACTTACTTGGAACCACATGCTATGTGTGCACCCTATTTTTAGGCTGCTTTCATTATTTTATTTTTTATACAGATACATATACATTGCTAGAATCAAAGCAAAAATATTAATGGGCAGGTACTACAGAACTAAAGTGAAACAAAACAAATAAAAGAACCAATAACTGAAAAACAACAGCTATAAACTTTCAAGGTCAAAAAGATAAGATTTAAGGGCAACACCTGTTGAGGAGGGAAAAGAAGGAGTATAAAGTTTCTAGAGAGGTATTTATAATGCAAGTCTAATGCCAGCGTTTTAATAATAAAAAAGAGAAGTGCTTTACTATACACTGACTAGCACATATGCTTAATTTGGAAAGAAAAATTAATGAAGTTCTTGGGCCAGCAGCAGATATGGTGTGTCCATTGCCGGCAACAGACACAACACTGGAACAGAAAAACCCAAATCCCAGGGCAAAAGTATTCACAGAAGTAATGGCTGAAGGTTTCAGAATTTGACAGGCAAGGTTTAATCACAAGTGCTACACTTTGTACAATGTTATTTATGGCTCTGCCTGAAATTTTACAGCTGTAACAGAAACTAAGACAAAGCTCATATTTTAGTGTCAATTACATGTTAGATACAAACCCCTTTTCTTGAAACAAAGGGCTTAACTTTTTTTTTTTAAGTGTTGAGATGTTTGAAATGGATGTCATGCCTATTAAGTACATTGGTGTTCTCAATCAACTCTATGTTGGTCATGTGACTATTAATGAATTTTAATAGAAGTCTAATAGCCAAAGGCAAAAACTACATTCAAACCCTGCTAATATATCCAGGCAGATAAGAAAGTACAACACACACACATACATACATACATACACACACACACACACACACACACATGCTAAAACTCAAACTAAAAATCTCCCAAAGGAACTGCTTTGTTTGTAGACTTCAATTTGAAGTAGATACTAAGGGCAAGAATAAACCAGTTAAAATTCACCTGAAAATCCTTTCCCCTTCTTCAAATGTGCTAAAATACCACTATCAGCTTAGCATCTCTTCATGTATGTTATGTATAGATGTATTTGTTTCAAAATGATATTTTATATATTTAAATAGGTGGCCAGAACAAAAGAGTTACACTATCTGCAAAGTTTACAGTCCACTGGGCCTTAAAAGAAGACTACACTCATTTCACTAATAACTTTCCATGATAGTACATTAGAGGCCACCTCATCATCACTGCATAAAGCTGTTTTAAATTTGTTGCTAGCACAGTCTGGTTGTCAAAGCTTCATTTCACATTTTACTGTACAAATACTTTTCAGATGATTTTTTTAAAACAAGAAACTCTGCTATACCAAACGTAGAGGTTTTTTTTTTAGGATGGTACCCTTTTGGACTCTTCTTTATTAAGTGTGGTTATCTCCAATAGTAAACAAGTTGATTCATGAATGCTGCTACTAAATGACTTACGTATGATGTTATCTACAATTCTCAAACTGCAACAACACAGACTTGAACTTTTAAACAGTCTGTTAATCATCATCTATGCCATGAATGTTTAAATATAATATATATTTAATATGAAAAAGCTAAAGCACAAGTGCTTTCTCCCACCCCTAATTCTGTTTTCGGCCCTCGCAGATCCGGAATGCATTCTTTATCCACCCTTTTTCACAAAGTCAGGAGAGCTCAGGAAATATAAAGTCAAAAATATACAAATCTTTGTTGTTATTATAATAAGATTTTTTTTTCCATGAATGAAATTACCAAGGACCATGAACTTGGAAAAAGAAAATCAAAAGGAATTTACAGCAATTATTTATCTTCAAAGTTCAAAACTGGTCACTTCACAGAAAGACTTCAGGGTTTGTTGAAATTTTTCTTCTAAAAAGTCATTCTGTAGTGGAGTATTCTAGGAAAAATAAAACCGCTTTTAATAACTGGCCCGCTGGTGTGAGAGCTACCGTGGAATAAATTAGCACAAAAATGGAAAAAAAGTCTTATAACTGTTCACTGTTACAGACGTAATCAACAAGGTCAGTCACTCTCAAAAGCTCATCTTCGTCCTCTTCTGGTGCCCCTGCGTCCTGCCCACCACTTGTCCCATTGGGGGCCAGGCTTGCACTGGCTGTGCTGTTGTCCTTGGGGGTCTGAGGCTTCTCAGCTGGCTTGCCAATCAAATTCTCAATGGCTTTGCCAGGACTCTGTCCATTGGTGGAAGGTAAGTCCACTAAGCTATAGTCCAATGGGCTTCCCACCTTGCCTACATTTTCAAAGTCCTCTTCCTCATCACTGTCTATCCGATAGGGCTTCTTGGTGCTCTCCTGTTCTGAGGGCAGGACCCTGGGCTGGCTGTCACGGGCAGGCTCATCTGCATCTCCATGAACATTGTCACAACTCTCCTCCTCGTCTGTCTCAATCCGGTGTAGCCGTTTTCGGGATGGTTTGTCTTCCTCTTCTGCTTCTGAATACTCATCTGCACTTCGACCCCGCTTTCGAACTGACCGCTTTGATTCTTTAGCTAGCTCCTCATCTTCAGAGTTCTTGGACATATAGCTCTCTAGAATAAACAGCACATTTAACCATAAACAAATTTGAGTACTTCTCCTTTTCCTCCCCATTCACGATGTGTCCTGCTTTCAGACGTGTTTGTACACAAATATGTCCCTTCAATAATTGGCCTGATTTTTCTCTCCTCTCAGTCCCATAACAATACCCAATGGGATTCATGTGTACCTATGATTTTAGGAAAGAGCAGAATCAAATTTTTTGGCGACATCTTGCCCAACTCTGGACAACTGAAACACTGTGCTGACTCTCATCCCATGTTATTAAATGTCCTTGCTAGTCTTTAAATGTCTTCCCTTGTCTATACTCACATCTTTGTGATCCCACCTAGTCTCATGGCTTGGCATAACATCTATATGCTGGTAACTCTCACATTTGTTTTTAGGTACCCCCTAAATTCCAGACTCATGTGTCAAATTACTTACTCAACACCTATGCTTGGATTTCTAAACAGACATCTCAAACCTAATGTGTTATCTGAGCTCCTAAACCCCCACCTCAAATTTGTGCTATTCTGATCTCCACCTTCTCGGTTATTGACAACTCTATTCTGCCAATTGCTCACTTATCCTTGACTCCTTCCTACCATCTAATGCAACAGTTAATCCTTTAGGTCTACCTTCAAAATATATCCATAATTTGACTTTTTCATCCCTTTATCACTTCTACCCTAGTCTTACCTACCATCATCTCTCACCTGGCCTATTTCAATGGCCTCCCACCTGGTCCTAGATTCTAACCATGTCCCCTTCAATTAATGCATAACACAGCTACCATAATCAAACAAAAACATGTCAGGTCATATCACTCACTTCTACAAAATTCTCATTATTTCTCATCTTATACCAAATAAAATCCTAAATCTATATACAATAGCCTACTACACTATCCAATGTGGTAGCCAGTAATGACATATGGCTACTTTAAATTTAAATTAGAATTAAATAAAAATTAAAAATTCAGTTCCTCCATTACACTAACCACATTTCAAGTGCTCAATAGTCACATAATACTAGTGGCTACTATTTGAACAGCACACAGAACCTTTAGATCAGTGCAGAAAGTTCAACTGAACAGCACTGATACTCCTCAGGGGTTGGAAAAATATTTTTGTAAAGGGCAGTCTCTAGTACAACCATTCAACTTTGTGGGAAAGCAGTACAGACTGTATGTAAAAAAAATGGCTATGGCTATGTTCCATTATAACTTGATTTACAAAGTGTTTATTTACACAAACAGGTAGGCTGTAGTTTGCTGACTATTGTCAACGTGATCTGGTCCCTGTTGATCTCCCTGCTTCACCTCATCCTTTTCTTCCCCTCCAACCTGGCCTCCATTCTATTCTTGCAACATGACAGGCACAAACTTGCCTTATGACCTTCACATTGTGGTTTCACATGCCTGAATCACTCTTCTTAGATAACTGCATGACATACACTCAACATTTCTTTCAGGTCTTTACTCAAATGTTGTTTTCTTAGGGAGATATTCATGTGGTACCCAACCTGAAATTCCAACTACTCTCCCAACCCAAATTTCTCCCTTATTTTGCTCTACAGCTTTTATCTCCACCTAATAGACCATATATTCTACTTATTTATCTTGTATATTATCTTTCTCCCCCCTACCCCTACTAAAAGTTACATGACGAAGTTACCCATGGTTTTTGGCTCTTTTGTTCATTTTCCTATTCTCCGTGCCTAGAATAGTGAATAGTATTTGTTTTTTAGAGTTGAATTAATGAATTCATGTTTGTTTTTAATGACACAAGGAAAATAACACACATTCAACCAGAAGTTCACCTTCCTTCTTTAGCCTCCCCTATTCAAATATATTTCCCCCTTTTCTCTCCTGGCATGCACTCACACTTAATTGATAAGGATCTATGAAAGCAAACAATCTTCAAAACAGATAATTAAATATATAAAAAAGAAAGCGGAAAAGGAGAGAGTTAGAATCACTTAATAAAGTAAACTTGGAAAGAATTCTGGAATAACTCCAAACACTAAATGGAGGCCCTGGACAGGTGGCTCAATTGGTTGGAGGGTCATCCATGCACCAAAAAGGTTTTGGGTCCTGGCCGGTTTTGCTCAGTGGATAGAGCGTCAGCCTGTGGACTGAAGGGTCCCAGGTGCAATTCCGGCCAAGGGCACATGCCTGGGTTGCGGGCTCGAATCCCAGTGGGGGGCGTGCAGGAGGCAGCCAATCAATGGTTCTCTCTCATCATTGATATTTCTATCTCTCTCTCCCTCTCCCTTCCTCTCTGAAATCAATAAAAGAAATATATTTAAAAAAAAAAAAAGGTTTCGTGTTCCATCCCCAGTCAGGGCTTTACAGGAGGCAACCAATTGATGTTTCTCTCTCACATCGATGTCTGTCTGTCTGTCTGGTTCTCTCATTTTCCCTCTCTCCCTTTTTTCCTCCCTCCCTCCCCCTCTCCCTCAAATCAATAAGAAGATCCTTGGGGAGGATTTTTTAAAAAAATGGATATCGCAAATACATATTTTAGAGCTTTTCCTGAACTTCTGGTGTGGGGCACAGCTATAGCTATTAAGAAATAAAAGGCACCAACTGAAGCTTCCTGTCAAGATGGACAGAAACAGTAAGTACCTTGGCTTGGAAGTGTCCAGCAATTCAGGTACTCAAGTTAAAGGAGGTTATTTCAAAATGAGGGCCATAAATAATATGGGAGCAGAAAAAATCTTGCTTAGATCACAATTTTGAGATTCATCTAGTTTCCATGAAAAATTTAATTATTACAACGGTGAACTTAAAAATTTGTATCTTGCCCAACCGGTGTGGCTTAGTGGTTGAGCATAGACCTATGAACCAGGAGCTCACAGTTCGATTCCCGGTCAGGACACATGCCCAGGTTTTGGGTTTGAACTCCAGTAGGGGGTGTGCAGGAGGCAACTGATCAATGAATTCATGACATATAACTGGGTTGCAGCTTGATCCGGGTAGGAGGCGTGCAGGAGGCAGCCAATTGATGTTTCGCTCTCATATTGACAGCTCTCTCTCTCCCTCCCCAACCCCCCCCCCCACTTGCTCTCTTTCTAAAATCAATAGAACTATTTAAAAAAACTGTATCTTGCCCTAGCTGGTTTGGCTCAATGAATAGAGCAGGGGTCCTCAAACTACGGCCCGCGGGCCACATGCAAATACAAATATTGTATTTGTTCCCGTTTTGCTTTTTTTACTTCAAAATAAGATATGTGCAGTGTGCATAGGAATTTGTTCATAGTTTTTTTTAAAACTATAGTCCAGCCCTCCAACGGTCTGAGGGACAGTGAACTGGCCCCCTGTTTAAAAAGTTTGAGGACCCCTGGAATAGAGTGTCGGCCTGTGGACTGAAGGGTCCCAGGTTCGATTCCAGTCAAGGGCACATGCCCAGGTTGTGGGCTTGATCCCCAGTAGGCTGGAGGCAGCCAATCAATGATTCTCTCTCATCATTGATGTTTTTCTTTCTTTCTCCTTTCCCTTCTTCTCTGAAATAAAATATATTTTAAAAAACAAAAAATAAAATGCTCACAATGATTAAAAACAACAACAAAAAACCTGTATCTTATCAACCAGCATTTATTTAAATTTTAAATAGTGACCAGGCATAAAATAATGAATTTTGTCTCAAAGATATTACTGGTTATATTGAATTTCTTAGAAATGGTATAGAGTTCATTTTATTTCTGCCTTGTCCAAACTTCCATAAATTGGAGATCTATTCCTCACCTTCACTCTCTGAGCTGGAAAGCCTGCGCTTGTGAACTCGTCTGATTTCTTTACCACGCCGTAAACTTTTCTGGGAACCTTCACTCTCTGAATCTTCTTTGTAGTTAATTTGCCTTTTCTGGTTCCTCCTTGACCGCCTTCGCCGAGTCTCTACATAATCATCACTAAAGTCATCGCTAAAATCACTTTCTATTAAAAAAGAAGCAAAAGAAAAAAAAAGTCATATACAAAATTTGTTTGTTAAATAGAAATGTAGTTAGCTTAGGTTATAAGAATGCAAAGCTACTAAGAAGAGTTCATTTTAAACAATTTTTAAATGAATAATAACTTTAAGTCCCTTATTTTCTTATTAACTAGAGGTCCGTTGCACAAAAATTTGTGCACTCAGGGGGGTCCCTCAGCCCGGCCTGTGCTCTCTCGCAGTCTGGGACCCCTCAGGGGATGTCCACCTGCTGGCTTAGGCCTGCTCCCCGGGGGATTGGGCCTAAGCTGGCAGTCAGACATCCCTCTGGCAGCCCAGAAGCCCTCGGGGGATGTCCACTTGCCAGCGGGAAAGGCTCCCACCACCACCGCTGTGCTGGCAACCATCAGCCTGGCTTGTGGCTGAGCAGAGCTCCCCCTGTGGGAGTGCACTGACCACCAGGGGACAGCTCCTGCATTGAGAGTCTGCCCCCTGGTGGTCAGGGTGTGTCATAGTGACCAGTCATTCCCAGTCGTTCTGCTGTTAGGGTCAATATGCATATTACCCTTTTATTATATAGGATAGAGGCCTGGTGCATGGGTGGGGGCTGGCTGGTTTGCCCTAAAGGGTGTCCTGGATCAGGGTGGGGGTCCCAATGGGGTGCCTGGCTAGCCTGGGTGAGGGGCTGAGGGCCATTTTTAGGCTGCTAAAGCCCCTTCAGGGTGGGGGGGTCCTGCTGGGGTGCCTGGCCAGCCTGGGTGAGGGGCTGATGGCTGTTTTCAGGCTGGCCAGGGCCGCAGGCTGGAAGCAGGTATCTGGGATTTATTTATCTTCTATAATTGAAACTTTGTAGCCTTAAGCGGAGCCCAGGTCCTGGAAGCCTAGGTTTCCCCTGGCAACCTAGGCTCCCAGACCTTCCTTGAGCGGAGGCCACGCCAGCTGGAAGCAGGTATCTGGGATTTATTTAGCTTCTATAATTGAAACTTTGTTGCCTTGAGCAGAGCTCAGGGCCGGCAGGGCAGGCAGGAAGCTTGGCGTCCTCCATCGCTGGGGGCAATCCAAGCCTCCTGCTCACTCCAGCTCTGAGGCTGTCGCCATCTTAGTTGGGTTAATTTGCATATTTGCTCCTGATCGGCTGGTGGGCGTGACTTATGGGTCGAGTGTAGCGGAGGTACGGTCAATTTGCATGTTTCTCTTTTATTAGATTAGATGAGTAAATCTTTGGGGCTTTTATGCCAAACTTCACAAATGTAGCTATATGGCTACAGTAACAACTTCACATAAGTTCTCTAATAGCAAAAAAGTGATGAACCTATCAAAGAATTACAAAATTGGAGTTATATTTTTTCCTTTTTCTACATGGAATTAAAATCTGCAAAATACATAAAGCTACTTAAACTCTCAAAGCACTGCTAAATAGCACTGTTCTTGTCACCTTGAATCAATAAACCAGTCAGGCTATCGCACTATGTGAACAGTATTTCAGGAGTGCTAATATTTTTCCACTGAATTATCACATTTAGCCTTGTTCTCTAATGGACTTCAAACATTTCAAAATAGCTAGCCAACAATTTGAAGCTGTTCCCGCTGGCCAAATCTGGGACAAGTTGAGCCTAAATATTGATGATAATGTTATATCCAATGACTAAAATAAGAATCCACAAGTACATCTATATATATAAAAGCCTAAGCGACCATTATGACCAGTTGCTATGATGTGCACTGACCACCAGGGGGCAGACGCTCAACGAAGGAGCTGCCCCCTGGTGGTCAGTGCACTCCCACAGCCAACCTCCCGTGGCCTGCCAAATGCCCACGGTCCCTCCCCCCGCCGGTCAGCCAGCCAACCTCCTGCGGTCCCTCCCCCTCGGTCAGCTGGTCACCCTCCCGTGGTCCCTCCCCCTGGACTGGGTGAGATGGCCCCAATCGCTGGCCAGGCTGATGGACCCCACCTGTGCACGAATTCATGCACCGGGCTTCTAGTCTATATATATAAAAGCCTAAGCGACAGTTACGACCAGTTGACCGAAAAACCGGTCAACCAGTAACCATGATGTGCACTGACCACCAGGGGGCAGCCTCTCAACACAGGAGCTGCCCCCTGGTGGTCAGTGCGCTCCTACAGCCAACCTCCCGCGGCCGGCCAACCTTCCACAGCCCCTCCCCCTGGCCAGCTGGCCTCGATCAGCCCCTATCAGGACTGGGTGAGACGGCCTCAATTGCCCCGATCCCTGGCCAGACTGAGGGACCCCACCCGTGCACGAATGCGTGTACCGGGCCTCTAGTACCAATATAAAATTTCTGATTTTGGTAATTATACTGTGGTCATGTAAGAAAATGTCCTGTTCTTAGGAAATAAGCACTGATAAAGGGGCATGATGTCTCCATTTAGCAAAAAAGTTTAGAAAAAAAGATAAACAAAATAAAAACTCCACAAGCCTGGCAAGTCAAGGATATAATACTCGTTTGTGCTACTTCCTCAGTAACATGACAGCTACCCATCTGCCAATTCCACAAAACACTGTATCTGTTCTTTTGGCTGCCGTTCCTCCATTTACTGTTAATAGGGATAAGCACAAGCTATACCATCAACCACTGCGAATTTATAAAAACTAATGAATCACCAATTGTGATCTAAACATTAGAAATAATTGGTGATCCTTCTCTCTCCAATAGCTAGATATCTGGTTCTCGGCTTACTGACAATTATTTCCAAGAAACACTATGAAGATAAAGACTAGGCATGGGAACATTTGGCACCACAAGGATTCATCGCAATCCTAAAATGAATTTAGTATGGCGTTAACACATTCATCTGTATGTATTTTCTTAGAATGTGCTTTTTATGAAAAATTTAGTTCCTAGTGAATCATAATAATATAACTCAAAGTTTTATCAGAAAGCTTATGTTACAATTGAAAGGACTTTTATTTTAAAAATTCTTAGCTCCAGAAATCACAAGAATTTATTAAGTTGGTGTGATGTAGATACAAATAATTTTTACCAGAGTCTCTACTATTCTCATCAGACTCCTCTTCATCGTCGTCAGAATAATTTTTCTTTGGGGTTTTTCTCCGCAAACGCCTGCTTTGCCTCATTGGCCGGGAGGGATGTCGTCTTAGTCTTCGGCTACAGAAATCAGTGTCACTGTCATCATTAGATGGTGGGTCTTCTTCACTTTCATCTGGGTTTTCATCAGATACAACAAACTCATCTTGAGATCTGTCCAAGAGAAACCAGATGAATTATGATGGTACTTAAAATTGTGATCCCGGCCCGGCTGGCACAGCTCAATGGCTGAGCGTCGACCTATGAACCAGAAGGTCACAGTTCCATTCCCGGTCAGGGTACATGCCTGGGTTGTGGGCTCCATCCTCAGTATGGGTGCAGGAGGCAGCTGATTAATAATTCTTTATTATCATTGATGTTTCTCTCTCCCTCTCCCTCTCCCTTCCTCTTCCTGAAATCGATAAAAAATATTTAAAATCCCCCTCCAAAAACAAAAAAACTGTGAACCCGTAGTTCTGAGTTCAAGTTCTAACAAGTCCAGCAAATCATAAAATAATGTTTAATGTAACATCTGAATACTTGTATCAACTTCCCTAAGATGAAGAAATGATCTGCTAGGGCAGTGGTTCTCAACCTTCCTAATGCCACGACCCTTTAATACAGTTCCTCATGTTGTGGTGATCCCCAATTTCATTGTTACAAATTGAACATAATTAAAGCATAGTGATTAATCACAAAAACAATATGTAATTATATATGTGTTTTCTGATGGTCTTAGGCGACGCCTGTGAAAGGGTCGTTCGACCACCAAAGAGGTTTCGACCCACAGGTTGAGAACCGCTGGCTTAGGGGGAGTTATGAAGATGCATTGATGTTGATTTTCATGCATACATTGCTTTGGCCTCTTGAGATGTCCCCCATGTGCCTTAAATTCAACACCTCCAAAAGCAAACTCATTATTTCCTAACCTACTTCTCTCTCTTCAGTCCCCGAGCCTGGTATTTGATACTATCACCCACCTAGGGACTCAAACCAGAAATCTGGTATTTATCCTAATTTCCTCCCTTCTATTTCTCATATCTAATCATTTAGTAATTCCTTGAGTCCACCTCTCAAAGATAATATCTCAAATCATCTTGTACCTGAACTACTATAGCAATTCTCCAAGTTGCCTCTGTAATCTCTAGATCATTTCCCTTCAATACATCCTCCAAAAGAATACCAGGATAAATCTTTCTGAAATGTAAACCTCTTATTCATCTGGTGTTTAAAACCCTTTGGTGGGCTTTCATCATCTTCACAGAGTCCTGTGCCTGACAAACAAAACACTCCGTCATCTGTTTCCTTTTCACCTCTTGGCCACATCTCCAGCAGGGCACACTCTACTGCTTTCCCACATTTTTGCTGACACACCAGGAATTTCCTCAATATTCCATGGGGTTTTATGTGATTTCTCTGATTAGAACTTCTTTCTTCATCCTGCTTCTCATCCCAAACTGCCCAATTAGTCATGCAAATTTCATTAAGCTTGTGGGAGGCAACTAATGATGTGTCTTTCTCATGTTGATGTTTCTCTCTTTCTCTCCCTCTTTCTTCCCTTTCCATTCTTTCTAGAAATCAATGGAAAAAATATCCTCAGGTGAGAACTAAAAAGAAAAGAACCAAGACTGTTCATAAATCTGTGTTAAATAATCTGAACATAAAAAGATTGTCTGTGTGCACAAAACACAAAAGCCCTGCCACAGCTTCTCTGCTAGCACCGTTTAAGCCTGAATCTAGGGACTGGGGCCAACTGGCAGACCACGCACCCATCACTGATCTTGAACTCATCCTCACTCTCTTCTTCATCCAGGTTGCTGTCACTGTCCAGATCATTTAATCGCCGGCGTTTCTTCCGGCGAGCAGCAGCAGCCCTCTGGGGTCGTTTATTCTCCTTTCTTTCTTCATCCAAAATAGTGGAGATATCTTTCCCACGGTGACCCGTGATGGTGGAGATATCTTTTCCTCGGCCAACTCCTGAATTCAGGGGTGGAGAGTTGAGGGGAAGAGAGGGAGAGAGGAAGAGGGACAACTGTACATTTATTAAAAGTTTCCCTTTAATCTAGACTCATAATACGAGACTGTTCTTATTTGTGCTTAGCAGCTCTTTACTTGATTTATTTTCTTCCTACAAATCTGCCCTTTTCTCACGACTGCAGCTGACAGAGCTTTCATCAAGAGTGTTGGCATTCGTTTGTCCTACTAAATAAAAGTTCACCTTGTAGAAAACATCTTTTTCTTACATTTTGATGTAATTCCTATACCATAATATTCACTCTTTAAAGTGTATATGTCAGAGGTTCTTAGTATAGTCAAAGTTATACAACTGTCACCACTAAATAATTTCAAAGCATTTCATCACCCCAAAAAGAAACTTCATACCTATTAGCAGTGACTCAAGAATCTCTTCTTGAAAGTTGTCTTTTGGACATGGCATTAGAAAGAGGCCAATCAATTTTTTAAAAAATTAACAGTGTTTGCAGGACTGAAAAAGTGAGAATTCAGCAGCAAAGGTGTAAGTAGGCACACATCTTTGGAAAAGCTAGTGATTTCTTCAGTTCCCCTACAAACAGCCTATGTATCATGAACCCCTTCCAGTTTTCATAATAACTAAATGGAAACCACCATGTTCCACACTGGAGCACTGGTATTTTGCTATGTAGCTCTTAAATGAAATTACCTTTACATTATACTACATTAATGTCATATATTAAAGAGTATGAAATTAATAAACTGATTTTTATAAGGTTAATTTAAAGAAATATATTTAGAGTCAAATATCCATAATTTTTGATACTTTGTAGCAGGACTGATCTAAAAATAGAAAGAAAACAGGGAAGTTTCACTGGGTTTTCCATTTGGAAGCAGAAGTAAATTTATAATCTACTGAGAAACATTTTCATTTTACATCAGATTATAAAACAAAACTTTTAAAATAAGTAGTAAGATCCGAGTCTACACACTGACACTGTGTCCACAGATTATTTTGAATCTCAGACTGTTAACACATCAGCAGTAATCATGATAAACAGTGGGGAGAAAAAAAAAAAGCTCACTGCTCTAACCAGGGCATTTCAGTTATTTTATTAGCTGGAGTTATATGAAAAAGAGAGAATGATAAACAAAGACATACCTCCTCCATCAGCCTCTTTGATATCATCTTCTATAGCTTCATCAATTGCTTCATCGAACTCATCAAATCTAAAATACATACAACAATCACATTACAGCCTGACACAAGTGTGTCAGGAGGGTTGCCTTGGAAGTGAAAAAGGCCTGAATATGAAACTGCTCTTGTCCACTTTGGGACTGTGTGACTTGGACTACATCCTCTCACTCCGACTAGCCTCCATTTCTTTTGTAAGATTGGGTTTTGTAAATCAGTATCTAATACATAAATTGTTGCTTTTACTTTCAAAGATCATCTGCACCAGGCATCAGTAAATATTTTTGTAAAAAGCCAGATAGAAAATATTCCATGCTTTCTAGCCCACAGTCTCTGTTGTAACTACTCAAGTCACTGTTCAGTACAAAAGCAGCCACAGACAGTACAAGTGAATGGTGTGGCTGTGTTCCCAAATAACTTTATTTATGGACACTGTGATTTGAATGTCATGTAATTTTCATAGAATGTTCTTCTTTTGGTTCTTTTCTCAATCATTTATAATTGTAAAAATCACTCCCAAGGCATTGGCTATACAAAAACTGGCAGTGAGTTGGATTTGGCCCACAGGCCAGTTTGCCAAACCCTAATGATACAAATCACTCGGCAAAGTTAACAAAATTAGTGTCCAGAAATAATACTAAGTTCAAGGATGACATTATTATTGCTATTGAAGGTTATATTATTATTACTAAAATTCATATACAGTCAGAATTTTAGAACTATGAAAATGTACTTCATCTCACAAGGGCTGTTTTCAACTTAAAGAAAAGGACCAAGACTGGATGATTCCTAAGAATTCATCATATGCAAAACTCCTTTCACTTTAGAACTGAGGTAAGCACAAAGATAAAGTGAACTGCCTAAAACATTTTAATTAATTAAAATGAGATATTCCATTCTGGCCCTGGCTGATGTTGCTCAATGGCTAGCGGGATGGCCTGAGCACCACATTGTGTCAGGTTCGATACCCAGTCAAGGGCATGTACCTGGGTTGCAGGTTTAATTCCCAGCCCTGGTCAGGGCCAGTGTGGAAGGCAACCAATTAATGTGTCTCTCTCACATTGATGTTTCTCTTTTGTTTCTCTCCCTCCCTTCCACTCTCTCTAAAACTCAATGGAAAAAATATCCTCAAGTGAGGATTTTCACGCACACACACAAAATTATTTCACCTGGCCAGTGTGGCTCAGTGGTTGAGCATCAACCTATGAACCAGGAGGTCACAGTTCAATTCCGTGTCAGGGCACATGCCTGGGTTGCAGGCTTGATCCTGTGTGGAATGTGCAAGAGGCAACCAATCAATGATTCTCTCTCATCATTAATGTTTCTATCTCACCCTTCCTCTCTGAAATCAATAAAAAAAATATAAAAAAAAAATTCTTTCATTATAACTAATTCCATGTATTTCATACCTATAACTTATACATTTCCGTGTTCTTGTTGATCTTCTTTCAAGCAAGTTTGCTTTGGATTTTTTTGAATCCTTTTTCTTTTCTTCATGATCTTCAGAAAAATCTGGCTCCTGGTTTTATGAAAATAAATACATTTTATTACTCAGGACAGAACAAAGTTCCTTGGGATTATCTAGGCAGCACATGTGAAAGGTTTGAAAAAGATGATCCCCCCAAAACTGAAAGAACATGGCAACACTATGTACAGATTAAAAAAATATTGATGATCAAAAGAAACACTTCTGGTCCTGGCCAGTGTGGTTCAGTTGACTGGGCATCGTCCTGTGCACCAAGTCGGCTAGTTCAATTCCCGGTCAGAGCACATGCCAGAGTTGCAGGCTTGATCCCCACTGGGGGGTGTGCAGGAGGCAGCCATCAATCTCTCTCTCTCTCTTTAAAAGAAAAAAAATCAATAAGAATATTTTTTTAAAAAGCACTTCTGTATTAAAATTCTTATGTTTTTGTGAGTTTATAATGACCTCTTTTAAAAATAATCATGATGGGGAAAAAGGAGACATATGTAAAACTTTAGACAATTAAAAAAAAAATCATGATGCCTAACTGGTTTGGCTCAGTGGCTAGAGCCTCGACCCATGGACTGGAGGGTCCTGGGTTCAATTCTGATCAAGGGCACATGCCTGGGTTGTGGGCTCAATCTCCAGAGGGGGGCATGCAGGAGTCAGCTAATCCATGTTTCTAACTCTTATCCCTCTCCCTTCCTCTCTGTAAAATCAACAACAACAACAACAAAAATATATATATATATTAAAAATCATGATGTTTTTCCATCAATACATTTTTAAACAAATAATTAGATAAGCTGAAAAAATGAAATAATGGATTTAGAAGAAAGGGGCACGGTGCTGAAGAAAAATAACTAACCAAGACATGCTATTTAAGTGTGTGATTTAATTAAATCTGTACGGAACTGAGAAAATTTCTTCATTTCAAATAAAAGCCATGTTACATGTACTCTCACTCATGAGATATCCTTCTTAATTACAAATTAAGCTAATGAATGTGAAACAGTGAAATCCCTTCAAAGAAACCAAACTATAAGAACACAAATTGAAGGTTCTGATAACCACAAAAGACTAGAATTAAAAACCAGCTCTCCCTGAACTATCTTTAGACACTTTACATAAACAGCAGATAAAGAAGCTGAAAACAAATTAACCAATTTAGGTTAAAAAACAAAACAAAACACAACACCCAACAAGCTCCATAGGGGTGAGCTATAAATTTCATTTGAATGTAATATTTCCGGACTATCTGCATGTACATAATCATGAGGGATTATGGGTGATTTCTTTAAGGTCCTAAATTTTCATTTTTAATAATTAAAACTACTCATGTTACATAAAGTGGGATACATTTTAGAACAATTATGGCCATTTTCTCTTTAAAAATACTATAAGCCAGAAACTTACTTGTGGAGGAATGATGTTTTCAATACTGATACCCACATACACCAAGCGTTCTTTCCTTTAAAAAGTGAAAAACAAGCACATAGACAAAATTAGATTTGCTAAAAATAGAAGTGTTATGAAAACATTACTAACATAGACAATACTAAAATTATGATGTTATAGTAATAGCAGAGGCTAGGTTACAAACATGTTGGCTATCTCTCTATATATAAATAGGTAATATGCAAATTAGCCAGGTGTCATGACCGCTGGAGGAAGCTGCATCACAACCACTCAGGAGGAGCTACACACAGATGGGCGGGAGAGAACTGCTTGCCGCCCCCCGCCCCAGCGGACACACACACACACACCAGGGGTGGGGGCATGCTCTGATCCACAACACACACCAGGGGTGGGGGAGTGCTCCGAGCAGCCGCGTGGCGTGGCTCGGAGCACGCCCCCGGTGGGTGGCGGCAGCGTCCAGAGCAAAGCAGCCCGGGTCCTGGGTGCCGGAGAGAAACTGGTGCTGGCAGCCAGGGGAAGGAAGGCCTATTCTTGCACGAATCTTCGTGCATCTGGCCGCTAGTTATCTATAAAACTTATAGTACTGATATGTGTAGGAAGCACAAAACTTCCTAAAGGCATGAAAATTGTAGCTTTAGAAGTGACTTATACAGAGAGAAGGGGGTGGGAGGTTGGATGGAAAAGGGGAAAGGAATAAAAAATACAAACTTTCAGTTATAAAACAAGCCAAGGGATGTAATGTATAGCTTAGGGAATAGAGTCAAGAACATCACAATAACTAGGTATGGTGACTGATGGTTATTAGACTTTGTGGTTATCATTTTGTAAGGTATATCAATACTGAATCACAATCTTGTATACCTGAAATTAATATAATATTGTATGTCAATCGTAAGTAAAAATAAAATTTTAAAAAATGTGATTTATACCAGTGAAATAAACCCTGTAACTGAAACAGACAAAGAAATTGTGAAGAGTCATGCTGTGACTCACTGACAAAGTTATTAGATAAAAAGCGAACTTTGATTGAATAAACTAGATCTTTGTTAGGCTGGGAGTTTTTAGTAATACTGTATGGGTGACACAGCTATAATCTCACAATAATAAATATCACTATAAAAATAACTCTATGTAAGAGAATTATATCAAGGTCCCAGTGAATGATACTAAGACCATTCACTTCTTGTTCACAGAGAAGACAAAAAGCAATGCAGCCACATGGATGTGTACTGTAGGATGCTACAACGAAGATATCTTTGTGTGGATTTAAAAATTAATGACATCTTCATAATTTCATTTCAAAGAAACAAAGTTTTATTGATTTTAATTCAACAAATTTTACATAACAAATTGCTATATACAACTGGTGCTTTCTCTGTTTCTCCCAAAGTTGAATTGATTCTCCAAGGACAAATGAGCTCTTACATACATGCCAGTGTATGGTGAACTTAATAGAAATATGAAAGGCAAGAACAGTAACAGCTGAAAATAACAGGGAAGGCTTAGTGGGTAAGTCAGAACTTGAGCTCTCTGTTATAAAATACTAGAGGCCCTGCGCACAAAATTAGTGTGCAGGTATGATCCCTAAGCCTGGCCTGCCATCAGGGCCATCTTTCCTGGCTGCCCGCAGCCAGCCCCGCCCTTTGCCACCACCCACCCCCAGTTCCTCGTTTGCCATCGGGTGATCGGTGCCTCACAGCCAGGGGAAGGGACCGAGAGGTTTGGCTGTTCCCACCCGCTCGTTGGCCCCACCCCTGCCGTGGGTCATCCTGTGTGTGTGGGGCGATCAGCGGGGCAGAGGCCTTGGCCTGGCACCACCCGCGTCCCCCACCACCCAACCCAGTTCCCTGTTCGCCATCAGGTGATCGGAGCCTGCCGGCCGGGGAAAAAGACCAAGTGGTGGTCAGTGCGCCTCATAGTGACTGGTCCAGCTGTCGTTCTGGTCATTCCCATTTTATTATATAGGATAGAGGCCTGGTGCACGGGTGGGGGCTGGCTGGCCTGCCCTGATGGGGGCTCTGGGTTAGGGTGGGGGTCCCCGCTGGGGGGTGAGGCCGGCCGGGGCAAGGGGCCGGTAGTTCTGGTTTCTGGACATTCCTCCATTTCGGTTGCTGGGCTTTTATTATATAGGATGTTGGACACATTTGTCCTTATACTAACCAAGTTTACTGCGATCAGTTTCATCTTTTATACCTCAAAATCTCTATTTTCACATGACCATTATTTCTCTTCTTAAGTTAATTGAAAAAAGTCATATTCACATTAGGTCATGATTTGTGTCAGGCTTGGAAATCTAAAGGTAAATAAGACATAGTTCTTGCTCTCACAAATATTAAGAACTAACTGGTACCCATTATGAATAAGGACAATGGAAACATGAAAAAGAGATTTTGTCTGAAGAGCTGAGAAACTTGTGAAGGCTTTAAATACTTGAGTAGGATATTGAAAGTAGGTATGATTTCTCATCACAACATTCTCTTGCTCAGTAATCTATGGAAAGATACATCTTCCACCAATACACCTCACCACCGGCTCAATGATCATATTGAGCCCAGACTTTATCATTACCTATAACCACACCCCATCTAAAATTTCCAATACAGGGATCTTATTCTCTGACTTCTACTGGCTCATGTTCCAGCTCACTCCCTCTGGTACACCAATTTCAACAATTCCCTGACTCCAGTAGGATCTCTATCCATTGACCCTACCCTCTTTTTACTGTCCATCACTCTCTCTGTGTCCTTACTTTCCCCCTTACATGGCTTAGACTCCACAGTCCATCATTATAAATACTCCTTTGCATATACTTTCAATTCCTTGTCTCTTTCTCTCCTTCCCTCTGTTACATTACCTGGAAAATTCCAACCCTGATTAAGTCCAACTCTCTGCTAGCAAAGCACTGATAGTATAGAACTCTGAAGTATAGAACTATGAGAATTCCCAAATAATTTCTGGCACCAAGTTCTGAAAGGGACATTTATAAATCAGTTGAATGGACTTCTGAAACACCAGATTTCACAGAGTATCACAGCTCCATCTCTTTAGACAGTTGCTGGCTAGTCACTAATTACTCATTGGCATATCCTTCTTTCCCGCCATACTATATAGAGCTCTGTAAGGTAGAGACCACATAATATACTTCATGTTGATTACATTGCCTGGTATAAAGTAGATGCTCAATAAATGTTGGTTAAATCTTGAATAAATGCATGAGTAGGGGAAAGATGCTCTTGTACTATGACACAGAGAATAAACAAGGCTTTAAGTTGTTAGGATGAGTATTACAGAAATTATTACATAGCTAAAAAAAAGATGAATAAAAATGTTCACGGTCAAAACAGATGAAGCCACTTGGAATTTATAGTTAATATATTATTTCTTTTAGAAACATATATTTTGCTATGTAGAGTCCCTAAGATTCATACATATACATGTATAACAGGGGCTATAATGAAAGCCTTGTTAACCAGTTTATTGGGGAGAACTGACAATTAGCAACAATTCAGTTAACTGGCCTTGTGCCAGATTTGTCTCCCTGTAACAATAACTTTGCTCTCCTTTCTGTGATCCAGTTTCATACTGGATTTAGTGTGTGACCTAAAGCCATAATTATAGATGTGCTCTTAAAGAATGACATTTAAGAAAAATTACCAAGAGTAAAAGAGAAAGCAAAAGAACTGGTAAATGGGAGATCAATAGTGTAATTACATGCTGTGGCACATTTTAACATAGATTTCTAAAATTAAAAGATATTTCTTAAAAAACATATGTTTTCTTAATTGCAGCAGTATGGCCTTCAGTGTGTGAGGGAATAGTCAAAAAAGTTTTACCACTGCCCTAGCTGGTTTGGCTCAGTGGATAGAGCATCAGCCTGTAGACGGAAGAGTCCCAGGTTCGATTCTGGTTAAGGGGACATGCCCAGGTTGCAGGTTTGCTCCCCAGTGGCCGGGGGGAGAGGGGGTTGCAGGAGGCAGCCAATCAATGATTCTCTCTCATCACTGATGTTTCTCTCTCTCTCTCCCCCCTCCCTTCCTCTCTAAAATCAATAAAAATATATGTTAAAAAAAGTTTCACCACCTTTTCCATATATAGAAGTAAAGCATCATCATAGGTCAGCACCATCATAGGCCTCCAAACAACAAGTAGATATAATTTGAATAGTAGACGAATTCTTAGTGGTTGACCTTTTTTGCCTTCTAGAGATAATACATTTTCTTCCAAGCTCTTGAAGGGTCAGACTATTAGCTATTGACACTGCGAGTCAAATCAGCTTCAGAACATGAAAATAATGCTCATTTCTCAGGACAGACAGATTTCCAAAAGACTAAGGCACAGGGACAATCTGATTTTCAATTATGATTTAATTTGAAGCAACTTTAGGTCGATCTTTTCCAGTGCCAAAAATAAAAACAGGAGCAACTCTGCACATCATAATAACACTAATAATTTTATACAGGACTGTTACACAGTTTCTAAATACAAAAAATTTAGACAACCCATTTAAACTAAGCACCATCCATTATAAGCCACAGAGTTCAAACAGATTAATAAAGAAAAAACAGGATTTGGAGGCTGAACTCATTTTTAAGGCTTGCCTTTGCACAGAGTGAAGTGAGATTATGCAATGATCTTCAGGCAAGCTAAATTTTAAGGGGGTGGGGGGAGAGGGGAAGACTATGTGACAGCAGGTAAAAGTTACAGTGGTAGCAAGTGAAAGTAATAAGACCAATCAGGAAACATTGCTTAGATTATCTTATACTTTGTACAAATGGGCATCAAGTCCTGATTAATCCTCTAAAAATTCTCTTCAACATCTCCACTTTATTATCACAACTGTCCTAGCTCAGGCCTTACTGATCTCACAGACTCTACTGCAAAAGCCTCAACTCTAATCCCCTCTTCTTACTGTTACCAGGGAATTTTTCCTGAAATAAAAATCTGGTTATGAGTATCCCTCTTTTGATGGCTTCCCCACTCCCTACAGAAAATACAGTGGAAAAAAAGGAGACATATGTAATACTCTTTGTAATACTTTAAGCAATAAAACAATTAAAAAAGAAAATACAGTGGAACTTCGTTTCTCAAACGACGCCCATTTCAAACAATTTGCTTCTGAACCTAACAACCCTTTCATGCTGATACCTGTATGATCAGTCACACATTTCAGGTGACAAACAAAGGAGAGAATGTGTGAATATGAGTCAGGTTACCACTGTTAAAATCTCAGGATATTGTGTTGTGAATATTTTTGTATTTTTGCTTTTGTTGCTACTTATAATTATTGTTAAGTTTTATTTTTTACTGTACATTTCTTTTCCTTTATGTTATATTTTCATTAACATGTCATGTCTTTTTTGTTTTTAAAGTATTTATATAGATTAAACAGTACAATAAACATATACTGTATATAAGAAGGGTTAAAACGGAATCAGGGACTACATCAAAATAAAAAGTTTCTGCACAGCAAAAGAAACCATCAACAAAACGAAAAGAGAGCCCACTGTATGGGAGAACATATTTGGCAATTATGTATCTGATAAAGGGTTAATATCCAAAATATATAAGGAACTCATACAATTTAACAAAAGGAAGACAAACAACCCAATTAAAAAATGGGCAAAGGACCTAAATAGACACTTCTTCAAAGAGGACATACAGAAGGCCAAGAGACATATGAAAAAATGCTCAAAGTCACTGATCATCAGAGAGATGCAAATCAAAACGACAATGAGGTACCATCTCACACCTGTCAGAATGGCTATCATCAACAAATCAACAAACGACAGGTGTGGGCGAGGATGCGGAGAACAAGGAACCCTCGTGCACTGCTGGTGGGAATGCAGACTGGTGCAGCCACTATGGAAGACAGTATGGAGTTTCCTCAAAAAACTAAAAACGGAACTTCCATTTGACCCTGTAATCCCACTTCTACATATCCAAAGAAACCCGAAGCACCAGTCAGAAAAGTTGTATGGACCCTTATGTTCATAGCAGCACAATTTACAATAGCTAAGATCTTGAAACAGCCCAAGTGCCCATCAGTAGATGAGTGGATAAAAAAGCTGTGGTACATTTATACCATGGAATACTATACTGCAGTAGAAAAGAAGAATCTCTTACCCTTTGAGATAGCATGGAGAGACATGGAGAGTATCATGCTAAGTGAAATAAGTCAGTCAGAGAAAGACAAGTATCACATGATCGCACTCATATGTGGAATCTAAGTAAAAAAGAAACTGATGAACAGAGTGGATCCAGAGACTTGGAAGCATGGAACAAAGTACGGAATCTCAGAGGGAGGGTGGGT